>NC_079134.1:57996850-58345600 GCF_945859705.1 Episyrphus balteatus | reverse complement strand
ATATGTTCAATGGTTTCTCCACTCTCTCCACATCGTCGGCATCTGTCGTCCACAGACTCTTTGAGAACAAATTTACGATAATTTCTTGTTCCTATTACTTTGTCTTGAATGGCTATTACAAAACCTTCGGTTTCGGAGAAGAGTTTACCCTGTGTAAGCCATAGGTTTGAACACTGCTGATCAATGTGATCCATATGCAGTTCGTGGGGATGGACTCCATGAATGGGTTTTGATTTCCATTGGGTGATTTGTTCATCGATACTCTTAACATTTTGTGGACATTGTAGAGTATCCGAACTGAGGTTCAGTGGGGTAAATCCTTCATCAGTTAGTGCCACTGCCTTTAACAAAGGAGAGTGACTACATTGGAAATATTGACGGAGGTTCATAACTTGGTTATAATGCAACTGGCTAAGATCTGCAATGCCAAGTCCACCTAGTTTACGCGGTAGTGATGTTCGTTCTTTTGCGCTTTGTGGGTGGTGGCTTCTGTAGTTTGTCATCGTCGTGCGGATTAGCATTTCCAGTCTTGATATATCAGTGGGGGACCATTTAATAACTCCAAAAGAATATGTCAACAGAGGTATTGCCCAGGTATTGATGGCTTTGCATTTATTTCCCCCATTAAGGCTTGACTTCATGATAATTTTCAACCGTGTTCGAAATTGAGACGTCAATTTATCCTTTATGTTGGTATGGTTGATTCCTTTGAGTTGCAGAAATCCGAGGTATTTATAAGATTCACCATTTTGCAGATTTTCAATTATTTTGTCTTGGTCAATTTTGCATCCTTCGTTTTTGTCATCAATTTTTCCTTTAACCAGGTGAATCATTTTGCATTTTTCAAGGCCAAATTCCATTTCGATATCAGAACTAAAACTTTTGACTATTTCTATCATTTGATAGAGCTTTTCTCTTTTGTTGGCGTAGAGTTTCAGGTCATCAACATAAAGCAGGTGGTTAATGGTGTGGTCAAAGGTTTCTGTTCTGATGGTGAATCCAGATCTTACTTTGGCCAAAAGGTTACTGAGAGGATTGAGTCCGATACAGAACCAAAGTGAGCTGAGTGAGTCACCTTGAAAAATCCCTCTTTTTATAAAGATAGGTTTGCTAAGAGAGTTTTCTTGACATAATTGTGTGTTCCATGTTGTCATCAGATTTGCTAGACACATGACTATAGTTGGATGTATTTTATATAGTTCTAGAACCTTAGTAAGATAATTATGTGGCATGGAGTCAAATGCCTTCTGATAGTCGATAAAGGCCATGCTGAGATTTCTTTTCTTTCTCAGAGCTAGTCCTGTTATGACAGAGTCAGAAATAAGTTGATCCTTGCAGCCCATAGATTGCCTTCTACAGCCTTTTTGCTCATCAGAGATGATATTATTGATGGAGCAGTGGTGATAGATTCTGTTTGTTAGAATCCTAGTGAAAAGTTTATATGATGTTGATAAGCAGGTTATGGGACGGTACTTTGATGGGTCCTCACATGGAGAACCTTTAGGAAGAAGATAGGTTAGGCCAGATGTGAAAAACTGTGGAGGGGTTGATGATAGTAGTAAAATGTGGTTGAAGCATTTAGCTAGTTGATCATGGGTAACTGTGAGTTTTTTCAACCATATATTTTGTAGTTTATCAACACCTGGTGATTTCCAATTGCTGGTCATGGAAATAGCTTCCGATATCTCATCTTTGCTTATGAGTTGATGATGCATATGTGCTATGTGATTAGTACGTATTATTATTATTATTATTATTATTATTATTATTATTATTATTATTATTATTATTATTATTATTATTATTATTATTATTATTATTATTATTATTATTATTATTATTATTATTATTATTATTATTATTATTATTATTATTATTATTATTATTATTATTATTATTATTATTATTATTATTATTATTATTATTATTATTAGTATTATTATTATTATTATTATTATTATTATTATTATTATTATTATTATTATTATTATTATTATTATTATTATTATTATTATTATTATTATTATTATTATTATTATTATTATTATTATTATTATTATTATTATTATTATTATTATTATTATTATTATTATTATTATTATTATTATTATTATTATTATTATTATTATTATTATTATTATTATTATTATTATTATTATTATTATTATTATTATTATTATTATTATTATTATTATTATTATTATTATTATTATTATTATTATTATTATTATTATTATTATTATTATTATTATTATTATTATTATTATTATTATTATTATTATTATTATTATTATTATTATTATTATTATTATTATTATTATTATTATTATTATTATTATTATTATTATTATTATTATTATTATTATTATTATTATTATTATTATTATTATTATTATTATTATTATTATTATTATTATTATTATTATTATTATTATTATTATTATTATTATTATTATTATTATTATTATTATTATTATTATTATTATTATTATTATTATTATTATTATTATTATTATTATTATTATTATTATTATTATTATTATTATTATTATTATTATTATTATTATTATTATTATTATTATTATTATTATTATTATTATTATTATTATTATTATTATTATTATTATTATTATTATTATTATTATTATTATTATTATTATTATTATTGTTGTTGTTGTTGTTTTTTCTGTCTCCTTAATGGGTGGTTAAATACATTTTGGTGGCCTTAGCCAAATACAAAATATATAGAGGTAATATTTCTGTTAATTAATATTAAGGGTTTTACGTGTTATGTGACAGGTATCGATTATAACAGACTTCTGCATAGCATCTATGATGTTCTTGTTCAATCCAAGTGTGTTTATACTTTCCAGGGTGTTTTTGTCAACCACTCCCTCTGCGCTTATTACAACAGGTAATATTTTAACTTCCGTAAGATTCCAATTCCGTTTTGTTTCCACAGCTAGTTCGACGTACCTACTGCATTTCTCGACATGAGTACGGTTAATGTTTCTTGTTGCTGGAATTGCAACATCGATAAAAATTGCCTTCTGTTGCTTTTTGTCCAGAACAGTGATATCAGGGCGATTATGGAGCCTTGTATGATCGGTGTAAATAGTCCTATCGTAGTAAATTTTTACGTTTTCGTTTTCTACTACCGATGTAGGGTCATACTTGTAGTATGGTGTCTTCTCATGATGGATTTTGTGTTTTTCGAGGAGTTTCATATGAAGAATTTTAGCGACGTTGTTGTGTCTTCTCGTGTACTCATTTTGAGCTAAGCTTGTGCATCCTGATATTATGTGGTCTATTGTCTCAGGTAGATTGCCACACCTACGGCATTTATCATCGGTAATATTAGGATCCTTTATGACATATTTTATATAATTCTTCGTTGGAATAACTTGGTCTTGTATTGCAATCATAAATGCTTCGGTTTCAGCATACAGGTTGCCATTCAAAAGCCATTTGTGTGACATAAATTTATCAACATTTTCGGCGTGAATAGCTCTGTAATACCGTCCGTGAATAGGTTTGATTGCCCAATTTTGTTCCCTAACACTCTTGTCTTCATATTGCCGTTCGAAGTGTCCACTTAAGTTTAAGGGAGTTAGGTTTTTATCTGCTTCTGTTACTGTTTTTATGAGTGTAGATCTTTGCGATTTGAGGTGGAAGTAATCCCGAAGTGATTGCACTTGATTGTCATGTAGGGTTTGCAAATCAACCAGACCTCTTCCACCTTCTTTACGTGGTGTTATCATCCTCTCAACACACGATTTTGGGTGATGGAATTTATAATGGGTGAGCATCGTTCTGATTTTTCTCTGTAGCGATTGAATTTCGGTCACTGTCCACTTAATAATTCCAAAACTGTAGGACAGTATTGGAACTGCGTAGGTGTTAACTGCTTTAATTAAATTTTTACCGTTAAGGTTTGTTTTTGCAATTTTATGGATTCGTGCCTTGAATTCTTTCATTAAACTTGTTTTCACAGTTTTGACATCTATACGATTATTTTGTACCATGCCAAGGTATTTGTAAAGTTCATTTTCATCCATTTCTTTTATTTCCAGGGTTTCTCGATTTTCAGATTTTGTAATTTTTCCTTTGTTGATGCGTATTGTTTTGCACTTATCCAAGCCAAACTTCATATTAATGTCATCACTGAACATGGATACTATTTCAATTAGCTGTTCCAGGCTTTGTTTCGTTGAGCTATACATTTTAAGGTCATCCATGTATAGAAGATGGCTCAGGACTTCTTGAGTAGAGTTTCCTTTTATTTTAAATCCATATTTACTATTTTTTAATAGATTGCTAAGTGGATTAAGTGCAATACAAAACCAGAGAGGTGAAAGACAATCGCCCTGAAAGATTCCGCATTTAATTTTGATTTCAGCTGTTTTAATATAAGTTGATTTGGATGATATTTGAATACTTGTCTGCCAATGTGTCATATTGTGCTTCAAGAATTCGATTAGCGTTGGATGTATTTTATAGATTTTCAAACTTTGAATAAGCCAGCTATGTGGAACACTATCAAAAGCCTTTTGATAATCTATAAAGCAGGCATGTAAATTTCTCGTTTGTCTAGTTGTTTGCTCCAAAACAACCTGATCTATGGTTAATTGTTCTTTACAACCCTTAGCATATTTACAGCACCCCTTCTGTTCTTCGCATAAGATATTGTTTTGCGTTAAATGATTATTAATAATGAGGCTGAGACTGGCTGTCATAATTTTATAGATGGTCGGTAAACATGTTATTGGACGTCCGTTCGCTGGGTTACCCCTGAAACCTTTTTCCTTTGCCAGTAAATAGGTAATCCCGGTTGCAAATTTTTGGGGGAACTTTCTAGGCTCCTGAATGCATTCATTAAGGAGTTCTGTAAGCTTTTGGTGCGTAGTCGTAAGTTTTTTAAACCAATAATTTTGGATTTTATCAGGTCCTGGCGATTTCCAATTGTGGGTTTTCAATATGATTTGTTTGACTTGCTCACATGTAAGAGTGTTGACTGTCATTTCTTCAAGATATTGGTATCTCTGCTTTTCTTTGTGATTTCCGTCATTGGACCATATTGATGCCCAGTATCTCTCGGTGTGCTCTCTGTTAGGTAAGGTATCGATTTCACTACCATTATTTTTTATGTTAAGCCTTCTATAGAAAGATTTCTCATTTGTTTTAAAAGTTTCGTTATTTATACGTCGTTGATTTGAGAGTTTGTATTTTCGTTGTCTGGTTACCTGAACCACCAGCTTTTGTTTAATTGTATCTCTCGTCAATATAGCATTCTTGTTATTCAGCTCATATCTTGAGTGCCTTTTATGAGCTTCGAAGATTCTAAGAATCTTGTTCTTCAGACGTTTAGTATTTGTGCCCTTTATGTAGCTGTTGAGCCTTTCTAAATCACTTCTTAATTTATTAATTTTTATTCCAATCCTCTGTAATGTTCTATTAGGTGTGGATACTTGAGTTCTTCGATTATTTTCAGTGTACCTTATTTTGTATCCCATTTTTATAGAAACTGTAACAGCCGAGGTGTAAATAAGTGCGTGAAGACCCTCTAAATTATTAACTTGAGAGATTTTTCTTGCTATTACTTTATTATTTATATATTCTATAATCTGGCTTAATTTTTTACAAGTGTTAATTTTTGGTATTGATGGCCTAGTTAAGGGATCTATGTCTTTATATATATCATATTGCTGTTCAAATATAATATCGATGTCACTGAGTATTTCAGATAAAGCTTCAGATGTCACCGGTTCAATTTCTTGACTTTGGTTGTCTACAGGGCTTTCTATTGCATTTAATGTTCCTTGTGCTTGGTGAGGGATTGTGCCATGGTTATTTGGAGTTACTAGCAGTGATGCCTTTAAAGCATTTCGTCGTATCTCCGGTATTAAATTGTTCCTGATAATTGTTCGAATCTGGTCCGATAGACGTTGCTCGGACACATCATAATCAGGATGTTGTGCTACAAAGATTTCGCGAAGCTGTGTTCGATATCCTGTAGTATTTCTTTCTTGGTCGGTAACAATGTAGTATGCGCGTAGTAGGTTTTCATTTATATCAGTTGTCCATTTTCTGCGCTGTCTTGGTCTTCCAGCAGTAGTGAGAGCTACATCAGATGGTGCATGCTGTTCACTTGTGGGCTGGTTGTAGGTTCTATTGCTATTGTGCTGTGGCTCACTTATCACACTTGACCCAGGTACCAAGTCAAGTGCGCGGGAGTTAAAATGCAATCCCGACGCGGTGGGGTTATCCGAATTCCCCGGGTTATGCGATTGGTTTGTACTTTCCATTCTTATAGTTTCCATTTTATACCTCCTGGCAGGTTAAGATTGAAGGCCGCTTCTACTATGAAGGACAGACGCCCACCCTCACGCTTTCTGGATTCCAGTTTAGGGTGAAGGATTTTGATGTTGGGATAATTTGTTGGACAATGTTTTTCCACTTCGACCTGTTTGACATGGGTAACCCTGGGTCAACATAGCTCTTCGTTTCATAAAAACACGTCCTTAAGCCCCTCCGGCACGACAAGCCTTATCCCTGGAGGGGTTATTATAATAATTATTATTATTATTATTATTATTATTATTATTATTATTATTATTATTATTATTATTATTATTATTATTATTATTATTATTATTATTATTATTATTATTATTATTATTATTATTATTATTATTATTATTATTATTATTATTATTATTATTATTATTATTATTATTATTATTATTATTATTATTATTATTATTATTATTATTATTATTATTATTATTATTATTATTATTATTATTATTATTATTATTATTATTATTATTATTATTATTATTATTATTATTATTATTATTATTATTATTATTATTATTATTATTATTATTATTATTATTATTATTATTATTATTATTATTATTATTATTATTATTATTATTATTATTATTATTATTATTATTATTATTATTATTATTATTATTATTATTATTATTATTATTATTATTATTATTATTATTATTATTATTATTATTATTATTATTATTATTATTATTATTATTATTATTATTATTATTATTATTATTATTATTATTATTATTATTATTATTATTATTATTATTATTATTATTATTATTATTATTATTATTATTATTATTATTATTATTATTATTATTATTATTATTATTATTATTATTATTATTATTATTATTATTATTATTATTATTATTATTATTATTATTATTATTATTATTATTATTATTATTATTATTATTATTATTATTATTATTATTATTATTATTATTATTATTATTATTATTATTATTATTATTATTATTATTATTATTATTATTATTATTATTATTATTATTATTATTATTATTATTATTATTATTATTATTATTATTATTATTATTATTATTATTATTATTATTATTATTATTATTATTATTATTATTATTATTATTATTATTATTATTATTATTATTATTATTATTATTATTATTATTATTATTATTATTATTATTATTATTATTATTATTATTATTATTATTATTATTATTATTATTATTATTATTATTATTATTATTATTATTATTATTATTATTATTATTATTATTATTATTATTATTATTATTATTATTATTCCTCGGGGGTTTTGTAGTTTTTCCCCTAGAGGACGCGTCCACAGGTGGCGGATAGTGGAACGCTCGGTATTTCTTTGAAATGCAGGGTATGTGGGAAATAAAATACCACACGCGGACCAACAAAAACTACTATGTGAAGGAACACAGAACAACAAACCAAATATGGAGAGTGAAGTAAGGGAGAGAAATTTTACGGTGCAGGGAGTCGGATCCCCAGTACCGGCGTCTGACAGGGGTGAGCGCGCAGGCCCCGGGACGTCGATATACAGCGACTGCAATAGAAATGGAAATGAAAAGGTTAATGTAAACCCTTCCTTGGGAGTAGCACACTTGGCTCCCAACGAAAGTATCACTACAAGCAAAGGCCCCGAAGGTACCCCGGATCCTTTCAAGAGAATCCCAAAAATACCTCGTACACCCCCCCGAGGTGGAAGGCTCACAGGAAAAGAAGCAGAGCCAGTCGTTGTAACCTTTATAGCTAGTGAGACACCTGTAGAAGAAACACTAGCAGAATCGGATGAAGACAATATATCCAAAGAGGTTGAAAAGTGCATGAAAGTGTTGAAGACAATGAAACTTGCTTGCGAGAAACAGAAAAATACTAGCAAGGACATCAAAAACGGGATTGAGGTATTAGAAGAGTCTATTGACATAATGAACTGGCTCCACAAGAAAAACAAGAAAGTCTGCCCTACGACAACTAAGGATGTAAGTTCGAAAGTCAAAACAGAGGATATTGGCACACAAACAAACGAAGACGTGGACAAACAAACATGCACAACAAAGAGACCACCATCTAGCCCACTTGCAAAAACACAAGGGAAAAGAACCAGGAAGTCTCAAACTGGTGAAAGGTATCACGTGGCAACAGCGGGTGACGAACAGGCTCAAAAAGCACCCGCTTCCGATCCCAAAGATTCCGGTAGAACGGCGGATAGCAACGGAAAACAGAGCTATGCTAAAATTGCTGAATCCGCAGAAGCGATGGGAGAAAAGGCTCCGAAAAAGGCGACGGGGCGGCAGGGACAAGCCAAAAGAGCAACACCCAAGAAAATCCCAAAGAAGGCCCAAAAGATAAGAAGAAGAAGGGGAAAAAACGCGACCGACGGAGAGCTCGACCTGAAGCTATCTTAATCAAGCCGAAGGGAACGGAGAAATTCTCCGATATTCTGAGGGAAATCCGAACCAAAGCGAATCCAGACGACACCGAAACCGTTGTCAAAAATGTTCGGCAGACAAAATCTGGACATGTGCTTCTCGAACTCGGAGCAAAAACAAAGGACAAAAAAGCTTTTGGTGAATCCCTGAAGTCCATACTAGGAGATAAGGCAACGGTCCAAAACCTCGAACCGAAAGTGGCTATAGAAATAAGGGACCTGGACGAGCTGACAACCGCAGAGGAAGTCGAGGAAGCTGTCAAAAAGAAACTCCTCGATATTAAAACAGATATCCAGGTAGCGATCACAGGCAAAAACAGAAGTTCGCTGAAGATGGCCATTGTTCAAATTAGCGCAAGAGCAGCCAACGATATGCTGAAATCCCCCAAAATAAAAATTGGATGGGTCCAATGTCGAATCCGCAGACGAGTTGAAGTTAAAAGGTGCTTCAAATGCTTTGGATATGGGCATACACAATCGTCTTGTACCAGTATGGACAGAAAGGGCCAAGGACTCTGTATCAACTGTGGAGAGAAAGGACACAAAATGAAGGATTGCAAAAACTCTTCAAAATGTTGCCTCTGTGCCGACCTTGAAAACACACCATCCTTGAACCACGTGCCAGGCACAGGAAACTGCCAAGTGTTTAGGAAAGCACTTGAACAGGCGAAAAAGGCGTCCTCAAAATGACCAAAATCCTTCAAGCGAATGTCCACAGGAGTCTAACCGCAGATAGCCTCCTGACAAAACTTGTTATGGAATTGCGAGCTGACATTGTCATCGTAAGCGAGCAATACCGTGATAAGGATGGACCAAACTGGATCCCGGATCTGCTCAGAACTGCTGCTGTTTGGATCCCTGACACAAGGAAATTCCTCATTGAGAGAAAAGGGGCAGAAAGAGGCTTCGCATGGGTTAAAAGTGGAAGGCTGACAGTAGTTAGCATATACCTCACTCCTAATGAAAGAATCGAAGAGTTCCGTCAAAAACTGGAAGATCTAGAAGATTTTCTAAATCAAACCGAGGGAGACATTCTAGTGGCTGGAGACTTCAACGCCAGAGGTCAGGAGTGGGGTATGCCAACTACAGACTCTCGAGGAAGGCAAATACTCGAGATGGCCGCAAGACGTGGGCTATACGTAGCTAACGTAGGAAATACCCCCACCTTCAGGAGACCAGGACACAGAGGCACTATTCCAGATGTTACCTTTGCGACGGGCACCGCATTCGCAAAAATTAAGAACTGGAGAGTAATCGAGGACTATACAGGTAGCGACCACCAGTATATCGTTTTCGACCTGGAGGAAAACCAACGAGCCCTAAACCTACGTCACCAACCACGGGCTCCAAGGTGGAACTTAAACAGGCTTAACGCGGATGTTTTAAAGGGAGTGATCGAGGAAGGGGCAGATGCTGTGCTGCGAGTAGAAGGACCTGCTGAAACCAAGGCTGAAGCCACGATGCAACTTATTCGGCTCGCCTGCGATTCCTCAATGCCCCGGACAAGAGGTGCCAACAGAAACAGAGATCCAGTGTACTGGTGGACAGAGGAGATAGCTGCGTTACGCCGAAGATGTTTACAACTTCGACGAATAGTTACCAGGGGGAGAAGGAGAAGAAACGCTGAACCTATGGAGGACGCCATAGCGGAGTTCAGAACCAAGAGATCCGAGCTCAAGAGGGCCATCAATTCGAGCAAGAGAGAGAAATGGGAGGATCTCCGCCGTGATGTCAATAGCGACCCCTGGGGACTAGGCTACAAGATCGTCACGCGTAAACTAGGAGCTCAGATGGCACCCCCAGTCCTAAGCGAAGAAAAAATGGAGCACATTGTCGAAACTCTATTCCCAACTCATCCTATCAGGACAACTGACAACACACCGGTCCAAAGACAGGATATCCCTCTCTTCAGTGAGGAGGAGTTGAGCATAGCTGTGCAGTCCCTGCAAAACCGAAGAGCTCCGGGCCCCGATGGAATCCCCACAGAAGTCCTGAAAGCGACCGCCAAAGCATGTCCCCAATTACTATTGAACATGTTTAACAGCTTCCTAATAGAAGGCGTCTTCCCTAAGAGCTGGAAGAAACAACGACTCGTGCTCATCAGCAAAGGCAAAGGAGACCCGGATTCCCCATCGGCATACAGACCTCTGTGCATGCTAGACACTGCGGGGAAACTCCTGGAAAAGCTTTTGAAACCGCGGCTCTCAGCAGCAGTACAAGCGTCGGGCGATCTATCAGAGAGACAGTACGGTTTCCGGAGAGGCCGCTCTACTATCGGAGCAATACAAGAAGTAGTGCACGCAGTCCAAATTGCCCAACAAAGAAACCACTACTCGAAGGAGATCGTCTTGCTGGCAACGCTGGATGTTCGAAACGCCTTTAACTCGGCCAGGTGGAGCGATATTTTACATGCGCTCGAATGGAGATTCCACGTTCCTGCCTATCTGCTACGGATGGTGAAGAACTATCTCAGGGATCGAGAGCTGATCTACGAGACCGCAGAAGGCCAGCGAAGGAAGGAAGTCACGTCTGGGGCAGCGCAGGGATCAATCCTAGGACCAGACCTGTGGAACATCTCCTATGATGATATCCTTCGCATGGAGATGCCTGACGTTGCCTTCCTGGTTGGCTATGCTGACGACATCGCCGCGGTGATTACGGCACGAGACACCGATAGCGCGCAAAGAAAGCTGAACCAGGTCATGCGACGGACAAATTCATGGATGGAAGAGCATGGACTCAGCCTAGCCACGGAAAAAACAGAGATAGTTCTTCTGACGAGGAAGAGGATTCCTACACAAATCGACTTCCAAATCGGTCCCGAAGTGATAAGAAGCAGAGCGACAGTGAAGTACTTGGGATTGAGGCTCGACACAAAGCTAACCTACTGGCAACAAATAAAGGCAGCATCGGAAAGAGCATCAAAAACTACCACATCACTGAGCAGACTGATGGCGAACGTTGGGGGACCAACGGCCAGTAAGCGGAAGCTACTGATGGCGACAACGCATTCCATCCTTCTGTATGGCAGCGAAATATGGGCGGACGCACTTAAGCAAGAGAAGTACCGAAAGCAGATGGCAGCAGTACAAAGATGCGGAGCTCTACGCGTGGCAAGCTCTTATCGAACGGTGTCGGAACCAGCTGTCCTTGTAATCGCTGGAGTGACCCCTATCGATCTCCTAGCGACAGAAAGGAAGTATGTCTACGACAAAAAGGCGGAAATGGGGTTGGAAGCGGCAGCAGAAGAGGCTAAGCAGCTGACCATACAGAAGTGGCAAGAACGTTGGTACGCAGAAAGCAGAGGACGATGGACGGCGAGGCTGATTAGAAATGTGGCTGAGTGGAAAGACCGGAAACACGGTGAAGTTAATTATTACGTCACCCAATTACTCACCGGACACGGTTACTTCAACGCATTTCTCCACAAGATCGGCAAAACGAGTAGTCCAGCATGCCAGTACGGGGACTCCCAAGAAGACGATGCACAACATACCTTCTTCGTCTGCAGCAGATGGGCAGCACAAAGAGAAGAACTGGAAACAAACATTGGCACCATCACTCCAGAGAACATAGTCGAGAAGATGCTTACTAGCCAACACAACTGGAACGCGATCAGTGCATACACAAATCAGCTCCTCAGAAATAAGAAAAGAGAAGAAGAACAGTTCCGCGTTCCTAACCTTTCCTAACCTATTAACCAACTAACCTAACCAAATTTAACCAAACCACTTTCAACTAACGTAACCTAACTTCACCTAATCAAAGACTAATATTAAACTAACGAAACCCAACTAATTCCACCTAATCCTTACTTAACCTCCCTAACGTAACCTCCCTAACCTTACCCTTCCTAACCTAGGAACGAAGAAAGCAGAGGAAGAAAAGATCTCGCCACAAGACGTGAGCCCAGAATGGGCCGTACAACAGCACCCCCTCTTGAAGAAGTGCAATCCCGTGGTCCCGAGGGGGGGTTCTTCGTGACACTTTTGGAGGTTTAGTCGGTATGCCATTATAAGGTTTTAACATTTTTTCCTTGGTGGTGAGTCCGGGAGGTTTAGTCGGTATGCCATTATAAGGTTTTAACATTTTTTCCTTGGTGGTGAGTCCGACACACGGGGAGGTATGGATACCTCCTTATGGTGCGTAACGCATTCCTCCACAAGTAAAGTAAAAAAAAAAAAAAAAAAAAATTATTATTATTATTATTATTATTATTATTATTATTATTATTATTATTATTATTATTATTATTATTATTATTATTATTATTATTATTATTATTATTATTATTATTATTATTATTATTATTATTATTATTATTATTATTATTATTATTATTATTATTATTATTATTATTATTATTATTATTATTATTATTATTATTATTATTATTATTATTATTATTATTATTATTATTATTATTATTATTATTATTATTATTATTATTATTATTATTATTATTATTATTATTATTATTATTATTATTATTATTATTATTATTATTATTATTATTATTATTATTATTATTATTATTATTATTATTATTATTATTATTATTATTATTATTATTATTATTATTATTATTATTATTATTATTATTATTATTATTATTATTATTATTATTATTATTATTATTATTATTATTATTATTATTATTATTATTATTATTATTATTATTATTATTATTATTATTATTATTATTATTATTATTATTATTATTATTATTATTATTATTATTATTATTATTATTATTATTATTATTATTATTATTATTATTATTATTATTATTATTATTATTATTATTATTATTATTATTATTATTATTATTATTATTATTATTATTATTATTATTATTATTATTATTATTATTATTATTATTATTATTATTATTATTATTATTATTATTATTATTATTATTATTATTATTATTATTATTATTATTATTATTATTATTATTATTATTATTATTATTATTATTATTATTATTATTATTATTATTATTATTATTATTATTATTATTATTATTATTATTATTATTATTATTATTATTATTATTATTATTATTATTATTATTATTATTATTATTATTATTATTATTATTATTATTATTATTATTATTATTATTATTATTATTATTATTATTATTATTATTATTATTATTATTATTATTATTATTATTATTATTATTATTATTATTATTATTATTATTATTATTATTATTATTATTATCGACTTTCGTTAGTATTCTCAGCTCCTATGGAGCTGGAAAAGTACCTGTCCCGGGCTATGCCAAGGGATCAGGCTCTGTTGGAGCATAGACCATGTTCTAGCCCGTTAGTTGGAGTTGGTCTGAAGGAATCTTCGCACGATGTTGCAAGTGTTAAGTATCACAGATTTTTGCATTGTTTGTAAAGCACTTTCAAGACTGTGCTGTTTCAGGTGTTCAAGGAGACTCTTTGGAATCAATCCAGTTGCTGAGATAATTATTGGTGTTATTGATACTCTCTCAACTTGGTACATCATCCGCATCTCATCAGCAAGTTCCGTGTATTTTCCCACTTTTGTGCTGTATGTTGTTAGCATGTTGTTATTTAGTGGTATGGCTATATCAAATAGGTTGATCACATTTGCAGTCTTATCGAATAGTACTATATCAGGTTTGTTTGCTCTAATAGTGCGATCAGTTATGATCGATCTATCCCAATACAGTTTAGCCGTGTTGTTTTCCAGAACAGATAGTGGTTCATATTTATAATAAGGTACTATTTCCGATATTAATTTGTGCTTTTTCGCCAACATTTGATGAACTATTTGAGCAACTTGATTATGTCTCACCGTATAATCAACTCCTGCTAATAAGGAACATCCTCCGATTATGTGGTCTATCGTTTCCGGATGGTTGTTGCAACGTCGACATGCGTCACTGGTAAGGTTTTCTTTCAGGATAAACTTTCGATAGTTTCTTGTTGCTATTACTTTGTCCTGAATAGCGATCATGAATCCTTCAGTTTCTCCAAAAAGATAGCCGCTTTTCAACCAGAGATTGGAATTGATTAGATCGATGTGGCTTTGGTACATTTGTCCTGGGTGTACACCATGTAAGGTCTTGGCTTTCCAGATTCCTATCAACTCTTCTTTTGAATTTACGTTGCTTGGAACTTGAAACTCTTCTTCCCTTAAATTTAAAGGAGTGTAGTTTTTATCTGCGAGACACACAGTGCGGATCATATCGGATGAATCAATTTGCTCCCTGAAATAATCTCTAAGCTTCGATACTTGAGAGTAGTGAAGATTAGGGATATCCAGAAGTCCTCGTCCACCGTCTTCATTCGGAAGAGAGCATCGCTCTACTGCACTTCTTGGATGAAGGCAAAGGTGTTTTGACAAATTCGTTCTGATGGATGTCGAAATTTGGTCAAGATCCGTTACTGACCATTTTACGATTCCAAACGAGTAAGTCAGTACAGGAATTGCCCAGGTGTTGATAGCTCTACGCTTGTTTCCGGCATTCAAGTGGGATTTAAGAATTTTCCTCATCCTTTGGTCGAATTGGTTTCGTACTCTATTCTTAATTTCTCCATTTGCTATTCCCCTTAGTTGCGTAAAACCAAGATACTTATAGTTTTCTCCTGTTATTAGGTTTGCGATGCTGTTGTTGTCATCTATAGGGAATCTATCGGTGTCATCTAGGACTTTACCTTTTTGGATGTGGATGGTCTTACATTTTTCGATCCCGAACTCCATTCCAATATCGTCACTAAACCTTTTCACCTGCTCTATCATTCTATAAAGCTTGTCTTTGTTGTTCGCATAGAGCTTTAAATCATCTACATACAACAGGTGGTTTATTTGTTGATTTCCAGTTTCGGCTTTTAGGCTAAATCCAATGCTGAGTTTTCTGAGCATTTTACTCAATGGATTCATGCCCAGACAGAACCATAGGGGGCTGAACGCGTCTCCTTGGAAAATTCCACATTTAATGGGAATTGGAGGGCTGGAATTAGGACCCAAGTGGAGCCTAACACTCCATTTCTGCATACCAATCTCCATAAAGCGAATAACATTAGAGTCAATCCTGTATGTTTTGAGAATTTGCAATAAATATGGATGTGGGAGGCTATCAAATGCTTTTTTGTAATCGATATACCCCATGGAAATATTGCGTTTGCTTTGAAGTGCTTGGTGCACTAGAACAGAGTCTATTGTTAATTGTTCCTTGCATCCCATAGAGTTTCTCGAGCATCCTTTTTGTTCGTTTGTTATGATATTGTTAATAGTGCAGTGATGATATACGCGATTGGTTATGACTTTGGTTAAGAGCTTATATGTTGTAGAAAGACATGTGATAGGTCTGAAATTCGCTGGATCTGATGAATTGGTCCCTTTTGATATAAGAAATGTGTTTCCAGTCATCAAAAATGTTGGAATTCTTTCAGGTTCTACCAGCAGGTCAGTAAAAAATTTGGCAATGTAAATATGAGACGTTGTCAGCTTCTTGAGCCATATGTTTTGTACTTTATCGGGGCCGGCTGACTTCCAATTGCTAGTTTCTCTTATTGCTTCTCTTACTTCATCCGGAGTAATGTTGGTACTTAGCATCTCGCTAAAGTTACAACTATCTTCATCTTCTTCAGCTATCCATGCTGTTTCTAAGTTGATACTTTTTGGTTTGCTCCAAACATCTTTCCAGAATTCTACAACTTGCTCCATGGGTGGAAGAGTAGAGTTATTGATCGCTTGCGGATCTTCCATTTGACGGTAGAACTGTCTTTGGTTTCTTCTAAAAAATTGATTTTGAAGTTTCCGAGCTCGGCATTTCTTAAATCTCGCGAGTCTTTTTGCATATGATGCAAGTTGCTGCGTTTTTCTATCCTTGATGTCCGTTACTAGGTCTGATGTTAAGTTTCTTATTGGGGTTGGTGATATTATATGTTTAATACGCCTGATGACTTGCTTTGATCTTACTCCACTAGCATAAGCTGTAATTCTGCCTAGCTCTTGCCTGATCTTGTTTATTTTGTGGGTAAGCCGGCGTTCCCATCGAGGTGTTGTATCAGCAGAATTCTGGGATGGGGATCTTCCTCCTGTCAACATTCGTTTCCCCATTGTTCTAACAACAGCGACTGCAGAGATGTATATGAGGCAATGAAGCTGCTCAATATTCGTTGCTGTTGGAAGGTAGTTAGGCAGAATGTGGATGTTTACCATTTCAGCGAGCTCATTGACTTTGTTGTTGTTGTAAAGTCTCGGAATTCCATCTCTCAGCAGGGGGTCACTATTTTCGTATATTGTAAGTGCTGCTCTGAAATTTTCGCGGAGCGCACTCACAACATCAGTATTAGGATTAGGAACATTTTCCCTATCTTCATTGGTGTTAGATGTTGGTTCCCCCACTACAGATGGGCTGTGTGTGTTGTTTTCCGCTGCTTCATCCGCCTCAGATTCATGTATGCTTGCTGCGGGTAAATCTTCGTGTTGCTCAGTGTGCTCTGTTTGTATGTGAGCAGTTAAGTGGTGTTCAGCTTGTTGTTTCACTTCTTGAATTTCTGGCATTGTGAGGAGTTGTTTAGTCATAATAGCCCTCTTTCTATCGGCAAGATTTTGCTCTGTGATCCTTGACAGGTCTGGGAACTGTTGCAAAAACAGGGATCTCATTTGTGGTCTATATACATGCATTTCGGTTTCTATTTTAGTAGCTATGAAGTAGCAACGTATAACACTTTTATTCATTTCAGGTGTCCATTTAATACGTTGCCTTGGTAGACCTGTTTGTGTGGTTGTCGTGGTATTCCTCGACAAAGCACGTAAAACAGGCGGTTGGTGTTCTGTAATTTGCATTGATGGGCTATTGTTGTTGTGAGTTGCTTCTTCGGGTAACCCGATCAGATTTCTCACTGGAATCTGATCACCAACGGTTCGCATGCTGTCACCCCCAGCGTTGGCTCCAGGTGGTGCCCCGACGACTTCGGGCAGCGGCAATCTGTCTAAGGTTCTTTCGTTGTGAGTCTCCATTTTAATTTATGGGTTGGGATAGTTAGTCACATTTTATTTCTACACTTCTGTCTGATTGACGCGGGTGGCCCCGTATCAACCAGATAAAAGTTTTGCAAAAATAAAACGCTTAAGCCACCTAGCCACTTCAAGGCCTATCCCTTAGGCGGTTATTATTATTATTATTATTATTATTATTATTATTATTATTATTATTATTATTATTATTATTATTATTATTATTATTATTATTATTATTATTATTATTATTATTATTATTATTATTATTATTATTATTATTATTATTATTATTATTATTATTATTATTATTATTATTATTATTATTATTATTATTATTATTATTATTATTATTATTATTATTATTATTATTATTATTATTATTATTATTATTATTATTATTATTATTATTATTATTATTATTATTATTATTATTATTATTATTATTATTATTATTATTATTATTATTATTATTATTATTATTATTATTATTATTATTATTATTATTATTATTATTATTATTATTATTATTATTATTATTATTATTATTATTATTATTATAAGAGGCTAAGCAGCTGACCATACAGAAGTGGCAAGAGCGTTGGTGTGCAGAAAGCAGAGGACGATGGACGGCGAGGCTGATCAGAAATGTAGCTGAGTGGAAAGACCGGAAACACGGTGAGGTTAATTATTACGTCACCCAGTTACTCACCGGACACGGTTACTTCAACGCATTTCTCCACAAGATCGGCAAAACAAGTAGTCCAGCATGCCAGTACGGGGACTCCCAAGAAGACGATGCACAACATACCTTCTTCGCCTGCAGCAGATGGGCAGCACAAAGACAAGAACTGGAGAGAAGCATTGGCACCATCACTCCAGAAAATATAGTCCAAAAGATGCTAACTAGCCAACATAATTGGAATGAGACCTGTAAATACACCAACCAGATGAAGAAAAGATCCCGCTACAAGACGTGAGTCCAGAATGGGCGCTACAACAGCACCCCCTCTTGAAGAAGTGCAATCCCGTGGTCCCGAGGGGGGGTTCTTCGTGACACTTTTGGAGGTTTAGTCGGTATGCCATTATAAGGTTTTAACATTTTTTCCTTGGTGAGTCCGACACACGGGGAGGTATGGATACCTCCTTATGGTGCGTAACGCATTCCTCCACAAGTAAAGTAAAAAAAAAAAAAAAAAAAAATTATTATTATCACGGTTGTTCCAAAAACCTCGCTTTGAAGGTAAAATCGATGAATTTTAAAGAGCGAGAAATTCCCTTACCAAACGGCAGCTGTCGAGGATAACAGACTTTTGCATGCTGTAAACAACTCTTTTAGGGACACCAAGTCTTTCCAGTGCTAAAATTGTGGTTTTCGGGACAAGTCCAGTCGTCGAGATAGTAACCGGAATTGTTATGGCAGTATTTGCTCTCCATAGATCCTTGAGTTCAAAACATAAAGCTGTATACTTTTGTATCTTTGTGCTATATGTAGAATCAAGATTGTTGTTGTTGACAACAGCGAAATCAACAAGGATTATGTTTTTTTCCATCTTGTTGTAGATAACAATATCGGATCTGTTGGACGGCACGCTTGTATCCGTCAGAATTGTACGGTCCCAGTAAATAAGATAAAATGGGCAATCTATTACCGATTCTGGGTTGTATTTGTAGTATGGCAACAATGATGACAGTATGCCATATTTTTTTAAAAGTTGTTGATGGAGAATTTTCCCGATGTTGTCGTGTCTGCGCTTGTACCCTTCACTTGCAAGCACGGCGCATCCCGCAAGGATATGCTGTATTGTTTCGTGTTGAGCACCACATCGTCGGCAGTCATCGGTCACGATGTTCTGATCCTTTACAATGAACTTGAGATAGTTTCTTGTGGGCAAGACCTGATCCTGAATTGCAACCATAAATCCTTCAGTTTCTGGAAATAAATTTCCAAAACTAAGCCAAGAGTTTGAAACCAACAGATCAATATTTGACGCATACAGCTCGTTGGGATGTCTTCCATGGAGGGGTTTGCTTTTCCAGCTATCAAATTGATTTTGTTGCGAAGACTGTGTAAGTTGTTCCAATGGCTTGGTGTTCTTCATGTTTACCGGGGTGAAATTGTCATCAGCATGTAGAATAGCACTATGGAGAGACGATGTTGGTGCTTTTTCGGAAAGTAAGTAAAGAGATTTCGATTCTGTTTTTCGACTAGATTTTGTATTGAAATTAATCCTCTTCCTCCTTTATCTCTGGGGACTACTAGCCGTTCAATAGCTGACTTGGGATGATGTTGGCGGTACTTCGTCATCAGCGTCCTTACTTTCCTCTCCAATGATTCTAAGTCCGTTGAACTCCATTTAACAATGCCTGCTGAATATGTAATAATTGGTACAGCATATGTGTTTATAGCTGTAATCATATTCCTGGAATTTAATAAGGTTTTCAGCAATTGTTCCACTCGGCACTTAAAGATTTCGTTCAAACGCGACTTGATTAGAGTGTGATCTATTCTCCGAGATTGCTCCATTCCCAGGTATTTGTAAAATTCCCTTTCTTCTAATGATTGTATAGTTTTCCCAGTGGCTGTTATATAATCCAATCCCTTAGACATCTTTCCTCTTACGATTTGGATTGTTTTACACTTTTCTACACCAAATTCCATTTTTATGTCGTTCGAGAATTTTTCGACAATCTTGAGAAGTTGTTCCAAGCTGTTGGCAGAACTAGAATACAATTTGATGTCATCCATATACATAAGATGGGTTTTTATCTCAAATCCATATTTGCTCTTATTGAGGAGGTACGACAGTGGGTTAATAGAGAGACAAAACCAGAGAGACAAAACCAGTAGGTTAGCTTTGTAACGAGCCTCAATCCCAAGTACTTCACTGTCGCGCTGCTTCTTATCACTTCGTCCCCAATTTGGAAGTCCGTTTGTGTGGGAATCCTCTTCCTCGTCAGAAGAACTATCTCTGTTTTTTCCGTGGCTAGGCTGAGTCCATGCTCTTCCATCCATGAATTTGTCCGTCGCATGACCTGGTTCAGCTTTCTTTGCGCGCTATCGGTGTCTCGTGCCGTAATCACCGCGGCGATGTCGTCAGCATAGCCAACCAGGAAGGCACCGTCAGGCATCTCCATGCGAAGGATATCATCATAGGAGATGTTCCACAGGTCTGGTCCTAGGATTGATCCCTGCGCTGCCCCAGACGTGACTTCCTTTCTTCGCTGGCCTTCTGCAGTATTGTAGATCAGCTCTCGATCCCTGAGATAGTCCTTCGTCATCCGTAGCAGATATGCAGGAACGTGGAATCTCCATTCGAGTGCATGTAGAATATCGCTCCACCTGGCCGAGTTAAAGGCGTTTCGAACATCCAGCGTCGCCAGCAAGACGATCTCCTTCGAGTAGTGGTTTCTTTGTTGAGCAATTTGGGCGGCGTGCACTACTTCTTGTATTGCTCCGATAGTAGAGTGGCCTCTCCGGAAACCGTACTGTCTCTCTGATAGATCGCCCGACGCTTGTACTGCTGCTGAAAGTCGTGGTTTCAAAAGCTTTTCCAAGAGTTTTCCCGCAGTTTCTAGCATGCACAGAGGTCTGTATGCCGATGGGGAATCCGGGTCTCCTTTGCCTTTGCTGATGAGCACCAGCCGTTGTTTTTTCCAGCTCTTAGGGAAGACGCCTTCTATTAGGAAGCTGTTAAACATGTTCAACAGTAATTGGGGACATGCTTTGGCGGTCGCTCTGTCGGGATTCCATCGGGGCCAGGAGCTCTTCGGTTTTGCAGGGACTGCACAGCTATGCTCAACTCCTCCTCACTGAAGAGAGGGATATCCTGTCTTTGGACCGGTGTGTTGTCAGTTGTCCTGACAGGATGAGTTGGGAATAGAGTTTCGACAATGTGCTCCATTTTTTCTTCGCTTAGGACTAGGGGTGTCATCTGAGCTCCTAGTTTACGCGTGACGATCTTGTAGCCTAGTCCCCAGGGGTCGCTATTTACATCACGGCGGAGAGCCTCCCATTTCTTTCTCTTGCTCGAATTAATGGCCCTCTTGGTATCTCCTACGTTAGCTACGTATAGTCCTTGTCTTGCAGCCATCTCGAGTATTTGCCTTCCTCGAGAGTCTGTAGTTGGCATACCCCACTCCTGCCCTCTGGCGTTGAAATCTCCAGCAACTAGGATATCTCCCTCGATTTGATTTAAAAAATCTTCTAAATCTTCCAGTTTATTACGGAACTCTTCGATTCTTTAATTAGGAGTGAGGTATATGCTAACTACTGTCAGCCTTCCACCTTTAACAAATGCAAAACCTCTTTCTGCCCCTTTTTTCTCAATGAGGAATTTCCTTGTGTCAGGGATCCAAACAGCAGCAGTTCTGAGCAGATCCGGTATCCAGTTTGGTCCATCCTTATCACGATATTGCTCGCTCACAATGACAATTTCTGCTCGCAATTCCATAACAAGTTTTGTCAGGAGGCTATCCGCGGTTAGACTCCTGTGGACATTCGCTTGGAGAATTATGGTAATTTTGAGGACGCCTTTTTCGCCTGTTCAAGTGCCATTTTAAACACTTGGCAGGTTCCTGTTCCCGGGACGTGATCCAGTCGAGGTGGACTTTCTACTTCCGTGCAGAGGCGGAATTTATTTTATTTATTTATTTATTTATTTGTTTATTTCGTCAATCAAGTTACAAACTTTTTATAGACTACATTAATAACAATATAATATATACATACATCTTCAATATTTAAATAATAAAAAAAAATAACTGTTACAATAGACTCAATACATTTTTCTTAATTACATTTCTATTTACATTTTTAGTCAATAGCTGAGTCAAATTCATTGAAATTTATACAAGCATTTGTGATTGGATTATGTCTAGCGTAACATGTACTATGCTAAGGAATATGTAAAAAATCGCCATATCTTGGGCGCAATCTACGAGCTGGAGCGTAAATATTGAACATTGATAACAACATTTGACAATCAGTATTAGAACTGAGGATATCATAAGCAAAAAGGATAAAATACAATTTTCTTCTCAAAACTGGAGGTTTTAAGTCTAAAAGAGTACATCTAGTCTCATAACATGGAACATCTGAATTTTTATAAATTTTACGCAAAGCAAACTTTGAAAATTTTTTCTGAACCTTTTCAATACGATAAATGCTCGATTGAGTATAGGGACTCCATATAGCGCAACAATATTCTAACAGCAGTCTAACAAGAGATGAGTATAGTGTTTTTATTGTATAAGGATCATTAAATAGTTTTGAATTTCGAATTATGAAGCCCAACATTGAGTTAGCTTTGGAAGTGACATGGTCTATATGAAGTGAAAAACTCGATTTGGAGTCAAAAATCACTCCTAGGTCTTTCTGACTATCAAGTCTCTGCAAAGAATCAAAACCAAGTTTGTATTCAAAACACAAAGGATTTAAGATTTTTGAATAAGTAACAACACTACATTTACCGTTGTTAAAATAAAGCCCATTTAATTTGCACCAAAAAAGAACATTATTTAAATCATTCTGGGCATTTTCGGCATCTTCAAGACATCTTATGCTGCTGAAGAGTTTAAGATCATCAGCATACAACAGACATTTTGTGTGTAGAAGATATTGTGGTAGGTCGTTAATAAAAATAATGAAGAGGAGCGGTCCAAGTCCAATTTAGATGGGTTTTTGCACTCGCTCTTTTTATGGCCTTTCTCTCCGCAATTGATGCATAGCCCCAGCCTTTTTCTATCTGTGCCAGTACAAGATGCTTGTTGGTGCCCGTAGCCGAAGCACTTGAGACAACGTGTAACCTCTGTTCGCCTTCTTATTCTGCATTGCGTCCAGCCAATCCGTATTGTGGGTGTCCTCAATAGCTCGTGAGCAGCTTGAGCATTTATCCTGATTATTGCCGTTTTCAGGGACCTACTGTTCTTGGCTGTAACTCCTATCTGAAGGAGTCAGTCGCCTTTCCCTTGATTGCCTCTTCGACTTCTTCCACAGTTGTTAGTTCATCCAGATCCATATTTTCAATGAAGATGCTTGGCTCTAGATCTTTAACCACTGCTTTTTCTCCGAATGTAGCTTTCAAGGAATCTCCAAAAGCTGTCTTGTTTTTACTTTTCGCTCCGAGTTCTAATAGGACATCTCCGGATTTGGTTTGGCGGATTGTTTTAATCATATTGCCTGTCTCGTCTGGGTTCGTCTTACTCCGGATTTCTCTGAGAATGTCCGAATATGTTTTATTGTCCTTCGGCTTGATAAGTATGGCTTCTGGTTTAGCTTCTTTTTCCTTCGGTTTTGCTTTGCCCTGTTATTCGACTTCTTGCTTCCCCCTTCTTTTTCGTCTTCATTCACCGTCACCGCTGTGGTGTTTTCTTTTGCGGCTTGTTTAGGAATTTTTTACTCAGCGTTGGTGCAGTTGTTTTTTCTTGGGTCTGCTCCTCAGAATGTTTCACTTTGGGTGTATCATTTTTCCTTTTGTCGGTGTCTTTGTTCAAAGGGCTCGATGGTGGTCTATTGGAGGTTGTCAGCTTTGTCAGCTTAAAATCGCTTAGACAAGCACATATATAAATTTCGACTTTACAGAATAAAGTTCAATTTAATGCATGTAGATAAACTGCACACCTTGAAGTTAGTCTAGCAGGCACTTATGTACGTCAAAAAAGTCTGGCAATTTTTTTTGAACTTCACAATGGGTAAACTAATTTCTATAAAAGTTTCAACCGTACAAGATCAAATTTATATATGAAATGCAGGCCTGAAACCTGCCAGATCAAGATTATTTTACTTAGCATGCTAGAAATCACCACTATAAGAATATTTAGCCTTACAAGAGATACAATGCTGCTAAAAACATTCCGTTATATTTTGTCATTTTCATCAAATAATATTTTATAACACAAAACTAGAACAAAATATTGTTTTATTATTTTTTTTAGGTCGTTCATATATATAAATTGAAAAATTAAGTAAAGCCAGAATTTCGGCTGTGAAAAACTAACCGGATTTTTTAATGATACTGTTCTAAATTAATATTTTGTTCAGAAACCTTTGTTTTTGAAAACTGCCGGCATCAACGAGGCTTGGACTGGGCAAAATTAAATATAAAAGAACTAGGAATATGCTCCTAGTCAATTTTCAAAGCTACAAGTACATTAGCTGCTGAGATGTGCTTTTTCTTCTCTACTTATCACTTAAAGATGGCCCACAAGTTTTCAATCGGGTTCAAGTCGTTCAAGTAATGGCTATTCCAAGCCAGGAGTATTGTCTGTGCCGAACTACTGTTTCACGAGCTTTTAAGAATTTTTGTCATCATAACTTGCAGGAAGAGCCAATTTAAAGGCATTTCTTTCTCCTTTTATGGAGCTATTATTGACTCTAACATTTCTCCATTGTGAGAAATGATCCATTAATCCGTTGATTTGGTGTAACGGGGTAGAGCCTGCAGCTGAAAAAACCCCAAACCATCACTGCATTTACAACATCCCAAAGGGATAACATTTTGTTTTATTTCGGCTTGAAAATGTTCTACGACTCAGTAACGAATTTTATGACTATAATGCGTTTTTTCCGTTATTTCATCAAATAATTTATACAATTCACAAAGCTAACAAACTTTGTTTGTCACAGCAAACAAAAATTTTACCGAAGTGACGCTTAAAACCGTTACCTCAACACCGATAATCAAAATCCTTGATAAATTCGAAATTCTGACTTTCCTTCATTTTTCAATTTTTAAAATTTTTTAATGCATTAAAGAACATTATTTTGTGTTCAAATTCTCTAACTGATATATCAACGATCTAGAAAAATATTTAAACAATATTTTGTTCCAGTTTTGTGTTCTAAAATTTCAATTGATAAAATCACAAAAAAATCTGGAATGTTTTTAGCAGCACTGTACCTTACTCGTATGTGCCACTAGCTCTTCTACTAGTAGTACTTTACTACCTTCAGTCAATGAGGAGTCAAATGCAGGGGATAGGGGATCTGAAAAAATTTGTGACGCCAGCTAACTTTGGATGCAGTATTGAAGAGGGGTTAATCCTGTGTATAAATCTCAGTTTGCGTATTGTTTGGTCTTGTGGGGCATCCGCCATTTAAAAAAAAACGCATTGGTCTCAATATCTTAAAAACAACTAATCGGACAGACAATTTGCACGAATTTTTTAGAATGTAAATATAACTATCTTTTTTTCTCTCTTTTTTTCAACTTGCCAAGTAAACAATCAAAATTTAATTGATACAATTTTAAAACATTTTTATACACTGCGCGTCACTTGAATAGAAAAAACAATTTTAACAATTAATAAGGTTATTTCTTGAATTTACCATTATATGTTGCAGTAAGCCTTACAAGATCAAGGCCGTCAACAATAAGTTCGCTCAGTGAATTCCGGCTGCAATGCAAAACTTGTAGCTTTTTCAATGTGCTCAAGTCTAAATAATCTATATTATTTTCGTTAACGTCTAATTGTGTGATATTCTAAAAGAATTTTTTTGTAAGTTATTTATGTTTAAAATTAAGATTTTTTAAGTAGTCTTACCTCGAAATTATTTAAAATTATGATATCATGTCTTTGATATCCTCTGAGTAGTACTTTTTGCAGTAGTGGGTCCCTTGGGTCTGTTTCTTTTTTCATATTATGTTAATTCTTTAATTTGCTCTTTTTACCATTTGCTGATAGAACTCTTTTTGTAATTTTGTTTTCTGCCTTAAAGAATAGTAAAATAAGTTATTGTTTCAAATATCTGCAAGCTATGAGGAAATATAATAGTTAGCGGTTACTTCGGCGGAATTCTATTTTTACTCGGGAATATTATCTCATCTTCCTCTTCCCATATTTTTTTATCAAAGGAGTTACATTCTGATTCTGTACTGTAAATATTAATCAAATCTCTACACTTCTCTTTATATAACATAATACTCACACATTGCATATGTATTGTATAATGTATAGACTTTATCTAAATAGATTAATTCATCATTATTATAATATTACTACTTGAATTGAAACATAATTGTAATGAGGATATGTACGATGTATGCATGTACTAACTTGAATTCTAACTCGTTCGTAATTGAACTCTTAAAACTATAAAGGTCGTGTTTTATTTAAAACCCCTAACGTGTACATTAGAGTGTCCGTTATTTCCCAAAGTAATGTTTTCGGAGGAAACATTCCCTCGAAAGTTTAGGACCTAAATAAGGGGAATTTAGCAAAAACAAATTTTGGAGGTCATTAACCCGTGCCTCTAGGGTCATACTTTCCCCATACAAAATTGTTTGGGAAATTTTTAACCTTTACATAAATTTTTTTTTCTGTTAAGTTAAATCATCTATTTTTAAAATGTTTGTTGATTCTCATTGAAAAATGCAGTACGCCGCCGCGCCTTACGGTACAAAAAAAAAACTCACAAGTGACAAGTTGCATGTTTCATGTCGCAAGTTACATATGGCATGTGGCAAGTACCATGTGGCATGAATCATGGTGCAAGTGCATGCTGCATGTGGCAAGTAGCACGAGGCATGTGACATTCAGTATGCAAAATGTGACAAGTTGTATGTGACAAGTTGTTACATGCAAGTAGCATGTGGCAAGTTGCGTGTGGCAAGTTGCATGTGGCAAAATGCATGTGGCAAGTTGCATGTGCCAAGTTGCCACAAAAAACAAAAAAAAAAACGAAAATACTCATAAATAAAAGGAAAAGAAAACAACATAGACTAAAACTAAACTTGTAAACTTGCCATCAATCGTAGATAAAATTTAATTTTTTATTTTTCAAAAATTTAGCCCCGGAAATTGGTATGAAGATTCTTAATTTCCAATTATAAAGATTTTTTTCATGCATAACTATAGTCAGGGAAGTCAGATTGTCTTGGGTTAAGGTACGGAGATAGCATCAAAAAATTTCCTAAAAATACGCTGTTTGATTATTTTAATAATAATATAAAACAAAAATAATAAAAATATCAAATGAAATTAATTTAATATACGGAGTGAGAATTATGACTTCAGGCGCGTGTACATGTGTACAGAGATACCCAGAAGGAGATGGGAAACTTTCGTACGTTTTACCCCCCATAACCCATTTGTTTATTTCGTGTTGTTGTAATGTCTTTTGTATTCGTGAATAAATGTGAAAAACACACACAGTGTAACCACAGTCTTTTCACGCATACTTAGCCAAAAGCGTCCGATTTTTCACGCATACTTAGCCAAAAATGTCCGACGGAGCTTGTAGGCAAACTCGTATGACGACCTTTGGGTATCTCTGACCTCCTCTATGCACAAGAATACGAAGCACAGTGTGGGAATTCGCTCATTTAGCGGAATTAAATTAAAAGCGCTTACAAGTTTAACTTTTTGGGAAATCCTTTTTTGTAAGATTAATTATAAATACAGTGAAATCTCACTAACTTGAACACG
Organism: Episyrphus balteatus; assembly: GCF_945859705.1. NCBI lineage: Eukaryota > Metazoa > Arthropoda > Insecta > Diptera > Syrphidae > Episyrphus > Episyrphus balteatus. Next base: position 58,317,357 of record NC_079134.1, on the reverse strand, counting down.
TTCAAAACCAGTCCTGTTCAAGTTATTGCATTGTTCAAGTTACTGGAACATATAAAAAAGTCTTGGTTTTTGTATGAATTCAATTTGTTATTATAAATTAATGTAAATGCCGCAAAACCCGATTACGAAGTAGTTACCTTTATTGAGGGAATTAAAACTTCTGTTGAAATACAATTTATTTGTTCAAGTTATAGAGTATCAAATATTTTAATTATTATTATTCAACTTATAGAGTCAGCAATAAAAAAGTTCAAGAAAATAGTATGTTCATGTTGAAGTTATTGGATTGTTCAAGTTACCGAGAGTCCACTGTATATCAATAATGAAATATAATAACAATTATTTAAATATGTCGTCAAATTTTTTATGCGCAGAGCTCTGAAAGTACAAGTTTTTTGCCTTTCGGTGGACTCATTTTACTGTATGGTCACAAAAAAAAATTACCATTTCTTTTTTATAATATTATAAGAAAATAAGTACAATAATGAGTAGAAGTACGATTTATAACATATTTACACACATTTTTGATTTACAGAGCTCTAAAAGTACGTTTTTTGGCACTTTGATAGACCCTCTTAAAAAATTAATTTCGCGCAGAAAAAAAAACTTTTTATTCATTTTTTTTTTGGTAATCTTCTTCTTCCGTTTTCTCGGCGCTGTTATGATCTCGATGTCAAGGGGATCATAACTATCCCACGTAACTGCTTCACACTAGTGATCCGCCTGTTGGGTTCGCAGGGTTGACATCAGAAATCGGCGGCAAGCCTCCCGGTTTTGTATTGTTCCTTTTCTAAGGCCAACTGAATGCTGGTGTTTTTGACGCGGTTCTCAGGATCTCTCCTTTGAACATGGTAATACCAACTGAGTCGTTCGTGTTCAATTTTTAGGGAGATGGTGTTTTTAACATGAAGGCTTCCTCGGATCTTCGTACTTCTAATTCTATCAAGCTTTGTTACTCCTGCTGTCATAAAAAGCATCTTCATCTCAGCTGCCGTTAACTTACTCTCATACTTTTTGTACATTGTCCAACATTGTGAACCGTATGTGAGTGCTGGACGCACAACTGCGGTGTAGAGTCTTCCTTTCAGCTTAGGGGGCATTTTTCGATCACAGAAGATAGCAGAATTTCCCCGCCACTTCATCCACCCTACACTGAGGGAAAAAGTAAGATGTGAAATTAAATACGATCGTATTTGATTTAACGTTGAAAAAAAAATCTTAAAACATATTTATTTTAAGGTTGAAACAAATTGAACTTAAATACGAAATGTAGTTTTGAATAAAAACTACCTTTTTTTAAGTTGAAATATATTCATTTCTACATTGAAAATTTTTTTATAATATTTTAAGTGCCTGGCTACACAATCGCCTAAGCAGTGAGTTTGTAGGCAAGAGGGATGAGGAGTGAAGGGGGAAGATGCTCACGAAGGGAACTGTATTTTCTGAGGGCAGTACAGTTCCATTGCTAAATTTTTCCTCTTTTTGACGTTTGTTCCTAGAAAATGTAAAAGCGGAACGTGATTGGGCACAACAGTGTGTAGCCACCGCATGTGATTTTTCAATCGATTGAAAAATCACTGAGTAGCCAGGCACTAAGTTGAATCAACATACTTTCAAAGTGTAACATGGTAATATTTTTCAATTTATAATTTCAAGTTTAAAAGTTCGTATTTCAAGTGTATCGTAGTAATTTTAAAATTGATTCAACCTTGTATTTAAGTCCCACCCACTTTAAGAAAAAAATTTTGAAGTGGAAACAATTTAGAATCAATGTAGGTCATCTTAGTTTTAACATCTAAGCTCCGTTAAATGTACGAGTAAGGAGTAAGCGAAAAGTGGGAACAAAGGATTATTCCAAAGTACCGCAAAATTTCGAGTCCACAAAAGATGTAAGTACCGTGCGCGTCGGTTGTTAAATTAAAAAATGAAAAATTTAAGATTTGTGGACGAGAACGGGCAAATTGTGAATTTAATCAACATCGCAGAAACAGAAAACGTCGTCGACGTTCAACTAGATGATGACGATCTGAAATTATTGACAGTCCTGAAGGAATTTAGAATGGAAAATTTATTTTCCGTACTTAAAAGTAAGTTTGAATTTTATATTCAATTTAACTTTGAAATATTAAATTTCATAAAAGAATAATTTAAGTACATAAACATGCCCTTTAGTACATCTATTCCAAGTTAAATAAATTATTTGCATTAAGTAAGGAAAAGAAAGTGCAATTATATTTGCAAACGACACTATATAAAGTATAACGTCATCATCTCGTGGTTGACGTGTAAACATGAAATGTCTAACACGCAGGTCCGACGGACGGTGATTGATGTTTAAACAACATCAATCATCACCCTTCTTACTGTACGAAAAAATCTTATTTACTTCCTCTTACACTGTTTTTATAGAAAGAAGCAAGACGCAAAAATCATCTTCGAATTTCTTTTTGATATAGTTTCCATGCGTCGCTATTTTTTGGTACAAGTAAATTTGGCAGTTATTTTCTTTGCAAAAGAAATAAAGCAAAATAGCAATAAAATAAACAAGAGCAAAGAGAAACGGCATCATTTTGCTGTTTCTCTTTGCTCTTGTTTATTTTATTGCTGTTTTGCTTTATTTCGTCGGTCGCAGAGTTCGCTTCTCAATTCTCAATTTTATTCCTTTTCATCTTTTCGAACTTTCATTTTTTTTTGCACTTATGTGTGTCTTGCACTGCGTCTTCGTGTCAAAGCAGTTGTAAAAATCAACTTTTCATAATGACTGTTGAAGTGTTGATGGCTGATTTTTTTCTTCATTCTTTTCCAAAACGTAGAACTCTTTGGTAGAACGCTATACCTACTTATTATCAACAAGTTGAACAATTTTCATGAGCTGCTTTTTGTCTTTGTATATTAAAAATATTTTAGATAATGATATAACCTATGCAAGGTTAATTTATATTACGAACCAGTATCTTCCAGAGAGCCGAATTTAGGGCTAAGTTAATGAAGTGGAAAAAATAAAGGTAGGTGCCTATCAATATACCAATGTATGTATTTAAAATCGGTACTACATAAAGTAAATTCAATTACAGTATCCATCTGAAGAGGACACATTTCTCCAAGATGCAAACGATTTAAATTGGTTAAAAACAAATTTAAAATTAAACTCTGGTGGCCAAGGGTCTACAGCATCAACTGCTCCCTCTGTTTCCTACGACCTGAACTCTATCGTAAGTTCCTTAAATAACCAAGAAATACATTACATTTTAAAATAAAATATAAATAATATGATTGAAAAAAAAAAAAAACAATAGGATGTATCATCTTTAATTCATGGGTGTTCAAAGGGGAAGCAATTGATGGCTTTTTATGAAAAAAATCGGTATCTGCAAAACATACACAGAGATGAAATCATAAAAATAATAGTGGAAGAAGCAAATTGCAAGGACAAGACAATCAAACCTTGGAAGTTCAGCGGTCTTGTCGCACAAATTGTCTCAGTTTTTCCTTCCGAGAGTGAAGTCAAGGTAAAGGATCTTATTGAAGCTTTGATTGTCTTTTATTTGATGTTTGTTTTACAGAGTGTATTGTCTCACGCGTGCACATAGAAAGATATTTTTATTAGATACCTAAAACTCTGATCAGATAACTCCCTTCAAGCAAACAAGTCCGACCTCGGTCCGAATCCGCTCCGCCTCAGGTGGAGCTGAGTCCGACTTCAACTCAGAAACAGGTCCAAAGGCGGCTCAAATTAGTATGGAAATTATAATCACCGCGAAGTCGATTGCATATGTATTGGTGTGGTGAAAATCTCCATTCCGAGAAAACGGAGCCGAAGTCGGACCCGAGGCGGAGCAGCGGAAACCTACCAGAAAGAGGAATAAAAAAGGGATGACGTTTCGCATTTGCGACTAAAAAAAGAACAAGATTTATTTTTTTTTTCACTGAGACTGTTTTATTTCTTATTTTATTTTGTCAAACGAAATTTTCACAATAAATACAATATAAAATACAATACATTTTTTTCATTTTATTTTATTTGTTGCTGCTGCTGTTGTTGGTGTTTCTTTAGATGCCCAATCTCATGTTTCACCTTCTGCCTTTTCCTTCATCATTAGAGATTACATCTACAACACAAGCAGAAACACATCACTTTAATCCAAACACTTTGAGCGATATATACAACATACCTTTTTTTGTTTCCATATTGTTTATAATTTGATATAATTGTTTATAATTATACTAATATGTATTATGCTAACAACGACACGAGACACGACGCGACTATACACTTCAACAAAAAATAACAAATTGACGCTTTGGCTCTTGTTGGCCTTGTCTTTCTTTTCCTTTTCTCATTTTTCACCACGATTCTCGTTCGACTTTTGTGTTCATACACAAAAAGTTGCAAGTGTGTGAGTGCAACCCCGATTTTCGCCGTCTGAGGTCGGAGTTTCTTTGTTGAACTCAGTTTTCTTGTTTGAAGGGCTTATAGTCCAGTAATTTTAGGTTTTATCTGCGGAAAAATTCCTACTGGGCTGAATTTTGGTATACAGCTTAATGACGGCTTTGTTATGAAGATGTGAAAAATCGACATTGATATCGTGTCCGCGTTAAGAGTTATAGGGGTCAAAAGGTCACAAAAACTGGTATAAGGAGAATATTTTTAAGAAAGTTGGCCACCTAGGTTTCTATAGATTTATTTTATACCACAGGTGTTTAAAATTTTTCATAAAATACTTTTTTTACATTTTGCATCAAAAAACAGATTTCAAAATTTTTTTTACGAAAATGTGCAATAGCTATGAAATTTTTAAAGTGTTAATGTACTCATCCAATTATTGTAGAAAATTATAAAAAAAGAAATAAATAAAATTCATTCATTCGTGGTTGTAGTGAACGAAAACATAAGATGATAAAATTTAAAATACACTGAACGAAAAAAAGTCCATATTTTATGAACTGGTTGCGATAGAACTTTTTTCTATCTGTTTTTAGAACAATCATAAGTGTAGCTATAAGCCGTTTTAGGGTTGTCCATTCTCTATTGCACACCCTGTAATTTTCAGACATATTCTAAACAAAAATTCCCAGGGAAATGGTTTCGGGAAAAGGGCCCCAATCGGAAAAATGGCGAAAATTTCCATTTTTTTTTGGTTTCCCCATATTCTTAACAGTTGAGGAACGAAATTCAAGCTAAAAAAATAATGAAATTTCAGGAACTTTTCAGTTAGGAGTTTTTTTTCAGGAATAGGATTATGACGATTACAACTAAACTTCAACTTTTTGAATCGTTATACCTAAGAAACGGTGGGTCTTAGGAAAAAAGTGTCATGACACTTTTTATATATAATAATCTGGTCTACAATTCTTGTATTGAAAATTTTTTGATAAGACTTACCGTTTTGCTGAAAATCGTGAAATACCAGTTTTTGTGACCTTTTGACCCCTATAACTCTTAACGCGGACACGATATCAATGTCGATTTTTCACATCTTCATAACAAAGCCGTCATTAAGCTGTATACCAAAATTCAGTCCAGTAGGAATTTTTCCGCAGATTGGGCTTAAAAATGACTAAAATGACTGGGCTATTATAACCTCAAACGTCAAACCAATAGTTTGTGAGACAAAGATCAATTCGCGTTTTTCAAAATTGGAAAATTCAGTCTTGTATTTCGTTATACAAATTGCCTGTTTTCCTGTACCCACTTTATTGGTTTGATTATTTTTTAATTTTTATTTTCAGGATTACTATTTTATACCGAGACAGGGCAAAAAGAACCCTTCAGGAAACTTGTATCATAAATACACAAATAGCCGAACAAAGCGTTTAAAATTTATCCCAAAATTAGAACCAGAAGACGAATGCTCAAATGACTCTAATATTGATTCCATAGAAATAGGTAGTTGAACCTGTTGGATTAGCCCTTAAAACTGCTCTTAGCAGGGACATTGCTGATTGGGACAAATGGCAACAATCTTTTAGTCTTCGCCAAAATGGTCAAAAGAAGAATTTCTTCAAGCTTGGCCGAAATTTTCAGATGCAAGAGTCTCTGATTTGGTATGTAAAAAAATACTTTTATTAATTTTATGATTCAAAGCATTTTGTTTTTCAGATTAACATTGATTTCAAGCTCCTTTTTCCTGAAAGAGATCATTTACTCTTTAGTAAATAGAATTTATGGAAAAAAAAATTAGAAAAATATTATGAAGCAAATATTCATAACGAGAGCTGAAAACAACTGTTTTTAATGTATAAAGCTTCAGAAAATCAAGGTTTGGACTTCTATTATTATTAATATAAATCTAAAAATGTTAACAAAGTAAACCTATATAAATCTAGATTCTCAAGATTATATTTTAGCAACACTGCTATAATATAAGGTATAATTGATGATAATTTAATAGCATTTTATATATATTTTGACAAAATTTTATACAAGTTTTCATCATTTATTGAATCATTAGATGTGTGTTTCAAATTATTTCAAGTAGTTTCACTTGAATATCCTTTGGCTTGTCAATCATCATGGCTTTTCATTCAAAATTTTTTTTACGATATTGAAACTAATTTTGATTTTAAATCCTCAAGTGTGACATCACTTATTCACGCTCTTAAGAATTAATTAATTTATGATTGTAAGTCTGTTACGGTAAAATTTACCGCAACAAAAACCAGCTTTCGCTGCTTTCCTTTCCCCGTTCTCTTTTCGTTGCGGCTGCAAAATACTGGCGAAGTTGAGGGCAACCTTGGTTCCATCAGCCATTGGTGTACCTAGCCAGCGTTTTGCAAAAGCGACAAAAACAGGTGTTCGTGTTTAAAGTTCGAGTTGGACAGATGGTCCTATAAATGTCTCTTTGAAAATGCCAGCGGATGAGCTGAAGAAGTAAGGAGTCAAGAGGACTCTTACTTACAACACAACATAAACATTAACATCAATGTGAACATCAACATAAACATTAACATCAAATAGTAATTTAATCTTAACGTAAATTTTTTTAACGTAAAGTAACATAATTGAAAATCTTTTATATGTATGTAAGCAAAATGGGTCTTTAACGCGCTTAAATTTTTAGTTTAGTTCAAAGAAAAGACTTATCGGAATAATGGGTTTGAGTTTGGGAAATGCCTTCCTCCTTTCTTCTCGAAAAGTTTGATTTTAGATTTTTGTTCGCTCTTCGAAACACTCGCGAATATTTTATGATTAACTGGGAGAATGCTCAGCGAAAGCTTTTTCTCGATTTTAATTCTTTTTATTTTCCTCGTAGAAAGTAGTTGGGTTTGGGTCTGAACTCGGCCATTTAGTTTCGGAAGTTTACTTTTTGGTGAGCTTACCAAGCGACAAGTTGAGAAATTTTTCGAGGAAAAGGAAAAGAGGAAGAAAAATTGAGGGAAAGTCTTGCGATAAGAATTGTAATCGAGGAAACAATTTTTGGAGAAAATTTTAAGGTGTTTCGAGGAGCGAAGGAAATTGGGAAAATTTTCGAGGAAGTTTAGGAGGCGAGAGGAACAGGCATAAAGATAAGTAGAGTGAAAAAAAATAAAAAAAATTAATTTGCGAAAAAGCAGTTTGATTTTTTTTAATTTATACATATATAAAGTGGTTTAAATTCCGATAGTTTTTTTATTCGTGCTATAATTTCGAGATCTATCCCAATAATTTGTGGGACGCGGTATTTTTCTTAAAACGTTTGTTAACGGCCCATTTGCGGTTTTAATTTTAACTTTTCATTTTATTTTAACATTATTTTTTTTGGCTAGCGGTTTACCGCAAGCCTCTTTTTTATTTTTTATTTTTATTTATTTATTTATTTATATATGGAATTTTACACATTAAGATACAAAAATCTTATAAACTAGTGCAAAGTTATATTTAGAAAACAATTTTTAATCATGATAACAACTCATAGAGGCTTAAATAATTCAAAATTAGAGTAAAATATACATATATGTACATTTGTACCAGTTAACAAAATAATTTTATTTAATTTATTAAATAATATGCCTTTAGTTCCTTTTGAAATCCCTTCCTATCTCCAATGTTCCTAAAATGTCGTGGTAGAGAGTTCCAAAGCCGAACGGCGTAAACGAAGAACTGACGTTCAGACGTCAAACATGTAAAACGCGGCTGAAGGATCTGCGCTGTTCTAGTGGAAGCACAGAAAGTTATTTTGTTGAACAGATTCGGAGGTTGATGATTTTGTACAATGTTATATAGCATAGTTAATGATCTAAATTGCAAAAGCTTATCGAAGGTGAGCGTTGAAATTTTGTTGGAGAAATTAGATACTCTATCAAATCGCCGGAGTCCAAAAACGTATCTTATTGCATTATTGTACGCAACATTTAGTTTTCTTTTGCATATTGCATCGCATTTGCCGTATACCTCACATCCATATGTAAGAATAGGAATTATTAGTGATTTGACCAACACAATTCTGGTTTTTATTGGAGTAAAATACTGTGACGCCCATAAGGAACGTAATACACCATATACTTTCCCTACTGCTACACTGATGTGGTTACTCCAAGTTAGTGTTTTGTTGAAAGTCATACCTAAGTTCTTGGCTGTGGAAACATATTCGATGGGTTCATTAAACTGTTGTAATCTTTACTTATATATTTAAAAAAAAATTTGGTTTTTAATCCAGGGATTTTTAATCCCACGGTTTTTATCCAATTAAAAATAATTTAAATTTAAACAAATCTTGGTTCTTTTCATTTTTCTTATTGGTTCTCTTGATTAATTAGTTTTGGAATTTTCGCTAATTTTATTGGTCATAAAAAAAAATTCCTGGCGCCCATTTTTTTACAAGTACCCCACTGTGCTTGTAATAAAATCTTTTACTTAATAAATTGATTGAATCGACAATCAATCAAATTTATCAAATCATTAAAATTCTTCTATCACTGAACCCAGCCCAGCTGAGCAGTCGTGGTGGTAGCTTTTATTAACGAGCTACTTGTGGCACTTTTTTTATATTCTCTTTTGTTCTCGCGTTCGTGTTAAATTCAGCAATTTTATTTAATTGGATTTTCGATAAATCCTCGCGGTTTTTAAGTTCGATACAAATAATTTAATTAATATAAAAGATAAATAATTGAAAAAAAAATAATTTAAATAACCCCCGAAAAAGTGCAACAATTGGCACCCAACGTGTGTGGAACTGGTGGAAGGATTTGTGTTTTTTTTTTGTGTGGTTTGGATTTAGTATCGTGATTGTGTTTTATTTCATATTTAAATTTTTATAAAGAATTAATTGCGTTTTCTTTTTTATTAGGTGAATAATTAAAGTTGAATAACAATTGTTCTAAATAAGAATTTGAAGCTTGAAGGTGTTTGGTGAAGGAGAAATAGAAGGGAACGTACAAACATACATACATATTAAAACAAAAACATAACACAGAGTGGAGAAGTAGCTGGGTAACAGCAAGTATAATTTTTTTTTTACATCATTTACATTGCTTTTATATTATTTCAATTTTTATTCTATTTACCTACCTTATTTTATCATTCATTTAAAACCTATCATAACATATTTTTCATACATACATATTTACATACATTTATTTAGCGTCATTCATAGTTTACCGGTTTTAATTTTTTTTGTTCTCGAAATTGCATTTGGTGGTTGATTACTTTTTTTTGTTTGTGCTTTGCTCTCCCACTCATTTAGTCGTCATCATTGTATATAAATTTTCATAGTACTCTCACGAACCCAAAATTTACTAGCGCCATCCCAATGTCTGGAAACGAATCATTTTTCTAGCAGTTTTGTTGAAATCTGCACAGAAAGAAGAAGCCAAGTTGGAACGAGAATCAAAAACGGGGAAGGAGAAGGAATCGACAAAGAAAGAGAGAATAAAGAATAAGAAAATACAGAATAATAAAATGACAGTAGTAGTAGGTGGAAGAAAATAAAGATAGTAAACTGTTTCTTACTAGGTAGTTGCTGCTAAGGTTTTTTTTTTATAAGAAGTAGAAGGAAGAAGATAAAGAGGTAATGTGTGTTTATGAATATTTTTTTGTCGTGTGGTCTTTGTATATGAATTTTCATGTTCATGAGATTTTGGGTGTGTTGTGTGTATTTTCATTTGTGACCTTGTTGCTTGCTTGTGTAGGTATGTAGGATTTTTTTGTTTTGATGTTTTGATTTTCAGGATTTGGTATTTGATTTAAATTCTGATCGTAAGCTTTAATTTTTTGATGATTTTGTTTCTTTTTATAGGTAGGTAAGGGTGTAGAGTAATGGCACTAAAGTACGGGAAAGTTACATAGATTTTATTAAATGGGGTCTGGGAAAAATTAGTAAATGTATTTTGACTTCAGGACTCGAAAAAGTATCGAAAAAGTGTCTATACAAATTTTACTTTTTCTCATAACTCGTGTGTTTTTGAATCTACAGAAACAAAATGTTCGGCAAACTTGAAGATAATTTAATTTGCTACAATATACCTAGTTAAAAAACTTTTTTTGATTATTTCTTTGGTTTAAGAGTTAGGGTGTTTTTTTTAAACACGTCAAAGGGTGATTTTTTATTTAAGTCATATCTCCATTGTATATCAATTATGAACATTCATACCTATACAATGTTATCTCTTTTATTTCAGCTTTTTTTGACAATTTGTTCGAAGTAGGTAAAAGTTGTAAATCTATTTATTACCTTCATTTTTTACACTTCAGGTTTTTCGGTTAGGCAGACCGTTTTCCATCTGTAGGCAAAAATCTTCAAACTTCAGTAGATTTTGAAAGTTCATATTTTATTCAATTTTAGCCGTACCTATACAATTTTTGTGACCATTATGTTGAAAGATAAAGTAGGTATCTTCTTTTCTCCTTGACATGTTCAATATCTATAAATGCTCAAATGATAAAAATAGACCATTTGGTAAAAATATCAAAAATTTCGTTTTTTTTCTCTTTTATGAATAGTTTTTCTTTAGTTTTTTACAATATTTCAATTTTAATTTTTTTCTTAAGCATACACATCGATAGGAAATTCAATTATCTACAAAAAATTACTTAATAAAAATTTTCAAACTCGGCTTGCTTTTCAAGTTATAGACAAAAACTCAAAAAGTAACATAAAAAGTCAAAAATACTGATCGTTGCAAAAATGGTCATATCTTTATAATTTATCCATAGATTTTGAAGAATATTATCTTTTTATCTTTGCCAGAAAGTGTACTATACACAAAATTTTAAACTATGAGGATTCCAAAGATTTTGAATTTTTCTTTCAGTAATAAAGTTTTTTTTTGCAGAAATTTTCTTTGAAAACTCGATTTTCTTAAAATGTTTTAATACATGGTACTTCAAAATCTGGAGTGACCCAGAAAAGTTGTTCCAGCGTTTGTTGCTTATTTACTCAACTTTCAGTCGCTGGTTTTTCTGTTCAGATTAGTCGTTTATTACTCAACGTATACCTCGAATACTAAGTACATAGGCTGAAAAAAAACAACAAAAAACTTTGAAAAATACTATTTCGAAAACCTATCCATGAATACTTTTTTTAATAAGATTTTCGAGTTTTCTGGGCTCAAATCTATAAGAAACAATCATTTCTTATGCAAAAAGTGAAAAAATCACTTCCATCACCCAAAAATCTTTTTTTATATTTAACAGCATATGATAAGTTTTATAACATCTGAAAGTTTATTATTTCAGCTCAAAATATTTATATCGCTTATGTCTGTGCGACTACACTATTTACACTATTTTCGAGAAAATAGCAATGCGCACACTTACCACGAACGACTCTATATCAATTCCAATTTCTAAGTCAATAACAAAGTCAAAAATATCTTTTTCTCAGAGCATTTAAAAATTTGATTTGACTTTATTTTGCATGTAGATAATATAACCTTTCATTTGATATATCACACATAACGGTACATGCACCACAAGCTTCACAATCCTAAATTTAAAAAGTGCAAAATGTCCTGTTTAGATACTTTTTAAATTTATCCTCAGCCAACCCAATTCATATACAATGCTTAAAACCTTAAATTAATTTTTTGCTTTGAAAAAAATACAAATACATTGTATCTACCTCATCAATTCCAAAAATGAAAATTCAAATACCTAGGTACCTGCAAACCCAAAAATCAAAACAACCAAAAACATAAAAAATAATTCAAAAAATGAAAAAAAATTGCAATCATTGTATATCAATTCCAAAATTGATGTAAAATGTTGCAATCCTTTAAATTAAAGAAAAGCAAAAAAAGTTTAAAAACAGAAAAATCAAAATATCCTACATCATTGTGTGATTGTGTCTGAATTCATATGCAATACATACAAATGAAATGAAAACTTGCAACATGTCATCAAATGACCTTCTTAAAATAAAACGAAAAGAAAACACACGAATACATTTTTTCTGTCTATTTAATATGTGGTAACACACACAAGTTGTTGTTGTTCATTCAAAACCTTCAATATAAATTGATTACACAAGTAGCTGCCCTGCACGTATTGAAAGATATACACAAACCTCTTCTTATATTATTACAGTTTTCTCATTCAAAGCACAAGAAGGAAGAAAATGTATGAAAAAAAATACCCCTCTTCAAAAGAAGGGGAACAAAACAAAATAGAATAAAATACAGATTTTTATTTTTGGCTCCTCCCTTTTTCTGCACAAAGCTATTGACGTTTAAAAGAAAAAAACTGCAAGAATACACCGCGACTAGAGCGCCTCCGGTGGTTCCGACAAGGAACACAAAATCTTGAGTGGTAATAGTACTATGGAATTTATATACAATGACTATCACATTGTATATAAATTCCATAGTACTATTACCACTCAAGATTTTGTGTTCCTTGTCGGAACCACCGGAGGCGCTCTAGTCGCGGTGTATTCTTGCAGTTTTTTTCTTTTAAACGTCAATAGCTTTGTGCAGAAAAAGGGAGGAGCCAAAAATAAAAATATGTATTTTATTCTATTTTGTTTTGTTCCCCTTCTTTTGAAGAGGGGTATTTTTTTTCATACATTTTCTTCCTTCTTGTGCTTTGAATGAGAAAACTGTAATAATATAAGAAGAGGTTTGTGTATATCTTTCAATACGTGCAGGGCAGCTACTTGTGTAATCAATTTATATTGAAGGTTTTGAATGAACAACAACAACTTGTGTGTGTTACCACATATTAAATAGACAGAAAAAATGTATTCGTGTGTTTTCTTTTCGTTTTATTTTAAGAAGGTCATTTGATGACATGTTGCAAGTTTTCATTTCATTTGTATGTATTGCATATGAATTCAGACACAATCACACAATGATGTAGGATATTTTGATTTTTCTGTTTTTAAACTTTTTTTGCTTTTCTTTAATTTAAAGGATTGCAACATTTTACATCAATTTTGGAATTGATATACAATGATTGCAATTTTTTTTCATTTTTTGAATTATTTTTTATGTTTTTGGTTGTTTTGATTTTTGGGTTTGCAGGTACCTAGGTATTTGAATTTTCATTTTTGGAATTGATGAGGTAGATACAATGTATTTGTATTTTTTTCAAAGCAAAAAATTAATTTAAGGTTTTAAGCATTGTATATGAATTGGGTTGGCTGAGGATAAATTTAAAAAGTATCTAAACAGGACATTTTGCACTTTTTAAATTTAGGATTGTGAAGCTTGTGGTGCATGTACCGTTATGTGTGATATATCAAATGAAAGGTTATATTATCTACATGCAAAATAAAGTCAAATCAAATTTTTAAATGCTCTGAGAAAAAGATATTTTTGACTTTGTTATTGACTTAGAAATTGGAATTGATATAGAGTCGTTCGTGGTAAGTGTGCGCATTGCTATTTTCTCGAAAATAGTGTAAATAGTGTAGTCGCACAGACATAAGCGATATAAATATTTTGAGCTGAAATAATAAACTTTCAGATGTTATAAAACTTATCATATGCTGTTAAATAAAAAAAAAGATTTTTGGGTGATGGAAGTGATTTTTTCACTTTTTGCATAAGAAATGATTGTTTCTTATAGATTTGAGCCCAGAAAACTCGAAAATCTTATTAAAAAAAAGTATTCATGGATAGGTTTTCGAAATAGTATTTTTCAAAGTTCTTTGTTGTTTTTTTTTCAGCCTATGTACTTAGTATTCGAGGTATACGTTGAGTAATAAACGACTAATCTGAACAGAAAAACCAGCGACTGAAAGTTGAGTAAATAAGCAACAAACGCTGGAACAACTTTTCTGGGTCACTCCAGATTTTGAAGTACCATGTATTAAAACATTTTAAGAAAATCGAGTTTTCAAAGAAAATTTCTGCAAAAAAAAACTTTATTACTGAAAGAAAAATTCAAAATCTTTGGAATCCTCATAGTTTAAAATTTTGTGTATAGTACACTTTCTGGCAACGATCAGTATTTTTGACTTTTTATGTTACTTTTTGAGTTTTTGTCTATAACTTGAAAAGCAAGCCGAGTTTGAAAATTTTTATTAAGTAATTTTTTGTAGATAATTGAATTTCCTATCGATGTGTATGCTTAAGAAAAAAATTAAAATTGAAATATTGTAAAAAACTAAAGAAAAACTATTCATAAAAGAGAAAAAAAAACGAAATTTTTGATATTTTTACCAAATGGTCTATTTTTATCATTTGAGCATTTATAGATATTGAACATGTCAAGGAGAAAAGAAGATACCTACTTTATCTTTCAACATAATGGTCACAAAAATTGTATAGGTACGGCTAAAATTGAATAAAATATGAACTTTCAAAATCTACTGAAGTTTGAAGATTTTTGCCTACAGATGGAAAACGGTCTGCCTAACCGAAAAACCTGAAGTGTAAAAAATGAAGGTAATAAATAGATTTACAACTTTTACCTACTTCGAACAAATTGTCAAAAAAAGCTGAAATAAAAGAGATAACATTGTATAGGTATGAATGTTCATAATTGATATACAATGGAGATATGACTTAAATAAAAAATCACCCTTTGACGTGTTTAAAAAAAACACCCTAACTCTTAAACCAAAGAAATAATCAAAAAAAGTTTTTTAACTAGGTATATTGTAGCAAATTAAATTATCTTCAAGTTTGCCGAACATTTTGTTTCTGTAGATTCAAAAACACACGAGTTATGAGAAAAAGTAAAATTTGTATAGACACTTTTTCGATACTTTTTCGAGTCCTGAAGTCAAAATACATTTACTAATTTTTCCCAGACCCCATTTAATAAAATCTATGTAACTTTCCCGTACTTTAGTGCCATTACTCTACACCCTTACCTACCTATAAAAAGAAACAAAATCATCAAAAAATTAAAGCTTACGATCAGAATTTAAATCAAATACCAAATCCTGAAAATCAAAACATCAAAACAAAAAAATCCTACATACCTACACAAGCAAGCAACAAGGTCACAAATGAAAATACACACAACACACCCAAAATCTCATGAACATGAAAATTCATATACAAAGACCACACGACAAAAAAATATTCATAAACACACATTACCTCTTTATCTTCTTCCTTCTACTTCTTATAAAAAAAAAACCTTAGCAGCAACTACCTAGTAAGAAACAGTTTACTATCTTTATTTTCTTCCACCTACTACTACTGTCATTTTATTATTCTGTATTTTCTTATTCTTTATTTTCTCTTTCTTTGTCGATTCCTTCTCCTTCCCCGTTTTTGATTCTCGTTCCAACTTGGCTTCTTCTTTCTGTGCAGATTTCAACAAAACTGCTAGAAAAATGATTCGTTTCCAGACATTGGGATGGCGCTAGTAAATTTTGGGTTCGTGAGAGTACTATGAAAATTTATATACAATGGTGATAGTTGTTTTGAGTGCTTTTCGTTTTCACTCTTTATTAATATACACTAAAGTGCAAAACTGTCCCAAGCAATAGGTATTTTGCTTTGACATTTTATATTATTTTTGTGTAAGCGTTTTGGGAATTAACACTTTTATAATCTTAAAGGTCACCAAAAAGACAATTACTAATAACAAACAGCTAACCGTTATCTGCAAAGTTCGATGAAAAAAGACAGGATTTCATTGGGACAGTTTTGCAACGACTGAGAAAAGACGAATGTTTTGGTTTACTACTGCTTACTACTTCACTAAAACTGGTTGCTCACCATCAGATTTAGTTTATATTTACTCTATGTAAACTAAACTTCCATTTTCAGCTGATTTATTAAATTTAATTTAAATAATTGTATAAATGAAACCATTTACAAAATCGTAAACAAAACCATACTATATAAATTAAAAGAAAGAGATTCCGCTAGAAAAATTGCACGAATATTACAGTAAAGCAAGAGCTCTGTGCTGAGAATAAGATAGACATTTTAAAATGAGCTGAAAAAGAATATTGGAGGAAGACTTAGGGTATTGAGCTCTGCAGATACTCGACGATTTATCAGATAACTTGGTACAGAGTATGCAACTTTGGTTTCAAATGCATCAGGACTAGTTCGCAGAGACACTGGCGAGACATTAAGCAAGTAGACAGTTCAACGAGCCCACATTCTGCTGATTTTAGAGTCTTGGAGAAAAGAAAAAGCCTTCGCTTTCGAAGAAAAATATTAAAGCTCGACTTGGGTTCGTGAAGAAGTATGTGTAGTGAACAGATCATGATTGGATTCGTGTCATTTGGTCAGATAAGACATATTAATAGATATTCTACACATGGAAGGAAATGGAACTGTCCACAGTTCATATCTCTTTACAAACTGAAGTCAAGTTTTAATATTTTTCTTCGAAAGCAAAGGCCTTTTCTTTTCTCCAAGACTCTAAAATCAGCAGAATGTGGGCTCGTTGAACTGTCTACTTGCTTAATGTCTCGCCAGTGTCTCTGCGAACTAGTCCTGATGCATTTGAAACCAAAGTTGCATACTCTGTACCAAGTTATCTGATAAATCGTCGAGTATCTGCAGAGCTCAATACCCTAAGTCTTCCTCCAATATTCTTTTTCAGCTCATTTTAAAATGTCTATCTTATTCTCAGCACAGAGCTCTTGCTTTACTGTAATATTCGTGCAATTTTTCTAGCGGAATCTCTTTCTTTTAATTTATATAGTATGGTTTTGTTTACGATTTTGTAAATGGTTTCATTTATACAATTATTTAAATTTAATTTAATAAATCAGCTGAAAATGGAAGTTTAGTTTACATAGAGTAAATATAAACTAAATCTGATGGTGAGCAACCAGTTTTAGTGAAGTAGTAAGCAGTAGTAAACCAAAACATTCGTCTTTTCTCAGTCGTTGCAAAACTGTCCCAATGAAATCCTGTCTTTTTTCATCGAACTTTGCAGATAACAGTTAGCTGTTTGTTATTAGTAATTGTCTTTTTGGTGACCTTTAAGATTATAAAAGTCTTAATTCCCAAAACGCTTACACAAAAATAATATAAAATGTCAAAGCAAAATACCTATTGCTTGGGACAGTTTTGCACCTTAGTGTATTTGAGTGAAAATAGTCAGGGGTGACCAACCTACGTACTGCGGGTGTAATATTTTTTTTTGATTAAAGTGTAGACTTTTCAATTAATTTTTTTTTAAATTATTTAATTTTAATTCATTTATTGTCCTTAATAAATAAATTATATTGTAGGGTTGCCAACTATAGTTATTATTGGTTTTTAACTTATTTTAATCTTTTTGTTTTTTTTTTCGAGATTTTAAGTTGTGGTTTGGACTATGGTTAACAGAATATTCCAACCAATTGTCAACAAAATTTTTTTTAGTTGGTTTGAAAAATTGCTGGGTTACCATTTAAAAAAATTTTTTTTTAGTTTTTTTTTATTTTTTTTTAAATTTTAAGATTAAAGTGTAGATTTTTTTAATTAAAATTCGTTTAATTAATTAATTTAAATTAATTTATTAATCTTAATAAATAAATTATATTGTAGGGTTGCCAACTATCTGTTTTTTTGTTGTTAATTTTTTTTTTAAATTTTTTTTTTGGTTTTAAAGATTTAAATTCGTGGTTGGAGTCTGGTTAACAGAATATTCAAACCATTCGTTAACAATAATTTTTTTTGTTTAAGGAAGCGCAGGGTTACCATTTTTTTTATTTTCTTAATTTAAAAAAAAAAAATTTTTAAACTTTATTTAACTTTTTTTAAATACTTTTTTAAGAAAATTCAATATGAATATAGGACGTTTAGCTCAAGATGAACTGGCCTTCGAGATGAAGGTCAGAGGTTTGAAAGTAGGGACGGTCGAAGAGATGCGTAAGGCATTAAGGTCATCGAGGTTGCTCGTTAAGAGGAACTCGATGGAAATGAGCCAGGTTTATCCCTTCACTTACGAAGAGGATCGCGATGCCGTTAAGGCAAAAATACAGGAGATTAGGGACCTTCTTAAAATACCTCCGAAGAATCCAAAATCTTCGGAGTACATTAAGATAGTAACGAAGATTGAATGGTGTATAGGTAGGTTAGCTAGGACACCTTGTGAAGCCGAGGAGGAAGTTGATGAGATCAGCTCACTCCGAAATGAAGTTTTGTGTTTGTTGGGAGATCTCACTGGGGATAGTGAGAATAGTGAAAGGGAAGAAGAGTCACCGAAGAAGAAAACTCCAGCTAGGTTAGAAGACCAACTAAAGGTACCGACACCAGTTGGTCAGACTAATGGTTCTAGTCCAAAGTCTGCAATAGTTTCTAGTGTGGGACGAACAAATTTAGGACCTATTTTAGCAGCAGTTGCTGATCCAAGGGATGGTGTCAGCAGTCCTCAAGTAAGAGATGTGGTGGTTAGGGTTCCTGAAAACAATGCTAGGGTTGAAACGCGTTCGGAACGGATTTTTGTTCAACAAAAATGCCCAGAAAGGTTAGGAAAATGGGGGGTGAAATTTACTGGTGACTCGGACGGAGCATCAGTGAATTCATTCCTGGAGAGAGTGGAGGAACTTCGCTTGGCTAACGACGTTCCAGAATCCCACCTTTTCAAATCCGCTTCGGAGCTTTTAACTGGTAGGGCGTTAATGTGGTTTAGAACAGTTAGGGAAGATATTGAGAATTGGTCAGAACTCGTCAAGGAACTCAAGGCGGAGTTCCTTCCTGCAAATTACGATGATCTTTTACTCGAAGAGATCAATCGTCGTTCGCAGGGAAAGGATGAAACTTTCGGCGCTTATCTTTCTACGATGAGGACATTGTTTCGAAGATTGTCGGAACCTTTGTCAGAGGGAAGAATGCTTGCTATTTTGAAGAAAAATGTAGACCCCTTTTTCCAACTGCAGATTGCTAGTTCCAAACCACGGACCGTGAAGGAACTTGCAATATTAGGTAGGGAGTTAGATACCCTGAAAGTGAATGTGGACACTTTCACCCCACCCTCTAGAGGCAGGAATTTGTTAGAACTAGAGTGTGGTTATCAGCCGAGTTCTTCTGCACATCATCGAGTGGCAGCTGTTGTCCCAGCTCCAACTCCTACTCCAGCTTCTAATAATCCATTTCGTCGGGCAGTTAGGTGTTTTAACTGTAACAAGGAAGGCCATTTAGCTCAGAACTGTTCAGTTCAAAAACGTTGTTTTGGTTGTGGGGCAGTGGGGGTAAATCGTAGGGATTGTAGAAGGTGTTCGGGAAATGGGAATCGGGCTCTGTGTCAGCTGGACAGGAGACCCGTTGGCGTTAATTAAGCCGTCTGTTGGCAGCCAACAAGACGATGGGGTTCATTTAAGTTTCACTTTAGCGGCAAATGGTAGGGACAGTAGACCATATTTGGGAGTTAATATTTATGGAATCAAGTTTTTGGGATTGCTTGATTCAGGAGCTTCACGCACCATTGTAGGAGGGGATGGGTGGAAAATTTTAAAAGAGTTAGGACTCAAATTGGGAAAAAGTAGTGTTGGGTCAGTATCGTTAGCAGATGGGGCGGGTGTAGGAGTAGCTGGATCTATTTCTTTACCTATGGAGGTTGAAAATAGATCACTACTAATAGAATGTCTGGTTATACCGAATCTCCCACACCTGTTGATCTTGGATGCTGATTTTTGGGCACTCTCGGGTATCGTTCCGGATTTAAGATCAGGTATTTGGAGTTTTTCGAGCCAAGAGATGGTGGCTTCGATATCAGACAACATAGCAATTAGGGAAAAATCCGATTTAAATGAAACCGAAAGTAGGGAATTAGAATTGGTTTTAGAAGAGCTTTTTAAATCAATGACCGAAGGATTAGGGTGCACCAATTTAGTTGAGCACAAAATTAGAACATCCGCAGAACCAATTAAGCAACGTTATTACCCTGTTTCGCCGGCGATTCAGAAACATATAGATAAGGAACTTCAGGAAATGTTAGAAGCTGGGGTGATCGAAAAGTCAAAGAGTCCTTGGGCATCTCCGATTCTTCTTGTAAAGAAGAAGGATGGTAGTTTTCGGTTTTGTGTTGATTATAGGAAATTAAATGAAGTTACTGATAGGGATGCTTATCCACTCCCCTTTATCTCAGCGATTTTGGACAAACTTCGAAACGCGAAGTATTTGTCTTCATTAGACATTAAGTCTGCATACTGGCAGATACCTGTAGAAGAAGAGTCGCGGAAATACACTGCCTTTACTGTACCGGGAAGAGGTCTTTTCCAATTTCGCAGAATGCCTTTCGGGCTCCATAATTCTCCGGCTACATGGCAGAGATTTATTGATGATGTTTTAGGTCCCGATTTAGAACCCTTTGTTTTTGTTTATTTAGATGACATCATCATCGTCACTGATTCGTTTGAAAAACACATTGAAATTCTCAAAGAAGTTTTTAAAAGATTAGGAGAAGCGGGTTTAAAAGTAGGTAGGGAAAAATGTAACTTTTGTAGACCGTCTTTAAAATTTCTTGGTTACGTCGTAGATAGGAACGGACTTCACGTAGACCCCGAAAAAGTGGAAAGCATGTTGAGGATTCCCCCACCGAAAAATCAGAAGGAAGTTAGAAGTTTTGTAGGGACTATTTCTTGGTATCGAAGATTCGTTCCAAATTTTGCAATTTTAGTTAGACCACTTACCGATCTCTTAAAGAACGGTAAGAAATTTGAATGGACCAACGAATGTGAGGAAAGTTTTAGGAAAGCCAAAGAGTGTTTGGTTACGGCACCGATCCTAACATGTCCGGATTTTTCTCTGCCGTTTGTTGTTCAAACAGACGCGTCAGATTTTGGTATCGGGGCCGTACTTAGTCAGCAATTTGAGGATGGCGAAAAAGCCATCTGTTATTTAAGTCGGTCATTGAATAGGAATGAGAGGAACTACTCTACAACTGAAAAGGAGTGTTTGGCAGTTCTTTGGGCGATCGAAAAGTTGCGACCGTATCTCGAAGGTGTTCGATTTACAGTCGTAACTGATCATCACTCATTGGTCTGGTTAAGCAATCTCAAGGATCCACAAGGTAGATTAGCACGTTGGGCCATTCGGCCCCAACAATTTGATTTCAAGATTATCCATAGGAAGGGAAAAGAACATGTCGTTCCGGATATGTTATCGCGAGGTGTCCCAGAATTAGCGGAGATCACAGGTGCGGATTTAGACCCTTGGGTAGTCAAAATGAAATCACTAGTAGAAAAGAGTCCATTAGCGTACCCATCTTGGAGAGTGGAAGATGGTCGGCTCTATAAACTTGTTAGGGTAAATCATATTGTAGTTCACGAAGAAAGTGAAGGGTGGAAATTGGTGATAGGTAAACAAGATAGAGCAAAAATTCTTAACGAGTGTCATGATGCTCCGCTTTCTGGGCACATGGGCGTTAAGAAAACTTTTGCTAGAGCAGCGGAAAAATATTACTGGCCCAAAATGAGGGGGGATATAACAAAATATGTTAGGAATTGTAAAATTTGCCAAAAAGTGAAACCGGTGAACGAGAAACCAGCTGGTCTTATGACGGAGAGGGTAGGGAATTCTAAACCATGGGAAATGATATGTGTGGACTTGGTGGGTCCATTGCCAAAGTCGTCGAAGGGTTTTATGTACATTTTAACAGTGGTAGATTACTTTACCAAGTTTCCACTTTTGTTTGCGTTGCGGACGGCAACGGCAAAAGCAGTGTGTAGGGAGTTGGAAGAAAACGTTTTTCTTCTCTTCGGGGTTCCAAAGTGGATCGTCTGTGACAACGGTCCCCAGTTTCGTAGCAAGGAACTGAAAGCGCTGAGTGAAGCGTACGGGTCACAACTTCGTTATACAGCGCACTACCATCCCCAAGCTAATCCTGCGGAGCGCATCAACCAAATCATAAAGACTACTCTACGAGCTTATGTGTCAGAGAACCATCGGAGTTGGGATTCGCAACTGGCAAAAGTGGCCTGTGCAATTCGAACTTCGCATCATGAGGTTTTGGGAGTTTCGCCATACTTTGCGAATTTTGGAAGGAACATGGCAACTAGTGGCCATGATGTAGGGCTTAGAGTTGTTGATAGGGACCAAAGTGGGGAAGAAATTGATAGGCAGTTTAGAAAGTTGAGAGAAGATATAGCTAAGAAATTGGAAGCGGCGGGCAAGAAGGCCGCAAAAACCTACAACCTTCGAAGAAGAGACACGCAGTATCAACCTGGCGATCTTGGCTACCAAATTTGTTGGTCCATTTCGCATAAGTAAGCGAGTGTCACCTTGGACATATTTGCTTGTGGATGAAAGGGGTAAAGATCGGGGGACATGGCACGTAAAGGATTTAAAGCCTTACATTGACGGCTGAGCCAAAAAGTCCCTTAATCTTTTTATTAAACTTTGCATTAAAATATTTTTTATATATAATTATATTGGATTTTCAATTTTAGTTTTTATAATTCGTGCCATTCTAATAATCTTGTTTATTTTCTTTTTTTCTTTTTTTGATTAAATGTGTTAATGATGGATACCCAATGTTGTGTTGTTCACCTTAATCCAAGTCTCTCTTTAAGAAATGGTTTACTTTTCTTGAAAAGTAAGCACATTTCTTGGGAGGTAAGGGTGGAGTATTCAGCTTCAAGTATTAATCAATTAAAAATGTATGTATGTTTTAAATGCCTTAAAAAAATATCCCACTGTAGATATTCTCATAAAACATTTAAAATATGAACACCTCATAAAACAAAAGGAAACTGTGCAATGTAAGCAAAACAATTGCAATCAACTTTTTATTAACTATAATAGCTTTCGCTCCCATTTCAACAACTTGCATATAAATACAAATTTTCAAATTCCGGGAACTTCATTAATTGATAGTAACCAAAGCCCGAGTTCATCTAACTTTATAACTTCGGAAAATCGCATGAATAGAATCTATTCATATGAGGATGTCTCCAAAGAATTAAAGGTTCACGAACATACATATAGTATCGAAGACATAATCTGCAGTTTAAAAAAAAATGCTATTAAATTATCCTTAAAGCTTTATTCACAGTCATTTATGCCAAGAAAGGAAGTTATAGAAATTCAAAATATGATATCAGAAATGATGCTTTTTATTTCAAGTGCAATTAATAAAATCACAAATGAAAATGTAAATGAAAATATAAAAAATGATTTAGATGCAATCCTTAATTTTTGTCAAAGACCTTTCGAAGAAATTAAATCAGAGCATCGTATGTTAAAAATATTGAAAGAAATTAATTTGTTTGATCACCCAAAATCATTTTTAGTACAAAATACTGTTTCTTCAAGAGTTACACAAGGTTATCCCTGTTTGTCTGCAACACCAAGAAGTATTTATATCATGTCTTTAAAATTTCAATTTAAATCTTTTTTCGAGCTTCCAAATGTATTGGAAAACGTTATTCAAAATCAAAAACTACTTGAAGATGGTGATAGAATTTCTAACTTGCTAAATTCAGATATTTTTAGATCGAAAAAAAGAAAAATTAGTTTCGAAAGTATAGTTATAGTACCTTTTAATAATATATTTCGATGATTTCCAAATTAATAACGCCCTTGGAACGCATGTTTCTTCTATTTGCGCTTGCTACTACACGTTTCCAACGTTGTCCCATTATTTGTTATCTAAATTAGATTTTATTTTCAGTGGGGCTTTCATTGCTTCAAGCAATTTAAAAATCTGTAGCAATGAAATATCATTTAATCATTTAGTAAAAGAATTACAAGAGCTAGAAAACGGAATAGACATCTGTGCATCCGGAAAAAACACAAAAGTTCATTTTGTACTTATGCACGACTTATCTTTGAATAATTTTACAGAAACCGGCGTAAAAACATCTTGCGTTTTCAATGAGTTGGGCACATTTCATGTTGCAGAAAATTTCTATTTTGATGTAATGCACGATATTTTGGAAGGTGTTTGCGTTTACGATATTTGTAATATTTTACTAGCTTTGATAACTATAGACAGGGGCGTACACTCCCTTGGAACAAGCGGGGCGTTGCCCCGGGGCCCCCGACCGCCCCAGGGCCCCCACTGGAGACAATGCAGAGAAGGAAACTGTAAGCATGAATTGAGTTACGAAGTAACCAGGGAGACAAATTATGTCATTCAATGTAATGTATAATGCATTGGTAGCCACACAATATATGTATATTTATTTTAAAAAAAGTTACCCCAGGGGCCCCAAAAAAAAAATAAACTGCTTTTTTAAAAGAAAAATTATAATTTTATCTTAGAGCCCCAAAAAATATTAATTGAAAAATCTTTGCCACCACAAATAATACATTATGGGCCCCAAAAAAGCAAAAAAATATTATTTGAGGATCTTCAAAAGTGGTTCAAAACAATCAAATGGAAAATTAAATATAAATTTAGGGGCCCCAACATAAATACATCAAGGCCCAAAATAAAAACATTACGTTATTGGTGGCATTCCGAATAATACTTCAGAACAGAGGCCCCAATACCTATGTATTAATTCTTGGCTCCAAAAAAATTATATTATATTTTAGGGGCCTCTAAGCAATTAAATTTGAGGCTCTAAAAATAATTTTTCAGCGGCCTGATGATGGAAAATAAAATATGTATTTATTACTTCAGAACAGAGGCCCCAAGAACTATCAATTCTAAGCTAAAAAAATTTTTATTTTAGGGGTCTCTAAATATTTAATTTTGGGGGACCCTAGTACAAGTGTTTACTACTTCTTTGAGAGACATTTTAAGTCAGTATAGCAAAGTGCATTACGAACATATTAAAACATTAAAATAAATCTAAAAATAAATAAGCCATACAAAAAAAAAACGTATGGAGTATACGTATTTTTTTTTTGTAACTAAGGGGCCCCCAAATATCAAAGGGGCCCCAAAATTTAGTCTTACCCCGAGGCCCCGGCGACTCAACGTACGCCACTGACTATAGATATTATAAATAGTAGAAAACAGTTGTTGTTACCATACGGGGAGCTGGAAATAGGGAATCAATCCATTTCTTTAGATTTAAATAGACTTAGATCATATTATTTGAAAATAACAGCAAGTGAAACTTGGTGTTTTGTCAAGTTTCTTCCGCTTATGATCGGAGACTTGATTGAAATTGAAAATGAGCATTGGATTTTACTGACTTAAATTATCGAAATAATTGATTTTCTATTTCATCCGTACTATATGGAAAGTGAACTGATTTATTTAAAAACCTTAATTGAAGAACACCACACCTTATATACAAAATTGTTTGGCCCAAATCTAAAACCTAAACACCATTTTATGGTACATTATCATCAAGCAATTAAGGAATGCGGACCGTTAAAGTTTTCTTGGGTTATGCGTTTTGAAGGGAAACACAAAGAAGATAAATCTTACTACAACTCCATTACATCAAGAATGAATCCATCTTTTTCACTAGCTCTGAAATAGTGATGGGAACTATCGAATAAAAACTATCAAACTATCGATAGTTGTAAAATATTCATTCATTCGATAGTTTAAAATCATTCATTCGAATAGTTTTTTCGTTCGATAGTTTTTTATTCGATAGTTTTTTCGTTCGAATAGTTTTTTCAAACGATAGTTTTTTCATTTGAATAGTTTTTTTTATTCGATAGTTTTTTCATTCGAATAGTTTTTTCAAACGATAGTTTTTTCATTTGAATAGTTTTTTCAAACGATAGCTTTTTCATTTGAATTTTTTCATATTCAGTTACTGTTTTCTTTCAGTCTATTAGATTGTTTTTTTTTTTTTTTTTTTAATTCAGTCATAATTTTATTTCTCTACTATTTGCTTTTTCTCTTGATTTCACAATTTAATTGTAAATGATTTTATCTGCATTTGAAGGAAGGACTGAAGATGAATGATGATACACATATAGTGCGATCTTCCAAATGATATCTTGAAAGTTTTTCAGAACTGAATTTATGTGTTTTATGTTGGAGTGCCCATATTTTCAAAACAAAGGCGGTAAAGAAAAGAAAAAAAAAGGCAGCACGGTGCATGAAAAGAAAAGAAGTTATCCGTCGGTCAGTGCGGTGTCATAAAAAAGTGACAAATGAGAAAAAAATAACTCTTTGACCTGGGAAGCGGAACATGTTTATTGTTCAGCCAGTGTATAGTTTATGAACCTTATTAGTGGGAAAACCCATCTTTTCAATCACTTGACGAGACATGGCGCCGGAAGAAGCAAAACATTCGCGCACGCACAAACACCAGGTATAAATGTGTCAACAAGTGGATTTTGTAAAGGGTTGTGAATGGGTTAGACAAAAATATGATGCAACTGTGTGGTTGGTTTGGATTATTGTAGGTAGGTATGTATATACTTTTGATATTTGCAATTTTGCATGTGGACGAGCAAAAATAAAAAGTGTAAGAAAAGGAAACAAATCCTTTCCAGTGGTCATTTCTCGACTATTTTTTTTTTTACGATTTTTATATTATGTACTTCAATGTATGATGGATGCTTCTTTAAGATGAAATCGGATGAAAAGTGAAAAACTTGATAAAATATTATTTTTAAATAGCAACTGAATATTTGATACTTTTTATTCGATAGTTTATTTGATAGTTTTTATTCGATAGTTTATTCGATAGTTTTTATTCGATAGTTTATTCGATAGTTTATTCGATAGTTTTATTCGATAGTTTTTATTCGAATGAATGAATGAATGAATGAACTATTCGATAGTTCAAATCATTCAGTTACTAACTATCGATAGTTCAAATCATTCGATAGTTCCCATCACTACTCTGAAAGCCTCCCTAAAATTTTCAAACTTCTTGATAAAATACGAAAATGGGATTGAAAGCATCATTTACAACCACCCTTAATTTTCGTGACATAGATTTTTTTTCACAAATTCAAAACCCTGAAAACTTTAATTTTGGTCTTGTGAGTGTTGCAGACACAGTGGAATACAAAGGAACTTTGTACAAAAAAATTTTTATTTGGCTCATTATGTAAAACCGATCTTTGAATTGTTTAAAATTAAACTATTTGCTTTTGAAAATAATATCTTACATGTTTTTTGTAACCCAGTTGGAGTTAAATCGTTTCGTAAGCATTTTCAATCGTTTGAAATTGGGAAAAAATTTAATCAGGTTTTGATCAAAGACATATCGTTTTTCACGAGTTTACCTCTACATTTATATCCTTCAAATAATGGGAAAACATATGTAAAAAATAACTTTATCTAGAAATTTATATAAAATATTGTTATAAAATGCCAAATAAACATTTTTTTTTAAACCAATATTTGTAAAAAGAAAGTAATTTCCTCTCACAAAATTTTGAATTCAATAACTTAATAATTTAAAAATTATATATTATATTAAATAATTTAAGATATAAGAAATACAAAGTTGTTTTTATGTTTAAATTACCTATATTATTATTTTTTGCAATACAATACTATGTATATAAATATTCATACCTAAGTTAAAATAAATTTCCGATTAATTTAGATGGTTTAAATCGAGACGTTTTGTATCAAATTTTTGCTCTGCTTTTCAGATTTAATGCATTTGATTAATTTTTATTTTTTTTTATTTATTCAACACGTTAAATACTAACGCAGCAATCTCTTATTCTATAACATTATGTACATTAAATATACTTATAAATACTTAAATCTATTTTATAAATTTAATTGTAATGGATGAAGAACATATTCTTAAAATTTTGCGATTTTACATTAACATTTATTGATTGAATTAAGAAATAGTTTTTATTGAAAATATTTATCAAAATATTGAGAGGACTATTGGCCCCATAGTTAGATCTACTAATTAATAATTAATAATATAATACTACTGATTAAGGAATATAAAAGCTTTAAGAAAGCTTTAGGTACATTTTTAATAATGTACGAAGTTGAAATAAGGTTGAAACTTAGTTTAATCAAAGCTGAATTAACGTACACCTATGATGATCTGTACTCAAATCAAAGTAAAATCGTGGTAGTTTTAAAGTCGAATGCATTTTATTATACGACGTATCATCAGTGCCGGATTAACCATGTTATGGGCCCCTAGGCACAGTAATTTTTGGGCCCTTTTCCGATGGTTTTTCAATATCATAAGCTCTTTTTAAGTTAAGTTAGAAATTTGTGTAGGTAACTTACTAAAGACTAATCGGCTATAATCTGTGTCCTATCATGTCATTTTATAAACGTAAACTAAAAGTTTTGTAATAACTATAATAAATATTGCAGCGATATTTCAACATTAAAGCAACTTGATGCTTCACAGATAACTTCGATTAACGATAAGTTATTAGAAAATATTATAATGCCGATTTTTCACGAGTCGGTTTTAGCCACATGATATGTCTCACGGCTAAAGTCGACTAGGACTCTAGTATGGGGATTATCACTTTAGTCGCGTGCGGCTTACCTTCACACGACTCGACTGACGCCGAAAAGCTTCGCCGCACGGCGAAAATCGACTCGTGATAAGTCGGCATTACGGTTTCATTATAAAACTGGAGCGAGAAATCATACCAAAAAGTTGTAATTTTGATTCAATTATTTTAGCCCAGGCAAATTAGTCAAAATATGGGCATGAAATCAGATTTTTTCACGTTACAATATTTTTTTCATGCGAAACACAGGTTGTCCTTATCATAAAAGTTAATTTGTTTGGATGATAGGAGGTCGGGAGCAGCCGCCATCTTGGAAAAGAGATTGGTATCGTTTTTATTGAATAGCTACATTGTTGTTCAAATAAACAAAAAATAACAAAGGTAAGATTTATTAACAATAAAGTTATCTAAAAAATGATATACAAACCAATTCCGTGATTTGATTAAATCTAATATCAATTTGAGTAACTTCTCTGAGTGCACAATCTCACATTTTCTGACGTATCTGATTGCAACATGAAGATCTTGAATGGCACCATCTCGTTATTAAACTGTGGTTCGATGTCGTTGGAATTATATTCGAATACACAAGTATTAATATTTTTTTTTTTAAGAAGAGATTTACAGTTTAAATATTAAGGTTGGAGCACATGGGAAGAAGTATTTTTTTTTAATTTGTTATATAAATATGATGAATTTTGATTTTGTAAAAAAAACTTTTTTATTAAAACGTGATATATTTTGAGCTGACTGTATTCCCATTTTCTGGGTTGATTTTTCCGTTTTCCCTAATCAAAAATCCCGAAAAAAACGGGAAAAAATCCCTCAATCTGGCATCGCTGGGTTGGGCTCTTCAGGATGGGATGGAGTCATAATTCATTATAAACACATGCATACATATATACAATAGCCCTGTTATATTGAAGGTGGTAGTTTACTCGTGAGTAGAAATCTAGTTCAACAACTACACATTCCTATCTCCGCGAGTAGAAGATTGTGTTATTTATAGTAGGTACTAGATCTACTCATGACTAACCACCTCCAATGGAACGGGGCTAATGTTTTTATGATTTGCAAAAGTTTTTTTATTCTTCTTTTTTTTTGTTGTTCTTTTTTCTTATTTTTTTCAAATACAATGTAATGCTGTTTTTTATTGAAGATACTTTTCCAAGAAATTTTGTTTGTTCGTTGTCAGGGTGAGGGGCCCCTAGCTGAAGTGGGCCCCTAGGCAGCTGCCTAGTTTGCCTTGAGGCTAATCCGGCACTGCGTATCATCGTCAAATTTAAGTTGACTCGTAATATTTTCAAAGATGATTTGACATTGGTCTACGGTGTAACATTGTAGATTCGAAGTGGATAATCATTGTTTTGAAGGCGAATGATTTCGGTTTAACGATGAATCAACTTCAAATAAAATTAGAAAAAGGTAAGATCAAAGTTGAAGTATGTACTTTTATAAACTTTAAATCAAAGTTGTTTTACTTTGATTTGAAAATTTTCATCTTCGACGCAAAATCATTCCGAAAAATAGTTGAATCAATGTGGTTTTCGTTGATTTTAAGTTGTTTTTTTCCTCAGTATACGCTTACGCGATGATTGATATCGTCATCACAAGTACCTTCGTTATTTATCATAGACCCCAGATATTTAAACTTTTCACACTTGGGAAGCACTACACCATTCAAATAAATGTCAGGAAAGGCCTGTGTGGATCAGAAAATGTGCAGCATAGGTATTCTGTCTTTTTCGCGCTTATGCGGTACCCTATACCTTCTAGAAATTCCACCCATACATCAAGTGCTCGTTGCAGGGATATCGAGTCTTCACTTATGATGGCTCCATCGTCAGCAAAGAATAACTGATGCACTTTTGGGTCCGTCACTTTGCTTTCAAACAGGTAATCAAGAACGGTAATAAAGAGCAGAGGACTTAAGACGCTTCCCTGGTGTACACCTACTATGATTTCGAATTCTTCGGTGACTCCAGCTGCACATCTTACTTTAGTAACTGCTCCATCATACATGTCCATAATTCGGCCCTAGCGAGGTATTCCGTCGGAGCGGATTGTTTCCGATTTTCTACGAATCGGAGACTTTTTGCTTCGAGGTATTTTTCCGATCCGCTGATCGGAGATTTTCTCCGACAAATTTCAACGCATGTCATTGCTTGCGATGAAGTACATCTAATGGTTGTATTCTTGACAGATACGAATCATTTTTTTTCCGAAACCCTCCGACAAGTTTTTGTTGCGGAATAAATAATTAAAATGTAAGTAATAAAGAAAACAAAGTATCTTAGTAAAAATTTTTTAATTTATTATGGATTTTTGTGTCTAGGCAAAACGAAAAAAAAAACAAAAGTATGCAAAAAGATCACCAAAAATTGTGGCTGTATTGAATTGGACCAACACAAAGGGATGTTGGTGAATGGAAAAAAGTATGTTCGTGACTATACATAAGTCCACTATAAAATAAATCTATTGATAAACAAAAAATAAATCGCGGGCACTGGCGGGCGGAGTGCCTTACAAATAAATTTTCACAAATAAATTTTCTTTCACTTTTTAAAATCCTTCTTTTTCTTGAGTTTGTTTGCCCTTATTTGTTTGGACTCGGCCTCCAAAAATAACGCGACACTCTTGCCATGGACATTTTTAATAAAATAACTTCAATTCGTTTGTTATTCTTCGAATTGTTTTTTTTTTTTTGTTTTCATCTGTTGTTTTTTTTCTGTCATTTGTGATAATTATAGAGATGGCCTTCTCAAAAAAAATTATCGATATTTTTCGATTCGATATTTTGTTGAATAGAAATATCGCAATATCGATTCATTTTCTAATAACTGTTGAACATCAATTGGCATCATTCCCAACGTGCATGTCATCCTTTATAATAATGTAAACCTATTCCTTATATTTAAGCAGTTTGGTATCATTGTATTATACCTTATACTTATTATTTTATACCTTTTGAAATGTAACTTCCTTTTTGAATTTCTCTTTCATTCGCTAATAAAATTCAACAGGTTATGGGTGCCAGCAGCGCCCTGTGTCGTAAAAAAATAATCTTTGAGAATTTTTTAACTAACAAAAAAACTAACAAAATATTAAAATGAACCATTTTCAAATAGAAAAGTTAGATGAGTCTAACTACGATGTGTGGTGCGT
Source organism: Episyrphus balteatus (assembly GCF_945859705.1). Classification (NCBI taxonomy): domain Eukaryota; kingdom Metazoa; phylum Arthropoda; class Insecta; order Diptera; family Syrphidae; genus Episyrphus; species Episyrphus balteatus. Next base: position 58,285,545 of record NC_079134.1, on the reverse strand, counting down.
ACAAATGAAAAGTATTTTAATTCATGGCGGTCTTTGGCGAATCGTGAATGGCGATGTAAAAAAAAGAATCCATTACTGTTCAGGCTGAAAAAGACAAATTTGATTCTGATGACGAGAAGGCACTTGCTAGCATTATATTGAGTGTGAAGCCCACTCTTTTGGGTTACATAAAGAATGCAAAGACTTCATTGGAAGCGTGGACAAAATTAAAGGACACATATGCACCAAAGGGGCCAATCCAAAAAGTGTGTCTTTACAAACGATTGTTGGGTTTGCGTCTGGTGGAAGGAGGCGATGTGGTCCAACATTTGAATACGTTTGTAGAAGTAACAGAAAAGTTGACTGAGGCTGGTATCGAAATGCAAGATGAATTTCTTGTAATTATGTTGCTGTCCAGTTTGTCGAAGGAGTACGAAAATTTCGTCATCGCAATAGAAACACGAGACTCGTTGCCGAATTACAGCGCCCTTAAACAGAAAATTCTAGAAGAAGCAGAGAGACGAAAAGAAAAAAATGAGCAAGAAGACACAGATGAAAAAGCATATACAGTTCGTACTTTCAAAAAGACACATGGAAAGAAAAAGCAAAACGAAAAAAAATCTTTCATGGGGAAATGCTTTAACTGTGGTGTTGCTGGTCATCGTGCAAGTGAGTGTGAGAGGGACAAGAAAAAATATACACGCACACAAGCATTGACTATGATCGCGGCAACAGAAAGTAGACCAAGAAGGGATGCTTGGTATATAGACAGCGGCGCAACGGCACATATGTGTAACGACAAGAAAATGTTTGTAAACATAAAGCAGCACAGTGAAATTATTGGGTTGGCAGGCAATAAATCAATTGTTGCCGAGGGAATAGGTGATGTACCATTTCAATATAAATATATGGACTTATTGTTTCAAAATGTTTTATATTCTGCAGAGCTGCAGGCCAATTTTCTTTCTGTGAGCAAAATGGTTGACAAAGGGCTTACAGTACAATTCGATAATGAACGTGCAACAGTCCGTCGAGCGAATGGTACCATCATTCTTCATGCCAACAAAAAGGATGGTTTGTTTGTAGTTGAGAGGTGCGAGCAAAAGGCGTTCGCTTTGCAAAACAAAAGTGATTTGTGGCACAATAGATTTGGTCACCTGAATAATCAAAGTCTTCAAAAACTCTCCATAAAGGGAATGGTGGATGGGATGAATGCGATTAACAATAAAGATGTAAGCTGCAAAACATGTATGGTTAGCAAAATTCATTCGCTGCCATTTCCCAAAGAGTCAGAACACCGATCAATGCAACTGCTTGAACTTGTGCATTCAGATGTTTGTGGGCCGTTCAACGTAGAATCACTAAGCGGCTCCCGATATTTTATCACATTCTTAGATGATATGTCCAGAAAAATCTATGTGTACTTTATGAAGGCGAAAAGTGAAGCGCTTAGTAAATTTAAACATTTTAAAACACAAGTTGAGCGACAAACCGATTGCAAAATTAAAACCCTTCGCACCGATAACGGCAAGGAGTATGTCAATGCTGAGTTTGAAGAGTTCCTACAAAAGAACGGGATACGAAGACAGCTCACCGTTCCTTACACCCCACAGCAAAATGGGGTGTCAGAGCGGGCTAATAGAACGCTTGTAGAAATGGCGCGTTCTATGTTGATTCACTCGGGTGCTGAAAAGAATTTGTGGGCTGAAGCTGTAATGACTGCATCGTACATCAGAAACAGATGTCCAACTAAGATTCTGGACAATAAAACACCATTTGAAGTATGGTATGACAAGAAACCTAATGTTAAACATATGCGTACATTCGGTTGTGTAGCTGTAGGCATGAAGAAACCAAAGAGCAGTAAATTCGAGGCAAAGGGTGAATCTTTCATCATGGTTGGATACTCTACAGTTTCTAAGGCTTATAGACTGTTCGATAAAAACACTAAAAAGGTTGTAGAGCGGCGCGATGTTCGCTTTGATGAAAAAACATTCAGTAACGACAACACCAATTCCGAAATTAGTAAGACAGCAGATGACTATATTTATTTCCACTTCGATGCAGAAGCTGCAGTGGAAGGAGGAGTTCCTGAAAACGTTGCCGATGATGAAGACGGATTTGAATCTGCTAATGAAGACGATGAAGAAAATCCAGAAAATATCGATGAAGGTGGTGCTGAAGAAGGTGTCGGTGGTGAAATTCGAGTTTTAAGATGCGGCAAAGTTTACAATAGACTTAATTTGTTAATGACTGCAAATGTGCCTCAAACTGTTCATCAGGCATTATCATCAGCAGATAGCGACAAGTGGGTTGCTGCAATGAACACAGAAATGGCATCATTAAGAAAACATAACACTTGGTCCATAGCAGAACTACCAGAAAAACGAAAATCCATTAACTGCAAATGGGTTTTTTTCTCTTAAACGGGATAAAGCCGGGAATATCGAGCGCTACAAAGCGCGTTTGGTGGCTAAGGGTTGCAGCCAACAATACGGTTTCGATTATGAGGAAACATTTTCACCGGTAGCCAGGTACTCAACAATAAGAATGTTATTGGCTTTATCAGTTGAGTGGAAAATGCATTTACATCAAGTCGATGTTGGAAACGCATATCTAAATAGTGATTTATGCGAAGAAATTTATATGCGACAGCCCGAGTATTTCATTGATGATAAAAATCCAGAAAAAGTACTACGTCTTAACAAAGCAATCTATGGTCTGAAGCAGGCAGGCAGAGAATGGAACACCAAACTCGATAGTGTTTTGAAAAACATGGGATTTCAACAGAGTCAAAACGATCCATGTTTGTACCTGTCAAATCGAAATGAAAAATTAATGCTGATTGTTGTGTACGTGGATGACTTGTTAATTGCGTGTCAGGACTTAGAGAACGTCTTTGATATTAAAAAGAACCTCTGTGCTGAGTTTGACCTATACGACAAGGGTGCAGTTCATCATTACTTAGGCATTGAAATAGAACGTGATGGTGACACTGGTGATATTAGGCTGTGTCAGAAGCAGTATATAAAAGACGTTCTTCAGCGATTCAATATGGAAAACTGTAAAAGTGTATCGGTACCTTTAGACCCCGGACATAAACTAAGATGCGATGGTGAGTGCCAGAGAGTTGATAAAACTCATTATCAATCTATGGTTGGAGTTTTAATGTATCTAGCTATAACAACAAGGCCAGATATATTACATTCCGTAGGGAAAATGGCACAGTGCAACTCAGATCCCCACATAGAACATCTGCAAGCAATAAAACATATCTTTAGATATCTATCTGGTTCCTGTGAAAAACAACTGGTTTACAAAAGGTCCCAAAAACCATCGATAAATGCATACGTTGATGCTGACTGGGGCGGTGATGACTCAAATCGTAAGTCATACACAGGATTTGTCTTTTTCATCGGAAATTCACTGATAAGTTTGGAATCCAGAAAGCAACAGTCCGTTGCTTTAAGCACCACAGAAGCAGAATATATGGCGGCATCGGATGCAGCAAAAGAATCTGTATATCTTCGAAGACTACTTATGGAGGTGGGATGGTCAAACGGTGAACCAGTAACATTGCACATTGACAACCAAGGTGCGCAGAAGTTGGCGTGTAATCCGGTACTTCACAAGCGAAGTAAACACATCGACATAAAATACCATCACATAAAAGAAGTAATCAAAAATGAACAAATTATTTTGAGATATTGTCCAACTGAAGATATGGTCGCTGACATATTAACCAAAAGTTTGGCAAAACCTAAACATGACAAATGTGTTAAACTTTTGAATTTTACTTAATGTTTTACTTTTAAGTTTATGGGACATTCACGTTGAGGGGTCGTGTTGAACATCAATTGGCATCATTCCCAACGTGCATGTCATCCTTTATAATAATGTAAACCTATTCCTTATATTTAAGCAGTTTGGTATCATTGTATTATACCTTATACTTATTATTTTATACCTTTTGAAATGTAACTTCCTTTTTGAATTTCTCTTTCATTCGCTAATAAAATTCAACAATAACAAAAGGGCGTAATTTACAGTACATTGACATTTTTACTTATGAGAAACTATGAATTGAAACTCTCTAAATATTAATATGAAAATTTAAATGTATTTAGGTATTTTTATATAAAAATATCGGAAGATATACCAACTTATCGATACATCGGTATATATTGTACATCTCTATTAAAATCTTGAAAGTGACGCATGTCAAATTATTGCGATGCGGTGCGTCGTCTTATTTGTCTAGAATTTTTTCCGATGAAAAATACCTCGAATGCAATTTGAGACTCCGACGAAGTATGCGTTGCGGAAAATCTCCGCTCTTCGTTATCTGAGGGCCACCCATATCAGATCTCGTGGTTGTCGATCGAATGCTTTTTCAAAATCAACCAATACCACATGCAAATCCTCCAAGGAGTCTCGATGTTTTTCCATAATAATTGTAATACTCTGGATCGCATCTGTGGTTGATTTACCCGCAACAAACCCGCACTGGTCATCAGATAGCCTTATTATTTTTCGCAATCGGCTACCCAAAACTCGCACAACGATCTTCATGGTGTGTGACATCAGCTTAATCGAACGGTAATTATCACAGCTTCGAGTATCACCCTTCTCTTTGTATATCGGAAGAAGGTAACTTTCCCTCCATTGATTAGGCATTCGATTACCTCGTATAAGCTTGGAAACAAGAACCATGAGCCATCTAGACCCGATGTCTCCCATCTTTTTCCAAAACTCTGAGGGTATTTCGTCTGGCCCAACAGCTTTTCCCTTTTTGGAGTATTTTACAGCCTCACTAACTTCTTCGACTGTGACATCGGGTACTTCGCTTAAGTTAGGTGAAGCTATTGGAAAGTGTAGCCTTGGAAACTGTTCATTTAGAAGTTCGTCACAATACTGTCGCCACCTGTAGAGGATTTCGTCGTTTTCCACAAGTAGTTGGCCTTGAGCATTGTTAATAAACTTTGGCGAACAGATCTCCTGAGCATTTCTTTTTCTTTGAGTGGCTATTTTGAAGATGGTTGCGCCCTTATTCACGTTTTGTCGTAGCTCTTGAATAGCACCAGCAGTCGAGGTAGAAATTTCATCTAGCTCTCCATACAGGTCTTCCGTATTCTTGGCTTGAATTTGGGCACACATCTTCTTCGCTTCTTTCTTGCAGTTTCTGTATTCCACTTCGAGGCGTGACTTTTGTTCTGTATTATTAGAGGGGCACTTCGACCAAGCTTTGAAAGCCATTTTCATTTTACTAACAACTGCTTTAGCTTCATCATTGCACCACCATGTTTCTTTGCCTTGTTGGTTGTGTCCTTTTGAAACCCCTAACAGTGTTTTGGCTTTTTCTATGCAAGTTCGCTGTAGGAGATCAAACATACTTTGTGGTGTACTCTCTTCATTTTGAAATATATTGGTTTTGTTATACAAATAGTTTTGCATATTCGAAATAAAAGCTTCGCCTTTTTCCTTATCCAGATTATACCATTTGATCTTCCCAAAAGTCTTTGTCTTTTTGTTGTCGTTCACTGTCTCCATAAAAAATTCTGTCAGTAGGAGACGGTGTTGGTGGGTGATCGCTTCTCCCAGTATCACTTTACCATCCTTGACCCGAGGTTTCATGAAACTAGATACCAAATGGTAATCAATCTGGGTTTCATTTCCACCACTGCTGTAAGTGACCAGGTGTCGGCTTTGTTTGATGAACATGGTATTTAGTACGATAAGACCATATGTTTTGCACGAGCTCAGGATGTCTTCACCTGGAGAGTTCCTGATGCCGTATCCGAGGCCTTCAAGGCAATCTTCATAGTCTTCGTTTGTTTTCCCGACATGTCCATTTAAATCTCCGCCTTTGGGATGTCCTTAAGTAGGTTGTGAAAATCTAGCCAAAATGCATCTTTTTCCACCTGCTCACATCCTTCCTTTAATCACCAATTTAAGGGACATCAAACGGTTACTGGATTTCGAAATTTTTTTTGGTAATATTTATAACTATTACATACGAAAATGAAATAGAACTTATTTTGTATGCATAACACCGGCACACAAAAAAAGTGCCATGTACCAGGAACCGGACCTATCTTTCCATATGTTTTTGGGCACGCTGAATCCGAATTTCAAGTCCGTTTGGCCCGGTCACCCTCCAGTTTTGAGCTGTGACTGCATTTTGTTTGAATTTTTATGACATTGTTTGGAGTTTTTTGCATTTTTCTCAAAACTGGATGGTGTTCGGGCAAAACAGACTTGAAATTCAAATTCAGCGGGTCCAAAAACGGTACATTCAACTTTTTTTTGTGAGCCGAGGGTGACAGCGATGTGCCAGCACACAAAAAAAAGTTGTATGTACCACGAACGGAATCAGGTCTATCTTTCTATATGTTTTTGGACTCTTTTAAGTTAAAAAAGTGCGAAAAACTTTGATTTTAGAAATTTTAGGGTACATGTGCTATTTATTTTTGTCGCCACTGTAGATACCTACTCGAATTTTAAAGACGTCCTTAAATGTGGTTTTACCAATAACGAAATTAATCCTTCCTTTACTAACTATAACCACCGCTCTATTACTAAATTTACTGCAAGTTACAACTGCAAAATTTATTAAATATCTTAAAATGTAGATAAAAAATTTAAAAAAAAAGTCTTGCCAGAAGCGGGACTCGAACCCCACACCTCTCAGATACCTTTTATGAAGGCAAAATATTGCTCTTTAAGTCTGGCGCCTTAGACCGCTCGGCCATCCTCGCTTAGTACTGAATGGAGTAAAATTTGTCACATTCAAGGAGTCCATTTTTTCCCAAGCATTTTTGCTCTGTTGGTGCTTTCCTATCAGTGCGCTGCGCCACGCGGCTGCAAAATAATAAATGTTTTTTGATCATTTAGGTAGGCATGATCTAAAACAGTGGAATAATAGATTTATCATCTCAGACATTTCGCTGACTCCGCGCCGCGCCGCCGCACAGTGTGGTAATTCGCCAATCTGACTGGACAAAATAGAAGAAAAAAGTTTAGCAACAGGATTTTAAATCATGTGTTGAGCTTCTCAATACAATGGGTAACTGTAATTCATGTTTGGTTTTTTTGAATTAGAGGTAGAGGTTTTTCAAATAGAGGTAAAGTTAATTTTTCCGCATTTTTCCGGTCTGAAATTAATTAATTAATTGAATTGTGTTGTCATTAAGATTAGCTATTTACATGTCTCGCGTTTTCTCGACCGCCATACAACTTTTTTCACTTTTCAAAATGAAGTCAAGATTTTCAAAAAAAAACAAATTTTTCCAATTTTGTCCCGGTTAAGTTTCAAAAACTTTGAACAAAATAAAGTATTTGAAAAAAGTATTTTTTTTTTTTTCATAAAATTCCGATTTACATGGAATTTTCAACCCTCTTATAATAATTGGTAACTATGTATAAGTCGTATACACAAAAGTGGATAAACATAAATTGAATGTCTCTTCTTTTTAAACAATTTGTTTTTGCTAGATGAATTCACTTTTGAAATAATACGTCATAAACACAAAAAATATTCATTCTTTGTTTTTACTTGGGAATGTCATGCTTAATAGATCTATACTAAATAATATGTTAGGGCTTGCGTCGAAACAGCTGAATATAAACAAGAAACGAAATGCAAAAAATTTTTCCTTCAGCCTAAATATTGGAAACTTTCATTTTCAAAGGTTATAATATTGAATATTTAAATCTTAAATGGCGTTAAAGTAAACAAATTGTTTTTAACCCTTTCGAACCCAAGGTATGAAAATCAATAGGTATTAAAAAATGTTTTTTCAGTGTTATCGTGTCGAAAACATGACAACTAAGAAATATGAATAGCAAAAAGTTATTTTCCAAAATAATAAATAGGAAAACTAATGTTTTACTTTCATTTTACATGTAAGAAACATGCACTTAATATGACCAACAAAAAATATCGGACAACTGAGAAAATAACTTTTTATGAAACTATAATGTATGCTACTTCTTCTTAGCCAAAAAACTAAACACTTTCTGCATTAACATTTTTTTTAATCATTTTTTCAAAATTATGACCATATATAAAAAAAAAATTTTTTGCAAAAAAAAAAAGAAAAAATGTGAATTATAGTCCTTTTTTCGATAAAAAAAAATTAAAGGTATGATATTTGACTATTTTTTTGTAATAATCCAGTAACTAGGCATTATTAGGCGTGTTTTTTTGGCACCGCTATCCCTATCTGCAGTGGGAGCTTCCATGTATTACAAATACAACACCCAGCTGCGGATAAAACTTAAACTTAAATCTAGCTGCGGATAAGAAATTGACATTTTTTCGAGTATCGATACTCGATCGGAGAAAATTTCGGATAATCGGATAAATCAAGAGTCTCGAAGCTATGTTCGCAGAGTGCAATCTGCAACGTACTTAAAGTGCGTTCTTTTATTTAAGTTTATTTTGAATTAGTATTGGAACGCACACATAAAATTATTTCTACATTTCATTTATATACATATTTACCATTGATGAAAACTTAACCTACTCTAAACTTTAAATGCTTTTTAGTGAAATAAAATCAAGGAACAAGTCGCACATAATTATTATACGGTGTTTAATATTTTTCTGTAATGTCGTTTTTATTTGCAAAAGTATTTTTTTTTTCTTTCTAGCGCCATATTAAAAAAAACTAAAAAAATTGTTTTTGACATCAAGAAATAAGTTGTCTGCATCATTGCTTTTAATTTTGGTATGCAGAAACTTTCAAAAAATGAGTTTGGATATGTCCACTTTTTTCAAATTTATGAATCTGACAGCTAGAAGTGGATGTAAAGTGAGGAAAAAGGGGAAAAGTCTCAGATTTCATGATCTATTTGAGACTTTAGCCATAACTACAATGACCTAAAAAGTGAAAAAGTGGGAAATTTACAAAAGTAAAATTTTTTTATTTATTTCTAGCGCTATTTGTTTTAGGAAAAAACTACAAAAATTGTTTTTTAAAACAAAAAATAAGCTTTCTGCATCATTATTTTTAATTTTGTGGACAGAAAAACTATCACAAAATGAGTTTGAAAATTTTCACTTTTTGACTTTTTGCAAAAAGTGGCCGTTGTAGTTATACCTTAAAGTTAAGTAAAAGTTATTTATACAAATTTTGACCCTTATTGTCAAAATTAAAAAAAGTCTTCCACATTTCACATACGAATTTCAATTTCGATCTTTCGACCCTGCATATAAACGGGCCACCTATAAAAACTCCAAATTCATGAACGACGACTGTACCCAAATCTACGAACATATCCCAATATGTCAAAAACTTATCCGAAAGCAAAACCCAAATAAAAAATCAAACTTTTAACAAATGCAGATGGATGTACAAATGGAAAATAAGGAAAATCCATTTTTAGTAATTTAATTTGGTCTGTTTCATTTCTAACGTTTAAAAATCAATAAATTATGCGTAAAAACTACTCAAAAATAATCTTGAATAAAATTCGGTTTTGTTGTTTTTGTTTTATTATCTGACAGCTAGACAGCTGCGGATGGGCAACTGCGGATACGTTTTTTTGGGAAATACAATTTGGCTGCAGATAGCGATGCCAAAAAAACACGCCTATTATCTTTCAAATCAGCCATCGAAACCTAAAAAATTATTTTACTTAATATTTTTTACAAATTTTTAAAAATACATATGTTACATGAGAGTAACGCTGGGTCCGAAAGGGTTAAATTTTTTTCTGAACTTCGGAACTAGGAGTTAAAAATTCGATTCAAAATCATGTGATATACAATTTATTTTACATAGACTTTAAATTAAAAAAAAATATTTGAGGTGGAAGATTTCAATCTGAACTCGATATTAAGGCCGTGTGTGAATTGAGTTAAATATTTAGCCAAGGATATAGACACTATAGAGTTAAAAAAATAAAATTTCTGCTGTTAAAGATTTATCCTGTTCGGTAAGATTAAATTTGTATCTTCAGAAAATACATTTTTAATAAAAGGGGTTTTGTGTATTTTTGTAAATAAATGTTCAAAATAAACAAAGAAATTTGACCAAACATAGAACCACAACGCGTTTTGGGAGTTTGAAATTATTGTAAATCTGTTTCTTGCAGCTTAAGAAAACTTTGAAGCCACGTCAAAAATATATCCATTAAATATTCAACACATGTTGTGTGGATGCCAAACATTTTTCTTTGGCTGAATAATTAACCCAATAAACAAAAAGGCTAAGAGACAAGAAAATCAATTTTTGTTTATAATCCAGTCAAAAAAGGGTTTAACCTCGGAATGAATGTTAGTAGAAATTTTTTTTGCTCAATATCTTCCTTTTGCCATTCTATAACATATCTCAAAAGTCTAGAAAAATCTCATGTCCGCTTGTCGCGATTTCAAGGTCAAATCGCGAAATGGAGATTTTCAGAATTAGCAAGAATAGGCTATGTTATTATATACACATATGATACATGATTTCAAGGTATTTTTTCATGCTGATTCCATAAAATCTAAAATCAAGACAATCTGACGTCTCTGGAAAAAGTTATACTTGTTTTTCATCTGTCAACTCATATTATTATAACAGTTGCAAACTTACTGCCGAAAAACCCTTAAAAGTTATGGTAGATGAACCAAATTTTGCATGAAGATTTAAGAATCCATCATTATTAAAAATCAAAACAATCCATTACAAAAAATATATATACCTACGAAATAATGGTATTTTTTGATGGAGGGGCAAATTTTAGGATATGCACTAAAGAAGATTCTTGTTCATCTTAGGAATAAGTGCTAATAGGCTAATTTTTTCATTTTAATCTTTGTTTGGATATTCTTTAACTACCCTCAAAAATCTAAAAAAATCTCATGTCCGCAAGTCCTAATTTTCTTGGTTTGAAAATAAGGTGCAGATTTTAAAAAATTGAAAAACTACACTTCAGATATTTATGTCAGATCAACATGAATAAGGTGCATTACTTTTCAGGGATGGTCAGGTTGACTTGTTTGTGAGTTTTGTTGGAATAAGTGTTAAGAAATACCTTTAAATCATGTCGTTTATGTTGGTATACATATAAAAATTTAAACTTTTCTTATTAATTTTTTAAAATCTGCACCTTATTTTCAAACCAAGAAAATTAGGACTTGCGGATATGAGATTTCTTTAGATTTTTGAGGGTAGTTAAAGAATATCCAAACAAAGATTAAAATGAAAAAATTAGCCTATTAGCACTTATTCCTAAGATGAACAAGAATCTTCTTTAGTGCATATCCTTAAATTTGCCCCTCCATCAAAAAATACCATTATTTCGTAGGTATATATATTTTTTGTAATGGATTGTTTTGATTTTTAATAATGAGGGATTCTAAAATCTACATGCAAAATTTGGTTAATCTACCATAACTTTTAAGGGTTTTTCGGCAGTAAGTTTGCAACTGTTATAATAATATGAGTTGACAGATGAAAAACAGGTATAACTTTTTCCAGAGACGTCAGATTGTCTTGATTTTAGATTTTTTGAAATCAGCATTAAAAAATACCTTGAAATCATGTATCATATGTGTATATAATACCAAAGCCTATTTTTGCTAATTTTGAAAATCTCCATTTCGCGATTTGACCTTGAAATCGCGACAAGCGGACATGAGATTTTTCTAGACTTTTGAGATATGTTATAGAATGGCAAAAGGAAGATATTGAGCAAAAAAAATTTCTACTAACATTCATTCCGAGATTTACCCCTTTTTTCTCCTTATTTTACTGTATTATTATTTCTAGATACTTTTTATAGAAACAAACCATCAGTAAGAGTCAATTTTTCATTTTATTGCTGTTTAAACCTTTGATTGTATCTAGTCTCTTACGAAATAGTTTTTTTGTATAAGGCTTAGGAAAGCTTCTAAAAATTTTACAAATATGTAAAATAAAATTTGGTCGGTCTAAGCTAACCCTCCCCGAAATGAAATCCTAGCTACGGCTATGCATTGGACCGCTCTTTAAACATGAATTTCATTTTGCTTGACCAATATTATGTGATAACTAAATAAACAAAAACAGTAGATAGTGAAACAAAAGTAGAAAAGAATTTTTAAAAACTAAAAAACGGGAAAAATATAACAAACGGAAGGTTAAAAGTCTCCTAAGTGCACCTATCCTATAGTTAAAATCAGTAGAATCGCTCTCCGCAAAATTGAAAAAGCATATTCCAATAATACCGGAAAGGTTTTATCGAAATGTTCTTTGAGTGAAGGATCAACATGTATAAAAGATTAAGTTCTGATCCTCTGAAACCACTAAACCACAGGAATTTTCAACTAATGAGTCATTATCATTGATGAATGATGCTTTTCTGTCGGAACATCTTAAACAAGTTCAATGCAAAAAGCAAGCAAGTGTAAAAGGCCGGAAATAGGGTCACGAAGAAATTTAGAGAATTATTAGCTTGAAAAAACATCGAAGGTAATATAAACACAGCTGTTTTTAAAAGGCCCTTATGTTTCAAGTTTGCATCGCACAAAAAGAAGTTACTTTTTTAAATTATCTGCAGATTGTTTTAAAGGTGATGCCATTTTTTATGATTGTGAAGCATATAATAAAATCATTGCTAAAATTTTAATTTAAAGCATGATATTGAGAAAATAAATCATGTATGTCACCTGTCAAAAACATGTGTAAAAGTTCTATTTCTTAATAAAAACTAATTATTCTGCCTCTCTTTTTTCGTGAATAGCAATAGAGTTTTTATTTATTGAGGTTTTTCAAGCTTTTTTTTTAAATAATTAAGTATATCCAATCATAGAATATGTTTACGGAAACATAAATTCAAATTCTATAAAAATGCATTTACTTCATCACTATTTTGATCCACTTTTTGCAGAAATTATAGATTTCTTTTTAAAAAATCTTTCTTTTTTATAGAATTTTATCTATTCACATTCATTTGTTTAAAACTGTTTAGAAAAAAGTCGATTTAAAGCGAGTTATTAATTTTGTCCAGCTAGATTCGTGATTGGCCACACTGTGCGCCGCACATTGCGGCGACCAGTGGAAAAAAGTAAAAAAATATGATCTTCTAAAACGGGTTTTGAAAAATGCAAAAATATAGCCAGATTTCTAACAAAATTGTTAAATTTTTTTTTTGTAAAATGAAGTTAAATAAATTCATTAAAAGGAACCTACAGCAAGCTATACAACCTCTCAAGAGTAACATGTCAAAAGTAGAGTAACATGTCAAAAGTAGTAGTTAGTAATGATCTACGAAGCGCTACACCGCTGAGTTAAATTGCTCCAAATAAACCGGTTTTTAATTATTGGAAGAGTAAGCTTAATATATTTAATTGTTTTTTTTTGTACACTCGAATCTCGAAAGGCTTCGATCGTTTTAATAATTTGTTCTTTATTTCTTCCAAAAACAGCTTACTTTCAAACTTCAGCATCATTTTTGATTCACGTGCATTATCAAAAATAGTTAATAGCACAGATAATATAGTTACATAGATATCGCATCCAGTGCAAATAAAAATGACCACTTTTTGTATCTTTTATTTTCAAGAGATTTGTTACACCCCGCCTCCACAGGAGATATTTTTCTCTAACTCAATGTCTAACATCTACAACATAACAATTTTTTTTTTTTCTTGGCTGGGCAAATTTTGTTCGGACAATTCATTTCATATGCTTCGTTCGCCAGAGGATGATGTATGATTTTTTGCGGATAAAATTTATTTTATATGGTCAATTTTGTATGAATACTTCTTTTTTAAAATTTTTTTTCAATTTGTACATGTACCCATTGCTTGGTCTGTTTTTTATTTGCATTCCAAAAAATAAACAATTTATTTTTATAAAAATCAATTATAATACCTGTTAAATAAATTCAAAATTATTAAATAAATTCAAAAAGTATACACCATTTCATGAAATCTAATTCATTTCAACATAAAACATGCAAAAATTCGCAAAACAAACAAATATATTTTGTCGTCCGCTACTACGGAGACAATCGTCTTCATGAGAGGACAAAAAATAATGAACAAACTGCAGTTCCAAAAGAAAAAAAAAACACATCTGTCAAATTCGATGTTAGACAATCGTGTTCCGACAAAATCGAAGACACGGTTGTCTAACATTGAATCATAACAAGAAATGGCGAGCCTCCACAAGACATTTCTTGTTAAGACACGTCAACATGACAAAAATTATCTCCTGTGGAGGCGGCCTGTTATAGTCAAACCACAAATAATTATATACAGATGTCTCATCTTCATAGAAAAAAGTGACATATGAAACTGAAAATCACCACTTTGAAGAGCTTTTAACCCTAGTTTACATCCCCAAAAAACTTACTACTTTTCTTGCCTGGGGTGTGTTACACCCCAACAGTTTGAAACGCATATATTTGTTTAAATTAATGTTCTTGTGCCTTGCTTACGTTTTTTATTTCAATCGAGTTGACATTAAAATTGTTTTTGTTTATGAACACGTGTATTGTTCGCCAAAATTTAAAGCGATTTTTTAGAGAAGTGCTAAAAGCTTAGGAATTTATCAAAAACTGTGTATGTATGAAAATATTGTTTTCAAACATAAATGTTAAAAGTTAAATAACTTTGTAAATGTAGTTTTTGTTTTAGTGTCTAATTAAGATAAATTAGTGAAAAAATATAATAAAGGTAAACTTGATGAAAAAGAAAGGGCAACAACGTTGAGGGTAATGCTAGACTTGGGTTCCAAAACCCAGAAAACAAGTTGTGCTGCTTTCAACACAGCACATTGTTGAAAAAGCAGTTTTCGGAACTCAAAATAAACCTGTCATGATAATGGACTGTAACAGAACAAAAGGAGTCGACGTGTTTGACCAAATGGAATCTTTATATTCATGTTCTCATCAAACCAATCGGCGGCCCATGGTCGTATTCTACAATTTATTGGATTTTTTTAACCCTCCTTTAAGAAATGTAAAGTTATTTAGAAACGAAAAGCTTATCCAACTTGCAAAAGAATAAATGGAAATGGAGTTGGATGATCGTTCGCATCCTTAGAAAAAAGGATATTCAAAGCTGGTCTTGATGCTCTCCGCACTATGGGAAGACAAACGCAGTTTTTCGTTCAGTTGACGAGGTATTGCCAATTGAAAAAAAAACACGTTCGTAAAAATGCCACCTTTGTCCGAGAGCAGACGATAGGAAATCGAGATCAACTTGCGATGTTTATGAAAAAAACACTTGTCACCGCCACATCAATACCTAATCCTTCAGTTTGTACTAAATTTCTCCCAGAACATCGATCTACATCAGAGTATACTTTTACTTATTCTGGTGTAGATCGAAGTTCTGGGAGAAATTTAGTACAAACTGAAGGATTAGGTATTGATGTGGCGGTGACAAGTGTTTTTTCATAAACATCGTAAGTTGATCTCGATTAATTATAATTTACTTATAATTAATGAAAAATAAAATAAACACAAAAAAAAATTGATTTATTTCACATTTTGATCATTGGGGTGTAACTCACCCCAGGCAAGTGTGGACGACCTTTTTTCACACGAAATTTCCATAAAATCAAGTTGAAGCTCTTTGATAAAATGAAGAAGAAAACTATTTAGAAAAAACAATATTGATTTTCAAAAAAGTTACGAGCATTTAAAAGTCGTCTGGGGTGTATCACACCCCAGGATGTAAACTAGGGTTAAAAAAGCTCTTTTCAATGAAAAATTTGAGAAAATTTAAAATGCTTTTTTTCTCTTTGGAATTTTTATTCTTTATTCTCTGATTCTCTTTTACGTGGTCTTTGAGATTGAGTATCATGTGCATGTCATCATGTGTTTTCACGGCTCTCGCTCAGACAGAGCGAGAAGATCTTTTCGTATGGATAGAAAAGAAAAAAATCATGGGCATAACGTACTTGAGTTGGAATCGTTATTTTTCTGTATCTTTGATTTTGTTTCTTGTATTCTTGTTGTGTTTTTTCATTGCAAAATCCCGTTTTAACTGTTTCTTTTTTAATGCGGGATTTTTGGAAGAAAAATAGAGCTGTGTGTGTTCAGATGGATTGTGTACGTATTTAAAAAAACAACCTGAACAATAAATGCATTTTTTTCTCTAATATTTTTTTCATAAGGTAGGTTGGGATGAGGAATAAAAATATGAGCATGAAGTTATCTGTGGTGTTGCAATATTGTTTGTCAATTAAAAAAATGGAAAGGCTAACAGAAAATTGTCGTTTTGAAGTAAAAGAGCACCAAAGAAAATAGAACTCAGATACGGTTACCACTCAAGACCGTTGTGCACATATTTTTTTTTCTTTCTGTCCATAGAAATAGACCTTGTGGCTCGAGTATCGAGTCTTCCTGCCGCACGTTTTTTGTTTCTTTCTATCAAAAGAAAATACGGTTGACGCTGGTCAGTCTGGCTCAACGAGAACGGTTCGTGAAAAAAAAAAAAAAAAAAAACAACAAAAAAAACTTACTCAGTAGTTCAGTACCTTACCTACTCACAAAAGATCTATTAAAAGAGAAATAAAGAATAAGGAATATGTACCTACCTACTTGTACATATTTGGGTTGGTTTTTTGTTTTTGTTTGTTTTTTTTTATGCAATTTAGTTTTGTTTTTGTTTCCTTGGATGGCGGGATTGAGTAATTGTGTGTAGGTATGCAAAAGGATTGTGAATGCATTTTAAGAAAGTAGTACCCTTCAAGTAAGAAAACTGAGTTCAACAAAGAAACTCCGACCTCAGACCGCGAAAATCGGGGTTGCACTCACACACTTGCAACTTTTTGTGTATGAACACAAAAGTCGAACGAGAATCGTGGTGAAAAATGAGAAAAGGAAAAGAAAGACAAGGCCAAAAAGAGCCAAAGCGTCATTTTGTTATTTTTTGTTGAAGTGTTTGGTCGCGTCGTGTCTCGTGTCGTTGTTTGTATAATGTTAGATTATTAACTATAAACAATTATATTAAATTTATAAACAATATGGAAAACAAAAAAGGTATGTTGTATATATCGCTCAAAGTGTTTGGATTAAAGTGTTGTTTCTGCTTGTGTTGTAGATGTAATCTCTAATGATGAAGAAAAATCCAGAAGGTGAAACATGCGATTGGGTATCTAAAAAAAAAAACACCAACAACAGCAGCAGCATCAAATGAAATAAAATGAAAAAAATGTATTGTATTTTATATTGTATTTATTGTGAAAATTTCGTTTGCCAAAATAAAATTAAAAAATAAAACAGTTTCAGTGAAAAAAAAATAAATCTTGTTCTTTTTTTGGTCGCAAATGCGAAACGTCATCCCTTTTTTGTTCCTCTTTCTGGTAGGTTTTCGCTGCTCCGACTCAGGTCCGCCTTCGCCTCCGTTTTCTCGGAATGGAGATTTTCACCACACCAATACATACGCAATCAACTTCGCGGTGATTATAATTTCCATACTAATTTGAGCCGCCTTCGGACCAGTTTCTGATCCGAAGTCGGACTCAGCTCCTCCTCAGGCGGAGCGGATTCGGACCGAGGTCGGACCTGTTTGCTTGAAGGGTAGGTACCTGATCAATGAATTAAATTTTGTTCTTTAATATTTTTTCATAGGATAGGTTAGGGTTAGGAATAAACAAATGAGATCTGGTTTTGGGATATTTTTTGTAAATCAAGGAAAAAAGAATGGGGAGTGGGTCATAATTCTGCTTGTCAAAATTCTGTACGACAAAATTCTGTGGGGTCAAAATACTGTAAGACCATAATTCTGTACGTCATTATACTGTAAATACAAAATTCTGTACGTCAAAATACTGTATGAACAAAATGCTGACTTGCAAAATTCTGTTTTGTAAAATTCTGTACGACAAAATACTGTATTTTCAATACAGTATTTTTCAAGAAATTTCCTTTGAAAAAAAAGACACATAATACCTACCAGCTTTAAATATAATTATTAAAAAATTATAAAGTTGTAGTTTTATACAAACATAATTATTAAAGTAAAAAAGTAAATCAATTCTAGGAACACAAATCAAACTTTTCTTAAACATACAAAATACATTTTACAAAAATTGTCAAAATCAATATAAATTTAATTTTTTTTGCAATCCGTTTTAGGTATGCAACATGGTTTAATTCAGTTTGTTTATTAAATAAGTGTAGAGTTTTGTCTTCTCTCCCCTTTTTCCGTAGCTCCTAATAAGGTACCTATATAAATCAGCATTATAGAAGCTTGACTCTTTTTTAAGTTGATCTTTTAGAAATTCATAGTAAAACCTCTTTTTAATAAATTTGTATTTAAAAGTTCTGTAAAAATGATTTAAAAAATATCGTTTTGATAATGTAAAAAAGTGGCCGCGCACTTTTTTACATTTTCATATACCTATACAGAATTTTGACATACAGTGTTTTGGCATACAGTATTTTGAATACAGAATTTTGCAACATACAGAATTTCGACCCCAACCCAAAAGAATGCATGCACAGTTTTATTTGTTTGCGCATTGATTTGTTTTGTGTTTATTTTTTTTGTCTTGTTGAACTGGGGTATCAAATCATGAGTATCTAAGTAGGTAGGTGAAACAAGTAGGTTGTAGGTACCTACATATAGTAAGAGGTGAGACGGCTTTTTTGAGGAGCTCGACGGTTTTCACTATAAAAAGGGTATCGAAGCTATTAAACATCGCTGGGAAAGGTGTATCCAGCTAAAAGAAGACAATGTAGAGAGACAAAGATAATTTTTCCCAATTGTTGTGTGTTTTCTTTGTTAGGTCGGGTACTTTTGGGACCACCCTCTTCAGGGTCGGACTGGGGCATAGGGGCCCGGGCGGCAAAATGATAAAAGGGGCCCGCGCCGCCGCTGCATCCTCCAAGGAACTAAAAAAAAAGTTACCTACAATAGATACCAAAACAATTTTAATTTTTGTTTTGGCTCCGAAAAGGAAAGTATACTCTTATCAAGATTTTTGGTGCTTCGAAACCTAATTTTTGCATATATTTTTTCCGGAATAACTTTCTGAACTTGCAACTGCAAATAGGCAATAGCCCTCAGTAATATGTAGGCCCGAATTTAGCGATAACCTTATTTTAACAAAAAATTAAATATACATCTCTTCCAAATTTAAATAAAATGCACGACTGGGGTCGCACGTACTTGCTCTTGCAATTCAAGGCACTTTTAGGTTAGTTTACTTGTAGGTTTTACGAGCTGCCTCTATAAGAATTTTAAAGAAATTTTGTTGAAGTTGGGGAAGAGCCGACATTTAAGGCAAATTTTTTTATATGAAAACATTTTTTTTTATTTTTTTTTTTGAAAAAATAAAAATGCAGTTTTATTGCAATAGCTTTGAATATTACGTCTGCAAAGTTTAATTAAAATCGTAAGAGCCGTTTTCGAGTTATTTGGTTTAAATTGAAAAATGTGTATGGGAGGTACACTTTCTAAGCGAGATATAAAAAAATAAAAAATAAACCAACTTTCAGAATTCCATAAAAATCATCTGTGCCTACCAAATTTGAAGAAAATCCATCCACGCGTAAAGGCTGTGGAAATGTGTACAGATGTACGTACAGACGCACGGACGGAATTGTGAGACCCACTTTTTTGGAATTCTCCATCATAGTAAGGTTGGTTTTGATTAAAACCTCAAAATTTTTTTTCGACACGAAACCAATACTTGTCCTATAGAGCAAGTAAATAACGCAATGATTTTAAAATCGACTAAGTTACAGGTTCTTATTCAATTCCAGGTTAAGAAGTTAGATGTATGTTTTATTACTACACATTATTTATTTTGTTGCTAAAATCGAGTTTTGCTAGATTCGAGTCTATTACTAAGGGCCCATGAGTTTTAGACTTATAGACAAAAGAATTATTTAAAATAATCCTGTATTAATTTAAGAAAAAAAAGGTGTATGAAACTTGTTCTTTCCTTTTAAAAACTTTTTTTTTTATTTCGATAAGTTCTGAATTTTAACAAAGACAAAATAAAAAATAATTTTATTTTAAGTGTTTGCATACATTAAGAAATTCAGAGTTTTTTTTTTAAACTGGAAACATTCGCTTTCATTTTCCCCTGTGTGGAGAAGCTCAAAAAAGATCGCCTGTGATTTTGGAATTGAAATAATTTAAGTTTGTATTTGGAATTTGCAAAACCCATTTAATTTGTACAGGGGTCCAATAATGTTAGGTACAAGCAAGATCCGAGGACAAGTACGGTACGCAAAAAACCCTTTATTTTGTATCTATTTTGTTTCTGTTGATTCAAGTCCTTAAGATAGATATCTTAGGTGAAAATGAAGTAACTGAGTGCACATTAGAAATACCGCAAGAAATCGATTTTAGAAATTTGGTCGGGGGAACCCCATAAAATGTTCCGCCTTTTTAGATAACGCAGATTTTTAGATAACCAAAATTTCAGCTCTATTGGATTAATCTAAATGGTGCCGACACTCGCTCAAAGTAACAAAAATCTCTGTTTTTCACTGTTTTTCGCAGAAAATTAGCTCTAGCTCCCAAACAGATGGGGTTATTTTCACTTTCTATGTATAAAATTAAAGGTACTGTTGTTACACATAACTCAGATGCTAAATTTGTCTAGTTTTACTAAAAACAAAAAAATTGTCATCAATTTAAATTTTCAGTACTTACCTCAAAAAAAGCTGAAGTGCAAACTCGATTTAAAATAACAACTCGATTAAAAATAACAAAAAAACAAAACATTTAACAGATTTCTAAAAAACAAAATACTTAATATCGTGTTATGCCCACTTTTCACGAGTCGATTTTAGCCGCACGATATGTCGTTCGACTACACTCAGAGAAAAATGTTGGTAGTCCCAAAAGTTTTATACTTTGTCCCCAGAATATATGTGGGTTAAAAAATTCCCAACAACATGTTCTTAATTTAAGAATGTAAAGTGTTATAACAAAATATTAACAATTTCATTTTAAGAATAAAATGTTGAACCAACAACTTATTTCTTTTAAAACCAAAAGTATCAACAATAAAATTGTTGTATTAACAAAATATTTTTGAATCAAGAATTGAAGTCTTAACTTTATTCAAGAATGCATTGTTGAGCAAACAACAATTTTTTTTCTCTGAGTGTAAGATTTTTTTTCTATAGGGATTGTCACTTTAGTCGCCTGCGACTTACGTTCACACGAGTCGAAAAGCTTCGCCGCACGGCAAAAATCGACTCGTGAAAAGTCCCCATTACATTTCTTATACATAATTAATGAAGTAAATACTAAAAAAAATTTATCAAGAGATTTACTTAAAGTAGTTTTCGAAGCATCGCATACAATTTTCGGCACTCACAAGCTACTTGAAGTACATCTTTAATTAAAAGGTTATTAAAATCGGTTATTAATTTGACTCCTCTTTCTGCCATGTAATTTACGACTTTAAGTGATTGCACTTTTTTAAAGCCTTCTTTAAAATGCGGGCTAAAGATTTGGAGGTTTTTGAGAAAACTTGTGTCTATTTTCGATCGGCTGAAAAAGTTCAATGTTTCTTTGTTCACAGTATTTTTCATCCTTTAAATTTAATTTTACAATTCGCAAATTAAAAAATAGTGTTGAAAAAACTTGACGATTTGAGGGTAGTTTACACCTTGTTATTTGATGAGACGGATGCCTACAAGAAATTTTTTTTCTCGGGTGTTTGCTGTCAAACGGTTTTTCCAAAAAACGGGTTTTTTGGCCCGGTTTAAAACCGGCCGGTTTAACCAAAAGGAAAAACCAGGAAAACCCGAAAACCAGTTTTTGTGCTAAAACGCTCGGCTATCAATCCAGGCATAGCGGGTTCAACCCCCAGTGGGTGCCCTTTTTTTCAGTCAATTTTACTCAGTGCTTCTATTGTTGATAAAATTATTAAATATTATTATATATTATACGAGAAGCATTTCGATTAGATACCTTACATCAATCTATAACATAGAAAGTTTCATTTTAAATCGAGTTTGCACTTCAGCTCTTTTTGAGGTAAGTACCTACTGAAAATATAAATTGATGACAATATTTTTTTTTTGTAAAACTAAACAAATTAAGCATCTGAGTTATGTGTAACAAAACTACCTTTAATTTAATATGTAAATAACCCCATCTGTTTGGGAGCTAGAGCTAATTTTCTTCGAAAAACAGTGAAAAAACAGAGATTTTTGATACTTTGAGCACTGCACATCTTAGGTATCTGTTTGTTTCGTTGTTTATTTCTTATGTCCTGTTTCTTCCCTAAATGCAATCTAGCGTGGGGCCCTGGCATGTGTACAAGGGTAAGCACAATTGTACACCCCTGGGGCCCCAAACCTTTTAATTTCTTATATAATTATATAATAACTTTCAAATAGTTAGAGTAAGGGCCTGCATTTGTTGAACGGGTCCCTTTTCTTTGTTTGAAATTTGTATTTGTACTTGTTTTTTACATGTTCCTTATGTATTTTTATTTTGTAACTATGGAATAGCTGAAATTGGTGTAAATTCATTAATTTTGGTGTAAAAGTGAGGAAATTGAAAAAATATGGTGTATTTCTCAAAATTATTGGAATAAAAATTATACCACTGTCTTTTTTCTTTTCTGTAAAAAATTTAAACATTTTTAAAGATTCAGTGCAAAAAATACACCTATATTCAGTTGTTTTTATAATATACCATTAATGGTGCATACAATTATTCGATTCTGAAATCAACCAAAACGGTATATATTGTACACTCTCTTTTTTGTAGGAAGTACACCCTGTGGACATAAAATTCACCAGAATGCAAAAGTGGGAGACGACATATTTTTCAATGGCCTACATTTAAAAAAGAAGACAGCGATTTATTATTATTTTACTATAATAGTATATTTATCGACCTTATTATCCCGCATTCTTGGTTTTTTCGATTCGGTACCTATATAATATTACAAAAGATGTAAAAACAACAAAAAAGTGAATAAAAATTCATTTTCATTTATTTCATAAGAAATGGTGTGAATAAGAATTCATCAAACTGTTTGAGGTAAAAAATAAACTTTGGCTCAAATTTTAAATCAGAATAATTTAAATGGTGTATTTTATCCATAAATTTATTGTGTATTTTTCAATTTCAAAGGGATAATTTTCACCAAAAACCAGATTATTTAATATAGGTACCACTAGCTCCGTTTATACACCAAAAATCGGTATATTTTTTTAACCACCGCACAGTGGCCCGTTTTGACTTTTTTGATTGCAAAACGAATATCTTCTAAACATATAAAGATATCGCCACAATTTTTTTTATCTTCAAGGAAATTTCTAAGGCTATGAAAATTGTGAGTTTCAAAAAATAAACTTTAAAGGGTGTTTCAGAATTTGGTGTTAAAGTAAGAAGTTTTAGATAAGGTTGTAAACATAATGGTATTTTGATATACAATCGTCAAAAATCAATTTCTGAAGTAATCTGAGTTAAGTGACATAGTGGGGAAAAAGGAAAGGAACCGATTCGAGTGAAACAGTGGGGAGAAAAGTATTTTTTTTTATTTTTATGCAATTTTTTATTTTTCTTTATAGAAGAGTACATTTATAATGTATTTCAGTGATATATTACAAGTCAAACAGTGAAAAAAGATAAAAGTAACACAAATTAACATAAATAAAAAATACTAGATTTCTTTAAAACTATCATCTAATTCCGGGGTAATTGTAATAAACTCATCATTTCTGGAGAGTATTGATCCTTTCAGATCTTTTTGATTTCTTACATGCCTTAAGAAGAAATAAGTGTATCCGATGAGGTTGTAAGCCGAATCCTTGAAACTTTGCACGTATTTTGATATCTGTACTTCTTGTAGTCTTTAATTTTGCACACTTGGGCTTCTTTTGACAGTTCTCCAAGTGGAAGTGGTTGATATTCGATGATATTTTGACTATGGACCAATATTTTGTGAAGAGTAGGCATGAGTAGTTTTTCAGGATACCTTTTTTAGAAGCTCTGCTGTTTTCATGGTATACTCTCCAAATTTAACTGCATTCACTACTTCCCTGCAATTCAAAACATTCAGTTTGCATCTGATTGTTCTCCTTGAAGTGTTTCCATTATTAGTATTTCCATAGCCTTGCTTTGGTTTGTCCACAACAAGTCCAAGGTCATCTCGAAAACGCGTTTGGATCGCTTGTTTTCTTCTCTTTTCCATCTCCTTGGTCCCTATAGATTCATTAGAATCTTCTCCTTCTTATCGAAGGGTATACGTAAGTTTCAAAATAAATTCCATGCATCTGATTCTAGCATGCTTATGTTGGTCCTGATTTGATTCATCTTGATGGTTGAAGCTTTTCTGTGTCCTTTTGCATATCGGACATATGACCGCGTAGACTTTGTTTCTGTCAATTTGTTTAAAATTTTTCCGTCAATCATCAGGCAGATATAAACTCTTCACAAGTCCAAATGTTGACAAGAATTTCAAACAAATTGTTATGCGATGTATCCATTTTAAATATTTTTTTTTCAACTATGCGACTGCTCTTTTAAACTTTTAATGATAATTTCATCTAAGTGTTTCATCTTTTTATACCTTAAAAATAAATACGGGCCCTATTTCATAAAACTACAAGACTAATAATTATTTGTGAATTTACTTGTAGCTTGTAAATTATCAGCAAATTTCTGTTTCATAAAGAATTCAAATAGACTAATAACTACAAGTATCGTAGACTTGTAACTACAAGCAAATTTACAAATGAGGCGAATGTTTCTGTTTCATAAACATATTTGCGCAAAAATTTATTAGTGATAGACCTGTAACTACAAGCGAATTTCTTACAAGAGTAGAAAGACTAATAAAGAAAAATATGGAGTCTAATTTTGGATCATTTGCTAGTGTTGTTGACATTTAATGGAGGACATTAGGTAGTTAAAGTGAAATAACAATGCAGTCTTTTTAATTTTAATGATGCCAAAAAGTCAAAAATCTGTTCTAGTGACAAATAGTCTTGGCTTAAAAATCTGTATGTATTCATCTCCCTGCAATTAGGTACCATCTAAAATAGGAGGTTTCCAGTGTAGCTGTTAGCGTTTTATATCCATTAAAAGTGAAACAACTTGAACTTAAATTTTTGATACAGTAGGAAGGATTCATCTTGGTGCCAGTCATTTTTAGTCTATATAGTATTTTGCCCAAAATAAGACAACAAAATTATATGCGTATATTGCACTTGAATTTCCATATAACCTAATTATTGAGACTACAATACATATGAAACATAAAATTTAAAGACCCTTTCAAAAAATACCAATACCTAATTTTATAAATTTAATAAACTAACGAGTAATTTGCACTAAATTTCGATAGTTTCATTAGTTTTTGAGTTACGTTGCACGGCGCGGAAAAAAATGCGTTTCGAGAAAAATGCGTTTAAATTTTTCGTTACCTACTGCATTCGATTTTGAGCGCATGGGTTTGAAGATTATCCAGGAAAGTTTGATGCTTCATATAACGCTAAGACCACTAAAAATAGTTTTTTAGATGGTAAAGAATTTTTTAAACAAAAAGTGCAAAAAGTTCCCGAGGGATTTTTACACTTAACGCGGAAAAATAGTGAATATTAAATTTGGTTATTTATCCTTAAAGATTAATTTACTTATAGATAAATATTTAATTAATTTATGGGTACAAGCTTTTTTGACGAAAATTGCAATAGATGATGTGTTTTGCCAAGTAATATTTAGTGCATCAATATTTTAATTCAAAGGAATTTCACAACATTTTGCCATTCAAAAATCTAACAAAACAACACTGATTCAACTTTAAAACTCAATTTCATTTGTTTGTATCTTTTTTCTCAAGAAACATAGACTTTTCTATCGCCTATTATTTAAACTAAATGTTAAGACCATAATCTACCAAAACCAATCTTTAAAAATCAAGCTTTTAGCTTTTAAAGCCAATAATGTTTATTATATTTCAAAAATATTCATCATAATATTTCGTCTCTCGCTGCTGCTACAGAAAGTTCGAATATTTGTTTATTTTTGTTACCCTGGTTACACTTGTAGTTTTTTAGAAGCAAAATAGTTTGAATTCGCCAGACTACAAATCAATCAAAATTTTTATCAAACAGAAAACTACAACTCCATACTTTATTTGTGCTTGTAACTACAAGTCTACAAGTACAACACTAATAGTTTTATGAAATAGGGCCCAGCACTAAAAAATATTCCAATTGTTTTATTACTTAGAATTTTATGACATCCCATGAAAACTCTCTGTATATCTTTATATTAAAATATTAGAAAATTCTTAAATCCGGTAAAAAGCACTTATCAATTAATTAAAAGTGCATAGTTAATTAAAAGTTTTATAAGAGGTTTTAAAAGAAATTAGCTATAAAACCCTTTCAAAAAAATTAGGTTTTTCCTTTTAAATAAAAAATCATGTTATTAAAATCCACCACACACAAAACAAAGAACTCTAATTTTCCAAGATTTTATTTTCACACATTAAAAAAAAATGTCGAAAAAATGATTGACCTTATCAAATCAAATCGCTCTAGCTCAGTTGGATGCAAAATGACGCAGCTGAGCTTTTGGATTTTTTTTAAGAAATATATTAGGATTTTTAATCAGTTGAGCTTGGTTTCATTACGTAGGAATCTTGTTTTTCTATGCAATTTGAAGTCGAAAAAGTGTGCAAAAAACAGTGTTTCAAAAAACATTAAACTAAACAATTAAAAAATAATTTTTTTTTTTAATTTTTGGTTTAAATAATTACACAGCATTTGAAAAAAAAAAAAAAAATCAAAACGTTTTAGAGGCCCACTTCCTAGTTTTAACACTCAAAGCTAAGAAAAAAAAAAAATAAAAAAAACAGATTTTTTTTTTTCATAATAAAAAATTATTAACTTTGACTTGCTCTATAAGGCACACCAATAACCCAAATTGAAAATTTTTTTCGAATACTCGAGCTCCAAACATTTGTGAATCCAGTGATCTAAAAAGTTTTTCATTATAGACCCACCCGAAAATTGTATATTGCAAGCACTTTTGCCTAAATGGGCCACTGTGCACCGGAGTTTATTATATACGAGCAAATGGTGTATTTTTTATATTAAAAATGTATATCGTGATATAAGTGCAAAAAATACACCAGTTATTTTGGTGTATTTAAGACTTGTGTGCTACTTGAGACACACCCTCTATTTCTTAAATCCTTGGTCAATTTAAATTTTTTTTTAGCCAATTAATTGCCACATTGGGTTAATATGTAAAATGTAAACTCAAAAAATTGCCGCGCTCTTGGTTTTTTCAAAAAAGTTAAAAAACCTAATTTTTGAGTCACTTTCTATATAAAGTTAGCAGGACATACCCTCTGTTTGTTAAATCGCTGATCAAAATTTAATTTTTTGTGTTGCGAAATAATTGCCACATTTGGTTTTTTTGTAAAATGCAAACTCGAAATTATTTTTGACCAGTTTTTTTTTCAAAGTAAAGGAAAAAAACTACTATTTTATTTATGTAACTATGTAGGTTCATTCTTTGTTAAGTGGTTCGGGTTCCTATAAAGTCATAAAAAAAAGAGGTTGCCTGTAAAGCCGGTTTACGGACGATGATTTTACGTGATAACGTCGTCAGAAAACAGGTTGTGTGCAGTCCAGCGAAGCTTTATACAATGCCTACAGAGAATTTTTCATCGCACCTACATATAATCCCACTATAAGATACCCCTAAGAAATTTCTTAGGAGTATAAATATCAGCGTTTACTGATAATTTTTTACCGTGGTTAGTATACCAGTTTTATAGGTGCGAATAGCCCTTTGGGCTCGAAACCCTAAGCAAGAATGTTAGTTGGGAATACCAGTTAATTTGAAACTCGGTGAAACGCAAATTAGTTTATCAAAAAGTACAAATGCACCTATCGAAAAATATTTTCTTTTTCCATATCCCTTTAAATACTACACGAATATAAAAGATCAAGGAAAATACATTAAAAATTGTTCTTGACAGAAAATTTACAAAAAAAAAAATTGTTGGCACCCGTTCAGATACAACAGTTAAAGTGTAAATTCCGCTTAAAGGCTTGGCCACACCGGAGGGTACGCGGTAGAGGTACAGGTATTTGTATGGAAAAAATTCCAAACTGACACATCAACGTTCGGGTGTGGAATTTTTTTAATACAAATATCGTTGCCACTACCCGTACCGCTACCGCGTACCCTCCGGTGTGGCCAAGCCTTAAGTTTATAGAAAATTCCGAAATTTCATTCAAAGTTGTGTTTGACACATCATTTTTTGCAAAAAGTATGTTTTTTAACAGTTAAAGTGTAAACTCCGCTCTATTTTTTTAGAAAATTCTTACTACCTCACAAGAAAAAATTTTATGCAATGAACAAATTAAACTAACCTCTGAATTTATTCATGATTTAATTTTTTGCTCATTTCAGTTCAATGTAAGAAACTTATGTTACTCGAATACTTTCAGTTATAGATCCTATCGTTCATTTAACTATTCTGATATGCAACATAGTATTAGCAATAACTACTGGGATAATATTCTTTATACTATTGACGTTAACAGAAAAGTGTTAATTTTTAACGACCTACTGGAAAGATTATTTAATGCTTACGTGCCTTTAGTTACAAAACGGGTAAAAAATCGAAAGGGATGTCCTTGGTACAGACAAGACATTGAATTACAAATTAAAGAGAGAGAATGCTTTTTCAAAAGGTACAAAAGAAACCCAACGGATTTTAACAGAAATCAATATATATTTTCTCGTAATAAAGTCACTGCTCTTATACGTTCATGTAAAAAAACATATTTTATGAATAAACTTAATGTTTCTCTGAGTTCTAAGGATCTTTGGAAAAATTTGAAAGATGTTGGTGTTTGTTCATCTAAGTCGATTTCGAAATGCCCATTAGACCCACAAGAAATGAAATCATTTTTTGCACCGACTCAGCTTAATTCAAGTCTAACATTAGTTATTCCTGAAATTGACAATGAATTATTTTCATTTAATTGTGTGGAAGATATCGAAGTTGTTTCTGCTCTAAAATCAGTTAAATCAAATGCTTCTGGTACAGATAATATCTCACCGAAATTTATACGTTTGATTTTACCAATTGTTATTAAACCTTTGAAGCACATTTTGAATACATGCATCTCAAGTTCTCAATTCCCAGAAGCCTGGAAAAGTGGAATTATTGTACCCATACCCAAAAAAGCTAATTCCTCAGAGCCTTCGGACTATAGACCAATTAACTTGTTACCTTTTTTTGGTAAAATTTTTGAACGGTTATTGTTTAATCAAATGCTAGACTTCATTCAATTCAATCAAAAGTTATCTAAATGGCAGTCTGGTTTTCGTAACAAGCATAGTTGTGAGTCTGCTGTTCTGAAAGTAACATCTGATTTTCGAGCTGCTCTTGACAAGGATCTTTTGGGTGTTATGGTGCTTTTGGATTTTTCGAAAGCCTTTGACTGTGTCGACCATCAAATTCTAATTTCTAAATTAAGCAACAAATTCAATTTTTCAAAAACAGCCTTAAAACTAATAAGCAATTATCTCTGTAATAGACTGCAGATGGTAACCACAGATCAAGGTAATTCTAGTACATTTATTGTTAACCAGGGTGTGCCTCAAGGGTCAGTTTTAGGACCACTCCTTTTCTCAATATTTATCAACGATCTACCAGATATTGTTTATAGTTGTCATATTCACATGTATGCAGATGATGTTTTGCTCTATAATTTTAGTGAATTGGGTTTGATGGATGACTGCATTGTCCGGGTTAACGAAGATCTTATAAATATTCAAAAGTGGTCTTTTGAAAATAAGTTACTACTTAATCCATCAAAAACTCTTTCTATGATTTGTTCGAGGACTGAAGTTACTCTCGATGATTTTCCCAAAATTGTTTTAAATTCACAAGTTGTTAACTATGTTCCAAAAGTAAAATATTTGGGTTTCCAAATTAACAACAAACTAACCTGCTGTGACGCTGTTTCTGATACTATTAGACGAGTTTACTGTAGCCTCCGTTCTCTACGATGTTCTTCGAACATCTTGGATCCTGTTTTAAGAAAACATCTTGTGAAGAGTCTCGTTATGCCCTCTCTTACTTTTAATTGTAATGTATATCCCTCTCTTGACTATGAGTGTAAACGAAAACTTCATGTCGCGTTTAATGATTGTCTACGTTTCATATACAACATTCCAAGGCATGAAAGTGTGTCTAATTTACATCCATCGCTGTTAGGACTAGATTTTGATAAATATTTAATGTTCCGTAATGTTATTTTTTTAAACAACATAATTCATAACAGAAGTCCTGCGTATTTAGGTGAAATGCTTCAATTCGCGCATTCTCAAAGAGGACTAAGATTAATTTTACCGCGCTTTACGCACACCATTGCCGAAAGATCTTTTTTTGTAACAGTTATAAGATTGTGGAATGGCTTATCATTCGAATTACAAAGAACCACCTCTCCAACCATTTTCAAGAAGAAACTATTTGAACTTTTATCGTCTATTGTTTAAAATTGTACTCAATTTAATGTATCTAGGTATATTTATTTATTTTAATTTTTCTCTGTTTGCCCAGATTGTTTATAAAATTTTTGTAATACTTTTCCTTATTATTTTATTTACTTTTGTAATTATTATCAGTTTCATTAGTTATTACTTATTATGTATTGTAATATATACAACTTGGTTACGAATTTTTGATGCTAAAAAAAGATTGA
This sequence comes from Episyrphus balteatus, assembly GCF_945859705.1. Taxonomy (NCBI): domain Eukaryota; kingdom Metazoa; phylum Arthropoda; class Insecta; order Diptera; family Syrphidae; genus Episyrphus; species Episyrphus balteatus. Next base: position 58,254,909 of record NC_079134.1, on the reverse strand, counting down.
ATCTTGCTGTATCTAGTAATTTTTATAATAATACAAATACAAATACAAAATACAAATACAAATTCCGAAATTTCATTGAAAGTTGTGTTTGACACATGTTTTTCGCAAAAAGTATGTTTTGCAACAGTTACAGTGTAAATTCCGCTTAAGTTTATAGAAAATTCCGAAATTTCATTGAAAGTTGTGTTTGACACATCATTTTTTGCAAAAAGTATGTTTTGCAACAGTTACAGTGTGAACTCCGATTAATTTTATAGAAAATTCCGAAATTTCATTCAAAGTTGTTGCAGCTGTCAAAAACTTAGGAAGCCATCTTTTTTTCTTTCATCTGACAGTTCTCGATCTCGATATAGACTTTCTTAGCGTGATACTACCTTCTTTTCTTATACCATGAAGGCCATACATTCGCGATTTTGAAGGCGTCACGTGTATCATAAATCGAATATGTGAATAGCGCCTTACAGATTAAAGCGGACTTACCTTAGAGGATAATATATGGAGTGTTTGTTCCTATACCTAATACTTTGTAAAGCCATATGCATGGATAGGGGTCGCTGCCTTTGTTTTTCACTTAGAGGATATAATATATGGAGTGCTTTTTCCTATACCTAATACATTGTAACGCTATATGCATGGATAGGGGTCGCTGCCTTCGTTTTTCAGTGTGAGTCCGGTTCCGCAGCTGTAAATAAACACGCTTGTTGATGACAGCCATCAAATGAAAATAAAATAGTGGCATGCACTCATCGAAAAACTTAAAGAAACTAGAGCCCTCTATAAAAGCTTCACGGAACTAACAGTACAAGCACTCCATTATATTATATCCTCTAAGGTTTTTCAGTGAGAGTCCGGTTCCGCAGCTGTAAATAAACACGCTTGTTGATGACAGCCATCAAATGAAAATAAAATGGAGGCATGCACTCATCGAAAAACTTAAAGAAACTAGAGCCCTCTATAAAAGCTTCACGGAACTAACAGTTCAAGCACTCCATATATTATATCCTCTAAGGTTTTTCAGTGAGAGTCCGGTTCCGCAGCTGTAAATAAACACGCTTGTTGATGACAGCCATCAAATGAAAATAAAATGGAGGAATGCACTCATCGAAAAACTTAAAGAAACTAGAGCCCTCTATAAAAGCTTCACGGAACTAACAGCACAAGCACTCCATATATTCTATCCTCTTAGCTCTTAGGGACTTACTTGAATGTGTTATTCATTGGGTGCGTTCACGTACTCGTCTTAAGACAAATTACATAGGAATTATTATACTTTTTGATATGTGTATTTTAAAATTGATTTAGGTATAAAAGTGTGTTTTTTTGTTTATCTATATAGATTTTGTGCAAAAAAACCACATCGAGATTTTTTAAATAAAAACAATTTACGTGTTAAAAACAACAAAAACTTTATCTGTATAGATTTTTGAAAAATCCAGATACTTATCCAGATTTTACTTTCTCTCGATAAAAAACAGTATTGCCAAGGCAGGTTAATTGTTGTTCATACAGAAATATCTGAAAATATTAACAAAAAAAAAAGCGGAGAAAACGAGGTTTGAAAAAAACTCTCATAGAAAAAAATAATCAAAAATTTGTTTGACATGGTTCCATTGAAATGTTAATATCTCGAGATATACGCAATGCAATTTTCAGATAAAAGCATTAAATGGATCCTGATAAGATTGTTCAACAGATATGTATATAAAATTACCAAAGTTTTTTCGAAAAAATAAAAAAAAAAATAAAAAAGTTTCCACATTTGATTTTTAAAAAATCGACAAAAAATTCAAACGCTTGTAACACAAGAACGACGCAACTAATGTTAATGGTCATGGTTTTAAAATGAAGCTAAGAATATACAGATAATTTTTGGTTTTTGTGAAAAAATAAAATTTTTTGAATCCAAAATGGATGCCATGGCCATATGAAAATTTTTCTTTGCATCCAACATGGATGTAATGGCCTTCCCACTTCGGAGTTAAAATAAAAAGAAAACAAAAGCAACATTTTTGACAGACAGCTGCCAAAGTATATGTACAGTGTTGCCAAATGTTTGCATGGATTTCAAAAAATCCCGGTGTCGTTTTTTGCACAAAATCTATATAGATAAACAAAAAAACGCACCTATTGTTATCATTTTAAAATCATAAAATTGATATTCGTTCACATAAAAATAATTCTTAGAATTAATGTTTTTCGATGTCTTCTTTTTTATTATGGAAACTACATTAACAGCAAATCGAAAAAAAAAATTTATATCATTTTGAGGGTTCCCCTCCAAGTGGTAGGTGGCGTGGAAAGCTATTTGCAAAGTCTCAACAACCCTCCAAGCAAACGAGTCCGAATCGGCTCCGACGTGAGTCCGACCTCGACTACGAAACGGGTCCCGCGGCGGCTCAAATTAGTATGGAAATTATAATCAACGCGAAGCCGATTGCATATGCATTGGTATTTTCACCACGATTTCTCCTTTGACTTGGTGTTCATACACACAAAGTTACAAGTGTGTGAGTGCAACCTCGTTTTTCGCGTTTTGAGGTCGGAGTATTTTTTCTGAGCTCGGTTTTCTTGCTTGAAGGGAATAAACTGGGTAGTGGATTTCATAGACGACTCCCTTCAAGCAAGAAAAGACACTCCGACCTCAGAAAAGACACTCCGTGGGACCCGTTTCGTAGTCGAGTTCGGACTCACGTCGGAGCCGATTCGGACCGTGGTCGGACTCGTTTGCTTGAAGGGCTTCTACACGAAGACGTAGACGCACAAGATGCACAAGGGAGAGAGTAAGATCGATTTCTCCTTTCCTCGTATGTGCGTCTACGTCTTCGTGTACAAGCAGACTATGTATACCAAATTTCTTGACTCGATTGAATTTTTTGTCGTGGTACTTTTGCAAACAGAAAAAAGTGAGACAGACCCTTCAAGCAAACAGGTCCGACCTCGGTCCGAATCCGCTCCGCCTGAGGCGGAGCTGAGTCCGACTTCGGATCAGAAACTGGTCCGAAGGCGGCTCAAATTAGTATGGAAATTATAATCACCGCGAAGTCGATTGCATATGTATTGGTGTGGTGAAAATCTCCATTCCGAGAAAACGGAGCCGAAGGCGGACCTGTGCCGGAGCAGCGAAAACCTACCAGAAAGAGGAATAAGAAAGGGATGACATTTCGCATTTGCGACCAAAAAAAGAACAAGATTTATTTTTTTTTTCACTGAAACTGTTTTATTTTTTATTTTATTTAGGCAAACGAAATTTTTACAATAAATACAATATAAAATACAATACATTTTTTTTCATTTGATGCTGCTGCTGTTGTTGGTGTTTGGTGTTTTTTTAGATACCCAATCGCATGTTTCACCTTCTAGATTTTTCTTCATCATTAGAGATTACATCTACATAACAAGAAGAAAAACATTTTAACCCAAACACTTTGAGCGATATATACAACATACCTTTTTTTGTTTCCATATTGTTTATAATTTGATATTGTTTATAATTATACTAATATTATAATAACAACGACACGAGACACGACGCGACGCGACTATACACTTCAACGAAACATAACAAAATGACGCTTTTGCTCTTGTTGGCTATGTCTGTTTCACTTTTTTTTTCCATTTCTCACTTTCCACCACGATTCTCGTTCGACTTTGTGTTCATACACAAAAAGTTGCAAGTGTGTGAGTGCAACCCCGCTTTTCTCGGTCGGAGGTCGGACTGTCTTTTCTGGACTCCGTTTTCTTGCTTGAAGGGGAGTAACTGCCACAGACAAATAACACAAAAGATAATGTACTGAGGTGGTACTCATCCAATTTTCTATCTCACTTTTGTCAAAAAAAAGGGATGACCTAATAGTTCTTCAATTGGAGTCAATATTTTTATATGAATCCACAATTAAGTGTTTTATAAGGTGTTTTTCTCTTTTAGTTCAGAAGAAAGTTCAAATACAACACACAACCAAATAGAAACAATTATCAAGATCGGTAACTTCCATATGTTTAATCTTCGGAAACTTCAAATAAAAAAAAAAATGAAAAATTAAAAATCAGCTGGAGGCCCGCGAATTGGTACAAAATAATAAAAATCTACAATCTAGGATGAGTTGAAGGGGCCCTTTGGTCATTAAAAAAATTTATATTTGATACAAAATAATAAAAAATTTCTTTCATTTTTAAAAATCAGCTGTGGGGCCCGGGATCAGTTGAAGGGGCCCTTTGGTCATTAAAAAAATTTATAATTGATACAAAATAATAAAATTTTTTTTTCATTTTTAAAAATCAGCTGTGGGGCCCGGGATCAGTTGAAGGGGCCCTTTGGTCATTAAAAAAATTTATAATTGATACAAAATAATACAAATTTTCTTTCATTTTTAAAAATCAGCTGTGGAGCCCGGGATGAGTTGAAGGGGCCCTTTGGTCATTAAAAAATTTATAATTGATACAAAATTTTTTTTCATTTTTAAAATCAGCTGTGGGGCCCGGGATCAGTTGAAGGGGCCCTTTGGTCATTAAAAAAATTTATAATTGATACACAATAATAAAAGTTTTCTTTCATTTTTAAAAATCAGCTGTGGACCCGGGATCAGTTGAAGGGGCCCTTTGGTCATTAAAAAAATTTATAATTGATACAAAATAATAAAAAATTTCTTTCATTTTTAAAAATCAGCTGTGGGGCCCGGGATCAGTTGAAGGGGCCCTTTGGTCATTAAAAAAATTTATAATTGATACAAAATAATAAAATTTTTTTTTCATTTTTAAAAATCAGCTGTGGGGCCCGGGATCAGTTGAAGGGGCCCTTTGGTCATTAAAAAAATTTATAATTGATACAAAATAATACAAATTTTCTTTCATTTTTAAAAATCAGCTGTGGAGCCCGGGATGAGTTGAAGGGGCCCTTTGGTCATTAAAAAATTTATAATTGATACAAAATTTTTTTTCATTTTTAAAAATCAGCTGTGGGGCCCGGGATCAGTTGATGGGGCCCTGTGGTCACTAAAAAAATTTATAATTGATACAAAATAATACAAATTTTCTTTCATTTTTAAAAATCATCTGTGGAGCCCGGGATGAGTTGAAGGGGCCCTTTGGTCATTAAAAAATTTATAATTGATACAAATTTTTTTTTCATTTTTAAAAATCAGCTGTGGGGCCCGGGATCAGTTGAAGGGGCCCTTTGGTCACTAAACAAATTTATAATTGATACAAAATAATAAAAATTTTCTTTCATTTCTAAAAATCAGCTGTGGGGCCCGGGATGAGTTGAAGGGACCCTTTGGTCATTAAAAAAATTTATAATTGATACAAAATAATAAAAGTTTTCTTTCATTTTTTAAAATCAGCTGTGGGGCCCGGGATCAGTTGAAGGGGCCCTTTGGTCATTTAAAAATTTCATAACTGATACAAAATAATTAAAATTCTCTTTAAAATTTAAAACTAATTTTTTAAAAATTAGAAATCAGCTGTGGAGCCCGGGATCAGTTTAAGGGGCCCTTTGGTCATTAAAAAAATTATAATTGATACAAAATAATAAAAGTTTTCTTTAATATTTTAAAGTTGAAGGGGCCCTTTTGTCATTTAAAAATTTTAAAACTGATACAAAATAATAAAAATTCTGTTTAATATTTTAACACAATTTAAAATGTTGGGCCCGGAACCGGTTGAAGGGGGTCCTTTGGTCATTAATAAATTTTATAATTGATATAAAAAATAACAAAAATTCTCGTTTTTATTTAAGCATAATTTTGTAAAATTAAAAGTCTGCCTTAGGACCCGGAGTCAGTTAGAAGGATCTTTTGCAAATTTAACGTGTAAAGCAATATGTTTTATAATTTAAGAAATCTTGTCAACATTTAAGTATAAATAGTTAGATATAGGCCCGGGCTGTATTTAGGCCCTTTTAGTGATAAATAGTTATAAAAGCAATATTTTTTTTATTAAGAAAACAAAAAAAATTCGTATCATGTTAACATAGTTTTGAAATAGTAACGGTTTTGGGCCCGGCTAGCTTGAGGGTACCATTGAGCAATAAAAACGTAACATCTTATAATTAGAGCAAATTTGTTTGTTACCATTTAAGAACAGTTTTGAAAATGATATTGTGAAATTAAGGGCCCTGGATGGGTTGAGGGCCCTTTTAAATGATCAATACATTTATTATGTTTTCATTATTTTTTGTCCTATGGGCCCGTACATTGCGTGATTTAAAACAAAATTCGTCATACAGTAAAAATAACTTTGAAATTGTCCTTGGGCCCCTAGATGGGTTCACGACCATTTTAGTACTCAAGTAGTGAGTTATTATCTACAATAACTTTGATTTAATTTCACTCTATAAAATTGTCTGTTGTTTTTTTTTTTATTGTGAAACAATTATTCAACAAGTTTGTGTTATTGTTTTATTTTATTTCTTAAGCGTAAAACTGTTTTTTTTTTTTACATCGATTAAAAAAAAATCCAACAGCAGGGGCCCGGATGGCATTCGCCAGCCTTGTTGTATGGCCAGTCCGACCCTGACCCTCTTAACATATCTGCTACACTTTGTTTTTAATTTTGATCAAGTTAAGTTAGTAGGTAGGTACATCGTACATACCTATGTCGATCAAATAGTAACTATGTACAAACGTTACTTAACGTAGGTAGAACACAGGTATACTTACACAAATAAACTCATTTAAATCGTAGTCAGTCAGATATGTTTGTAATTATATTATGTATGTATTATGCCAAAAGTGACAAAAAAAAAGTAATTTGCGGAGAATTTGATAACAAGAGAAGTTTTCGTGAAAATAAACTTGATAGTGGGAGTACGGTAAATGCAGCAAATAATTAAGGTGGAATTAAGTCATTCCTACGAAAGAAAATGTGGAAAACCGGCACCCTTGTCAAAGCATAAACTTTCCCGCTTTCTCATCGGTGGGATGAAAAATGGTTCGACGTCGAAGTTCGACGATTTATAAAAAATGAACTATTTATTGCCCACACTTTGCATTGATTTGTTTTTTCTATGGAGAGTTTTTTTTTATTTACAATAGGTAGGTACATTTTTTTGTAAGGCAAAATATTGTTTTTGTCAATAAAGATGGTGCAATAGTATTTTTTTAATGCAAAACATTATCAAGTTGCAGTAAATAGTTGTTATAAAAAAAAGTTTTTTACAACCCTGATTTATTGTTTTGTATTTTTTGCTTCCATCAAAAAAATAAAGTTCACCTGTTTGAATGCAATTCAAATGTAAACAAAAACATGAATAGAATTCGCCAATTCATTCACTCTACTCTATCTAAGAACCTGCTTACCTACCTATCCATCTACCTAAATTTTCACAGATTTAAGCGACCCATACACATACACACCAGACAACACACTTATGTGGTCACCGGAGCGAACACACAAGTGTCTTGTCTATGAGCCGCCTTATGCACGCAGACGTCCGTCATGTCGCCCAACGACATCGGCTTAAGAGGCCTCCGGACAAAAGTTCGAACTCAGATTCGAAGATTCGTATCTTCGAATAAAAATGAAATAGAAAAAACTCAGACCTAAGAACATGTTTGAACTTCGAACGAACATCGTTCGATTGTTAGGGATACAATAAAAAAAGAAATAGAAAGAAGAAAAGAAGTAGATACGCATACGTGTAGAGCTCGCACAACCAGTTTTTTTTTTTGTTCGTTTGCACGATTTACTCTTTTGTGAAGAAGAAGAAGCGGTGCCCACACCAAAGTGTGGGTAAGTGATAAGTAAAGTATGCCGTTTTTATTGTTACTCATCATTTCGTCTGCGTATAGGAAATCAAGTGTATGTATTGGTTTTGTTTTTTGGGAAAAAAGGATACATTATATGTATATTTTAGGTTTGTAATGTGGTGCGCGAAGCACTTTTTGTCATGTTTTTTTTTCGTTATGAAGAAATGACAGTTGAGTAATTTTTTTTTGCAATTTTATCTCGAACACTCTAACTAGAATGCGGTTAGGTTTTAGGACAATGTTGTGGTAGGTAAGGGAGCCAAGTAGGTATGGACATGTTTTCAATTTTAGGTGTTTCTTAATTGTAGGGTTTTTTTAAATTATTTAATATCTAGGCTGGTAAGTATAATAAGAAACTGAATAACTTGAACTATTGAATAAGTTCATTTACAATTTTTAAATACCTACCATACCTCTTTTCAACTAATATTTTCATTTATTATTGCATGCGGATGCGAATGATTTTAGATAAGTAGGTACTTTTTTGTTTTCTTTTTTTTTGTTTGCAGTCTTGTTCTGGGACTAAATATGGAAAGGAACACTGAATGATTTTATGTATGAGATAAGGAAATAGTTTTTCTTTTATGTTTCCGTATAATACTAATAAACCTAACTCTTTCGCTTATTGAAATTAGTATACTTATGTTTTTTTTGCAGTAGTGTTACAAACTGATATTGACACAATTTACTGCTCACTGCTGCGCTGCGACCGCAATATGTGGAGGAAATAAAACGAGACGATGATTTCTGGAACAATTATTTTTTCAAAATTTTTCGCTAATTCGCTTCTTCCAGAATTTGTTGTTGATCTTTGAATTCCTCGTGGAATGCCAATAAGGAAACCCACAGAAGAAAATGGATGAATTCAAATATTTTCAGTTTTTTTTTTTGTCTGTTTGGTGTAATGTGCAATCTCATTCAAAACTGTGACAGACATGGGTTTTTCCCTCAATGAGTTAGGAAGGTAGTTACGTTTCTTCCTCAGAATATATACTATATACCCACACCAGCGTATCGGCGTGGCGGGCTGCGGCATGGTATCTACAATAATTACCACTCTAATTTCGCATTCCATATTTTTTTCAATCCTCATACTTTTTTTTACCAACCCAAAAGTCAACAAGTACATGAAAAGCAATCCTTATTCAATCCTTCACATAAGAAACTGTGAATTTCATTACACAAACAAAGCACCCACAATACACATCCTCTACCTCCTACTTTTCCGCTGAGAAATTATAATTGTTATACAATGCAAAGAATTTCTCAGATACACAAACAACTCAAATGTCATCCACAACAACAACATGAAAACAAGTTTTTTTATTTCTACATAAATTGGTACAAACAACACTTTTTTATGAAAATATTATATTCCAAACCAGTTTTCGTCCATAAACACCATATCCATATAAAGATCTATGTACCTACATCCATGTCTCTGTCTAACATCCGCAGATCCGCAATGTTATTGAAAACAAAAATAACCAATCACTTGTCGCATTCTACATTTTTCTATCGTCATACTCCTTTTTTTGTATTTTCTTACTTCCAACTTGTTTATGTTCCAACTTCAAACAAAAAAAGGGGTATCTTCGAAAAAACTACCCTGGTGGTAAATCGATGAACTAAAATTAGCCGTTAACAGAAAGTTACGACTTTTTAATAAAAAAATAGAGTTTTATTAATTGTGTTATTTTGCAATAATAAGTAGCTGTTTGATTAATTTTTTTTTGTTGGATCAGTTCAAAGAAGGTATTTTTGTCATTTGGGGAAAATTATATTGCTTTTTTCATACAACTACACAATTTAAAATGCATGAGAAAATGAGCAATTTTGATGTTTTTCATGAAATGATTATTCAAAAATAGGGCCAAAAATGAAAAATCCGCTCAGACCATGCTCTAATCTTATTCATTACCTTTAAATTGACATATATATCATATCTATTTTCTACTTCAGTTTCTCATAAACTATGCAAGAAAAAAGTTGTTTTCGGCTATTTTGCAAAAACTGTTACTGAAATATTAATATAAGGTATGAACAAAATATAGAAAGTAAAAATGTGGCTAGACCATGTTTTAGATTAAATGTCAATCTTTCATTAGCAAATTAGTTTTTTGCAATAAGTGTTCTGTACACCTCACAAACTGTGCAGAAAATTTCCGAATTTCTCGTTTTTCTCAAAATTTGTCCGGAGGCCTCTTAATATATACCTACGCAGATACACACTGTGCTCATGTTCATATTTCACCAACACTCTGCACCTCATATGTATGTCTAGATGTCTACACGCAATTGAACAATCTGATCGGTGCCCAGTGCCCATGAAATCTCAAAATCAGCCGACACTCTTATAAAATATTTTCAATTACATACAGTTTATGTACATATCGTCGGCGTAAAGCAAAATTGTTCTAAGTCCTTAAGAAATCCTATGTACGATAGATATACCTATTTGAAGTATTTCACAGCAGCTGATTGCTTAGAAAGTCAAAGACGAATTGAAATCACTTCTATCTACCCATTGAATAAGAAGTACAGGAAGGGGTGTTTATTCAAATAAGTGAAGCCGCTTTTTATTAGTGTGAGTTGTACAGATGCACATGTATTGCTAAAGGGTCGGAGTGCAGATATATTGTTCACTCAAGGGGCGCCAAGAGAAATGTAACTGGTCTCGTGATAGACTTCCGTATAAATGCTATTTTTCATCATAATTATATACGAATTTTAAACTGTTTTTTTTCCTCAACTAAAATCACACTGAAAATTGTTTTAAAATCATCAAGAGTAGCTGAAACATTGGCGGTCAATGATTGCATCGCCTTGTCATCACCAATAAGAGTGAGTTCGCCCCTGGAAAACGAGCTCGAAATTTGACAGATTATATAAAATTTTTGACAGTTTATATAAATTTGATTTTTTTTTAAATTTTTTTGTGGCTTCACTCGCCAACTCTATAGGTGTGATATACACCCCTTCCTGTACTTCTTATTCAATGTATCTACCCACATGCACTCCTTTTCTTATTTTCGCGGGAGAGTGAGTAAGGTCATGGTCGTAAGAGATCTTTTCTTATTGTTCTCTTTTTAAATTAAAAAAAAGCTTTTTCGTCAGCTGAAAAATTCTCTTCTCCTTTTTGATTCCAATTTAAAAAGCTCTTGTCGGCTGAAACGTGTCGGCTGGAAAAAATTTTGATGACATTTTTTGAAGTTATACTTCTTATGGGACGGTGGGTGTGAAAATTTCTTTTTTGACAAGAATGTCAAAGGGATTATGACGCGATCGCCATCTCGGAGACAATTGGGCAGCAGGGCTGTCGTTTCACCTTTAGAGTTGGTAGTAGGTACTTTAGTATTTAAAAATGCAGTACGGCAAAAAAAAAAAACACGGGAAAAGAAAACAACATAGATTAAAACTAATTTTGTATTGATATAAAGGCCATCAATCGTAGATAAAACTTAATTTTTTTTTTCTCAAAAATTTAGCCCCGGAAATTGGTATGAAGATTCTTAATTTCCAATTATAAAGAGAAGTATAACTTCAGTCGCGTGTACATGTGTACACACACTCTTTTTTTTTTCTATGGGATGCGATATCTGTATATAATTGAGGAGGTGATTTCCAAAACCAGCTATCTGACCTGAAGGTAAAATGCCAAAAACCTTTACTTCGTAATACAGAAGATAAAGAGCAAAATAATCTTCTACAAATTTATTCAAATCTCGAGATTTATTTTAAATCTACTTCGCTAAATCTCAGATTTGGGTTCAGCTACCCTAAATCAAAGATTTTCACCTACTTTCAATCCGAGATTTAGAATAAAACTCGAGATTTGTGCTAAATCTACTTAGCTAAACCTCGGATTTAGAGTAGGTGGAAACGTAGAATTAAGTCTTTATATTGAAAATTCCTTATTAAAAAGTCGGTATATCTGTTTTTGGAAGTATAAATGAATTATGTCTTCTTTTGGAAGTAAAACTATTAAAAAAATCTTCTTTTGCAGGTAAAATCACGATTTTTTTAAATTTTTTATAAATAAACCTTTATCAATATCAGTATTTTAGTTTATAGCAAGAAACAAAAATACATTTTTACAAATGAAATTGAATTAAAATGCGTTTCTTTATCGCAAGTATTTGCTCTTGTAATTTGGAGTATCTATTTTTGTTATTTGAAAAGCTCTATATTTCATTTTTTTAAATTATAAGAAATACCAGTCTGCAAATTTTGAAAAAAATTGGTACGAAATAAGCTTAAAAACAAGTCAGTTTTCTCAAAAAAACAACACCGCCATTACCATTATCCAAATTTTTGAGAAAAACTAAAAACACAGATTCTTATGTCGTTTTCGATTGGTTTCACTCAAGAATTCACTCATTCTGAAATCGAATGGAACAGGTCAAGTCGCTTCCACTCAATTCTGTTTTTTTTATTTTGTGTTTGTGAAATTTCAAATGTCAAATATTGATATTATTTTTTTTTTTCAAACGAAAAAATTAAAAAATTATAAATCTGAAGACGACGGAAGAAGAAAATGTAAAAAAAAATCATTGTACTGCAATAAGGTACCCATTTTAATCTTTTTATTAATTTCAATTTTAATTTAATTTAAATTTTTGAATGACAACAATAAAAGAATGATTGAGTATTTTTTGTTGACATTTAAGTGTAAATGAATTAGTGCTTCTGATTTTAAATCGAGAAGAGAATTTCTCTTCTGAGAAGCGTTCTGTGTGTCAGTTTTGAGCGAATAAAACACTTTTAGAAGGCTTCTGAATGATTCCGGACGCTTCTGGAGAGCCAATCGAAAACGCCATTAATATTATTTACTTAAACCCTTAAGTACACAAAATGTAATTAAAATAGTTTGACCGTTTAGGTCCTAGCACGGTGTACAGATGGACGGACGGAACTAAGTAATGACAAAAACTACTTTTTGTAACTCCTCCATCCTCGTTATGTGGCATTTTATCATATCCCGAATTGATATTTTTTATACTGAAGAGGCCTTATTGGAAAGAACATTTTGCATAGGCCATTTTGGAAAAAACATTTGGTGTTCAATAGGCTGATTTGGAAATAAAGTCGTTTTTTGACATTGAATAACTACTATCTCTGTGTGCTGTTTAGAAAATTATTTTTGATTGAATCAGACGCGCGTTGAAAAGACCTAAAAAATGACATACATATCTCATTTTCCGATTTTTTTCCGATAGCTGGTTTTGGAAATCAGCTCCTCATTTATCATACGCCAAATTGATATTTTTTATAATGAGGAGGCCTAATTGGAAAGAACATTTTGTATAGACTATTTTGGAAAAAACATTTGATGTTCAATAGGCCTTTTTGGAAATACACTCCGCTTCAACTGAATAAGCACACAAATTTTCAAAGGTATTTTTTCCATTTTTTCCTAAGATTGAGCTTTCATGTATTATATGATGATGTTTACAGTTAGCTTGCGATGTTGAGAAACCAAATCAGAAAAAATAATTCTCAAAGTACCGATATTTCTTTCGTGTTCTCTTACAAAGCGTCCCATATGGAAAAATGCAGTTTTTTTTTGCGTCAACTGAATAGACACAGGTCTTTCAAGGTCAATATCTTCGTTGTTTATGAGAGTTTTGAGGTGTTTGGCATACCAAATCAAAGGTTGAAATGTTCTCAGTGTGGTAGGTAGGTAGAGATGGCGGTCATAAGCAGCCTAGCTTAATGACCCAATTAGCGCAAAATGCGCCGTTTTGATACCAAAACTTGTGAAACCTATGAGTTATAAATGGGTTAATTGTAGGGTTTCCAGAACATCTCTTTTAAAGAGAACATGTTCTCTTTTTCAACTCTGATCTTTTTTACACTCTCTTTTTTCATAGCATTCTTTTTTTGTTCTCTATTTTTCAAATGTCCTCTTTTTAGTATCTTTTTTTATTTTCGTCCATAGTTTTTCAAGATTGTTACGATTATCTATCTCGTTGTTTCAACTCTCAAACTCTGCCCACTCACAGTTAAGGTAAAGTGTTCATCGCATTTAAATTCAAAAGAGATGTTCTGTTTTTCGTTTTCGATCTACATATTTTATAATTTCTTTTTCTACACGGATCTCAGTTTAATTGCCTTTCAGCTCGATCTTTTTATATAAGTACTTCTTAAAAATTTAAATAAATTGTGGCTCGTCAAAAAGCTGACTTGTGCAGTCATTCCAAAGTTTACTTCTCTAGAGAAGTTAAACATCCATTCAAAAGATTTACAATAACTGAGAATATGGACGCGTTCTTCTTTGAAAAGATTTGATCATTTTTAACGTAATTCCTGTGTCCCAGATCCACTACTTTTAAGTAACTCTTTAGGAAAAATAAATTTGTTCTGCTTATGTGACGTTAGCTTTTGCGTTTTCTTATCAATTACTCTCTTTTTTGTTCTTTGTTTTTTTTTTGTTTTAAGTCCTCTTTTTTTAAAGGTTCTAGAGTAAAATGTTCTCTTTTTATTAAGGTCCCAAATGGACACCCTAGTTAATTGGAATAAAGTGATTTCAATACATACGAGTGTTTGGGCTTGCCTAAAACCACTTCGTTGCATTGAGGAATGAGATCAAGTCTTTGATCTTTAATTCTGAGATGTTATTTATATCGTTGAAAAATTCACTGCCCAGAGAGAGCATTCTACTTCTAGCAAGGGCAGGACATTGGCATAGGAAGTGGAATACCGTTCTTTTTCCTGCTGATTCAAACAACTGCGACAAAAGGTGTTGTAAGGAATCTAGCTTTGCTGCGTGTTCTCCTATCGGCCAATGTCCCGTACATACCGCAACTATCCTGCTAATTTATTTTCTGGGTCTAGAGATTAGGTCATATGTTTTGGATTTATTATAGGTGGGCCAGATTTTTCTGGATATGACGCAGCTAGTCAAGTTGTGCCACCTATTGTTGGCTTTTGTTAGGTATTTTAAGAAGATATCGCCCTTCATGACTCCCATGGGGATGTTAACTATTTCTGGTTCTCAGTGAGATTTTGTCATTTAATTAAAATTAAAAAAAAAGTAGTAGATTAAAAGCTTTGAATACTGTCGACAGAGCTAAAATTAATTTCTTAACGGAACAAGTACTGACCGGGTCTGCTATAGCTACCAAAATTGATCGGAGTTTTAGTGTGTTGCTTATTCGTAACTCAAAAATAAAAGTTCGTACAGAAAAAATATGAATTAAGGTACAAAACGGCAAAAATAGCAGAATTTTCTAGACTCCATATGAGCTGGAAAAATGAGTAACGCAAAGTGTTTATTCTCATTTGAAAAAGTTCAATTTTGATGGATTCATAATTGAAGTCATCGGGGCCATCAAAATTGACCTTTTTCAAATGAAAAAAACCACTTTGCGTCACTCATTTTTCCAGCTCATATGGAGTCTAGAAAATTCTAAACGAATACCTTTTTGTTGCTTGTTTAAAGTTCGTTTTTTTTGGACTTTTAATGGGTTAAAATGATTTGTGCTGTTTATTACTCTGCGGAGTGTTGAAACACTTGCAGAAACACCAGCTTTTTGTTTGATTTTTGCCAATTAGTCAATGCCGCAAAAAAAACTGCATTTTTCCATATGGGACGCTTTGTAAGAGAACACGAAAAAAAATAGAGGTACTTTGAGAATTATTCTTTCTGATTTGGTTTCTCAACATCGCAAGCTAACTGTAAACATCATCAGTTTTTGATTGAATCAGACGCGCGTTGAAAAGACCTAAAAAATGACATACATATCTCATTTTCCGATTTTTTTTCGATAACTGGTTTTGGAAATCAGCTCCTCAATTGTCTGTCGTCAAACCTTGCAACCAAATTCAACCAGGGGCGTATACAGGTTTGCTTCTTGGGGGGGTTTCATGCCAATTTTTTTTTTTTTTTCAAAAGTTTTGATAGCAGGCATAAACCTGAAAATGGGTTTTTTGAATTATTAAACATTAAAATTTGTGCGTCTTGCATTTCGAATCGAAAAGTTCCGAATGTAGTTCTAAAAGTAACCAAACAAAAACGTTATGAGATTCGTTTAAGTTTAGCGTTAAGCCTTAAAGCCTAGAACGCTGCTGATGTGAAACGAAATTTTTCGTCGGTCTCCACGAGGACAACGAAATGCTTGCGAAAACTGGACCGAAAAATACTCAAAAATTGCAAAACATAAATGAAAAAAAAGCAAACACGCATCGCAGAAAGACATGCAATGACAAAATGAACAACAAAAACAAACAAAAAACTCAAAATGTCATTTTTCCACACACAATGAATGTCCCCGGCAATTGTTTGTGTGCGAAAAAGAAGTTTAGACTTTCAATTTCGTTGTGCCGAACAGCGTACTACAGAACGAAAAGTTGAACGAAATTTTCGGGTTACCATTTCGTTGTTTCATTTTTGTATGGGATTTTTCGTTTCTTATCAGCAGCGTACTAGGCTTTAATTTTGACCAATTGAGGCTATCCTCTCCTAAAAATAAAATGTACTATACGAGTACTTCGATTGAATAATTTGCCTTAAAACAACTGTTCATTGTTTTCCGCTAGCCCAGAAAGTTAAAATAAAAATCGTTTTTACTTAATAACAGTTTTTAACTTTTGAATTAAAAGTCTTCCTAACCTCAGGCAAACGCATCGCAAAGTTTTGTAAAAAAAATTGCATTTGAAAATATATTTTTTTTTTAAATTTTGTTTTAAAATTGTATGGGAATTTAAAATACCTCTATTAAAATAGTAAAGACAAAAAGAATAATTTTGGCGATATTTTGGGATTCGTCCGTTTTCAGGTATTAATCAGCGGTTTACAATATAAAAAACATTCAGTTGTATTTATTAGATTAAGCCCTGCTTTTTCAATCGTCAGATAGACTATCAGAAGAATAAATGTCACTATAAAAAAAAAAACTTTTATTCCTAGGAATAAGCTCTAACTTAGGTTTATCTAACTATTCAAAAAATTAGCCCTAAGTGATATTTAATAATAATATTTAAATTGCCTTAGATAAGGTTGCTTACATTGCTTCTATAATTGGCTGGCCATTGATGATTAACAAATCCATAGTTGTTTCAAAAAATGCAACAGATCTAGCAAATTTAGTATGTACAAAATACTGTTATATTCTGTAAGCAAACAAAATTAACCAAATTTTATCAGACGAATGTATTGAACTGGAACATTGCAAAAAACTAAAATGATTTGAGAAATGACATCCTTCTTTAACATTTTGCCGATGACGAATTTTATCAACAGAATTGACCTCCACACAGCAAGGCCACAGAAAGCTTCCCTATTTAAAACATATTTTATTCACTTCATCATATAAAAAAATAGAAGATATGGCTGCTTCTTTTATTTGCTGGTAAGCAGTGTCTTGCCCATAAGATATTATTTTTGTGTACCTACCAGATTCAATTTCTTTTAAAAAGCTTTGAATATAATACTTATCCGGATTTTGTTTCCATACAAAACTCTACAGCACAGCTCAACTAATATTATCGAACGAATCAAAATAATCCTAATCCAGCATAGCGTTCGCTAAAAATATGACCACATCCCCAAAATAATATGGTAAAATAGTTTGTTTGAATACCAAAAATTTTTTTTACTTTTAATTTTCGTTCATGTTCTAAAACTTCAACATTTTGAAAATAATCTTACTCAAGAGATTTCAGTATCACATAACAAACTCTTTTTTAAGTTCTGAGTTCTTGGGGGGGGTCATGACCCCGTAACCCCCCCCTTGTATACGCCGTTGAATTCAACAGAACAAGATCAAACAACAAGAACAAGATCCAGCCACAAACGCTAGCTTGCAAGTTACATTCGAAAGATACAAACACAATTTTTAACTGTGCACGTGGAGGTAGTTTTTTTTTCTATATAATTTTGCCACGGACGACTCACACTGGGGCAGCTCCATAGAGATCAGTGCGCAAAAGGTCACTTTTAAATGTTGTCGAAAGAAAAAAAAACTTTTTCTTTTCTGAAAGTATACTTAGACCAGGGACGATAATTTTTGAAACCAAAAAAAATCATAGTAGAATGAAACCCATTGGAAAAGGAGGTGAATATGATGAAAATTAAAGGAAAAATAAATGACGGGCGAGCCGAGTTCGGGAAGTGGGTGGGTTGAGATTTTAGTGGTAAAAAATGGTATATCTTGATTTCCGGCAAAACTACAAATCCTATAGAAAAAAGTTGTATGGCAAAGTTGTAGGTAATAAAAAGATCTACAACTTTTGTATCAACAATTTTTTCACATAACCTCAAAATTTATGTGAAAAATTCAAAAAACCGAGTTTTTGGTTTTTTATTTTTATCTTTTTCAAAAACAAAAATTTTTCTACGAAATTTGGTGAAAACTTACCTTATTATGTCCCAAATACACTGTAATTTATTTGATTTAAAATATCAATTTGTTCACCTTATTTTGACTTAATACCAAAAAAACACCCTAATTTTCAATCGAAAATTCACGTGTCAAAATATCAGCTTTTTTCAAAAAGTCGGTGGGCATTTCGTTCGTTAAAATGTCTATTTTCTGATGGTGTAAAAAAAATTTTACATTAGTATACTATAGAACATGTTCTAGTAAAATTCAAAAAATGAAAAAAGCTTGAATTCGAAAAAAAATTTTTATCATTGCTTACAATTTTGGCCTATTTATTCAAATTTACACTTTAATTACTCAAAAAACGTAAGATTAATCAATTTTACATGAAATCTTACGTTTTTTGAGTAATTAAAGTGTAAATTTGAATAAATAGGCCAAAATTGTAAGCAATGATAAAAAATTTTTTTCGAATTCAAGCTTTTTTCATTTTTTGAATTTTACTAGAACATGTTCTATAGTATACTAATGTAAAATTTTTTTTACACCATCAGAAAATAGACATTTTAACGAACGAAATGCCCACCGACTTTTTGAAAAAGCTGATATTTTGACACGGCAATTTTCGATTGAAAATTAGGATGTTTTTTTGGTATTAAGTCAAAATAAGGTGAACAAATTAATATTTTAAATCAAATAAATTACAGTGTATTTGGGACATAATAAGGTAAGTTTTCACCAAATTTCGTAGAAAAATTTTTGTTTTTGAAAAAGATAAAAATAAAAAACCAAAAACTCGGTTTTTTGAATTTTTCACATAAATTTTGAGGTTATGTGAAAAAATTGTTGATACAAAAGTTGTAGATCTTTTTATTACCTACAACTTTGCCATACAACTTTTTTCTATAGGATTTGTAGTTTTGCCGGAAATCAAGATATACCATTTTTTACCATTAAAAACTCAACCCACCCACTTCCCGAACTCGGCTCGTCCGTAATTTATTTTTCCTTTCATTCTTATCATATTCCCCTCCATTTCCAATGGGTTTCATCCTACTATGATTTTTTTGTACTTTTTAATGTTTTTGAAGGCATCGGCACTGGTCTAACTGTATTTATGATATGAAAAATCCATTTATTTTCATGCCTTGCACTATGTAAGACACGCGATCAAAGTTGACAAGTTCGTTGTGAAATTTGCAATTGGGAAATAGTACATAAATAAGTTCCTTTTGTTTTTTTAATAACTTTGTTATTTATTGTGCCATTTAAAATATAAAAAAATGTCCATGGAAGGTAAAGATGTAAAGATTTATTTTTTTACTTTAAAAATGAAAAAAAGGAATTCTTGTAATTAATTAAGGGATATGAAGTGCGAGTGTTTTTTTTTTAGACGTTGTTTTAGTTTTTGTACAATATCTTCCGTGGCGGCAAAAGTTTAGCAAACCTAATAATTGGCGAAGACTAAGACATACTTCCTTAGTATGAACGTGAAAGCAGAAGTGCTAAACTTCTGCCGCCTATATTTTTTTTTTTCATTTTAGAAAAATAGTGTTCGCGATGGGGAAAATACGATAAATTAGGCGACAAGAATTGAAAACGGTATTTTGTAGAAGAGTTCAACACAATCATTTTTTACTATGGGAGGGGGTCTATCTCCCCCCGTTTAGGCGGGAGGGGCAATTTTCTAAAATATGACGAAAAATAAAAAAAATTATTAAAAAACAACGGCAACACTTACAGTTATAAACTCCAATAGTAAAATATAATTGTATTGAACTCTTCTACAAAATACTGTTATCAATTCTTTTCCCCTAAAGCCAGAACTATAATTGGCGGATGGAGTCGGAAGCTACTGTCAATTGTTGTTGTTTTCCATAAGTTTTCATCCGACGAGTGCGCTCGCAACCGCACTCGACGGATGAAAACTTATGGAAAACAACAACAATTGACATTAGCATCCGACTCCTTCCGCCAATTATAGTTCTGGCTTAAGTTATTGTACTCGTGCCTTTTTTTCCTGAGTAAACACGCAAGTTTATGTTCAAGCAACTTAATCTTTTCGTAGTAAAAATTAGATTTGAGCTCATTTTTACTATTTTACATAACTATTAAGCACAAAAAGTCACTTTAGACTCTTCAAAATAATTTATCGCACAAAACCACTACTTTTGCCCCACTGCCCGACGGATAGCCAAGAACCAACCTTTTTTTTCTTTTCTCTCGTTTAAAGCGGTTGAGCGAACGACTTATTTCATTGATAGGATGAGGATGGCTGATGTGCGTGAGGTGATGGCTTTGTTTTGTCTTGTGTATACAACATAGGCCAGTCATTATATACATTTGGAAATGCAAAATGACCGAGAAAGCTAAATTTTGGATATGTTGTAGAGGATGCTTAAAAAAGCTTAACTTGATGTTTTCGACCAAGATTTCCTATGAGCTTTTTCCGCCATTTTGAAAAAAAGGATACAATTGGTTTTTTGACAATAACTCGGCTATCTGACGAGATGCGAAAATTTTACAAGAAGCTTTTTTGTAGCTTTTAACGAGTTCTACAATTCATGCATACACATTTTTTGTGTATCATGAACCGTTTTCGAGATATCGATTAAAAAAGTCAAAAATTTAGGACATGCCATTTGTTTTTTGACAAAATCTATTTTTGGGTGATGAATATCGAAAAAATTATTAATATAAAATTTGTAGACCACATTCAGACCTACAATGTCGTATTTTTATATTTTTTTTTGGACAAAAATTACGGCCGCAAAGTCGTTTAGGCCGCGCCCACCGCCAAGCAAGCCGCCCGTTCGGTTGTAAAAAAACAATCATTCATGTTTTTTTTTAATGTTTATATTATTATATCAGTAACACATGCATACAAATGTATGTATTTATTTAATAAATAATGAGAAGAAGATGGCAATGGTTTTTTTGTAACCGCAATTTAATTAACCAAAATTTTGTAAATACAGTATACCGGCTTTTTGTGTTGATTGTGCATTTTGTAATTTGCTTCAATCTCTATATTATTTAGTTCATCAAAATTGCAATTAGAGCAGTGCCAAAAATTTTTGAAAATAAAAAAATTATTAGCAGCATATGGGTGGTTGGAAAATTTAGGATAAATGGTTAATCAAAGCGGAAAAATAAATTGAAATCTTGGTCGAAAACTTCAAGTTAAGCTTTTTTAAGCATCCTCTACAACATATCCAAAATTTAGCTTTCTCGGTCATTTTGCATTTCTAAGCCGTTTTTTCCGACATAATGACTGGCCTAACAGCTGTGTTTTATTTTCCTCGTGATCCAGATCGGATCAATGTTTTTATTAGCTTTACAACAAAAGCAGGATTTTGTTTTGTAATTGTTTCGCAAAGAAATCAATGATCTGATCCGGATCACGAGGAAAATAAAACACAGCTAATACATAATGTATCTTTGTTTTTTTTTTTATGGATGGGTTGTGTTGTGGGCTGCGTTGTGGTCGTCGCGTTCGTCGGCGGGGCGGCACGATCGCACTGTGGTCAATTTCAAGAATCTAGCTGGGCAAAATTATTTTTTTTTTTTTCAAATAAGAATTTGAAATGCACTTCAACAGTTTTCTCAAAAAAGCTAAATTCCCCAAAATTTAACGCACAGCAACAAAAATGGTATCAAATTAAAGGGCCTCTCAACACCTCTCAGGTCTCATTCCAAAATGCAACTTTTTCAACTTTTAAATCCATCTCCTTCATGTCCAAAAAGCATTGTGGAACTTGTGGAACATATCAAAACGTCAAGATAGCACCCACACCAAGAAAAACCTAAAAATTAAAAAAAAAAATAAGTATGCAATAATTTGTTTATAATTTGTTGCTAATTAGTTGCTCTAATCTTGAATTTTTTGCTCCACCCCTTCCCCCTCAAAATTGATAGAAAGGGTGTGGGTGCTATTATAGCACCCACACCCCCTTATTTCCAAAATCTGAGTATGCAGGATTTTAATGATAATTTGTTGCTAATTATTTGCCCTAATCTTGAATTTGTTGCTCCATGATTTGACCATAAAATCGGCTGCAACAGATGCATTTTTTTGGAGACTTTTTATCTATAATCTTTTTCAAAAAACTAAAAATGACAAATAATAAATATGATGTGACACTCTGCAAAAAGTTACATTAAAACATTGTATATAAATTCCATAGTACTATTACCACTCAAGATTTTGTGTTCCTTGTCGGAACCACCGGAGGCGCTCTAGTCGCGGTGTATTCTTGCAGTTTTTTTCTTTTAAACGTCAATAGCTTTGTGCAGAAAAAGGGAGGAGCCAAAAATAAAAATATGTATTTTATTCTATTTTGTTTTGTTCCCCTTCTTTTGAAGAGGGGTATTTTTTTTCATACATTTTCTTCCTTCTTGTGCTTTGAATGAGAAAACTGTAATAATATAAGAAGAGGTTTGTGTATATCTTTCAATACGTGCAGGGCAGCTACTTGTGTAATCAATTTATATTGAAGGTTTTGAATGAACAACAACAACTTGTGTGTGTTACCACATATTAAATAGACAGAAAAAATGTATTCGTGTGTTTTCTTTTCGTTTTATTTTAAGAAGGTCATTTGATGACATGTTGCAAGTTTTCATTTCATTTGTATGTATTGCATATGAATTCAGACACAATCACACAATGATGTAGGATATTTTGATTTTTTTGTTTTTAAACTTTTTTTGCTTTTCTTTAATTTAAAGGATTGCAACATTTTACATCAATTTTGGAATTGATATACAATGATTGCAATTTTTTTTCATTTTTTGAATTATTTTTTATGTTTTTGGTTGTTTTGATTTTTGGGTTTGCAGGTACCTAGGTATTTGAATTTTCATTTTTGGAATTGATGAGGTAGATACAATGTATTTGTATTTTTTTCAAAGCAAAAAATTAATTTAAGGTTTTAAGCATTGTATATGAATTGGGTTGGCTGAGGATAAATTTAAAAAGTATCTAAACAGGACATTTTGCACTTTTTAAATTTAGGATTGTGAAGCTTGTGGTGCATGTACCGTTATGTGTGATATATCAAATGAAAGGTTATATTATCTACATGCAAAATAAAGTCAAATCAAATTTTTAAATGCTCTGAGAAAAAGATATTTTTGACTTTGTTATTGACTTAGAAATTGGAATTGATATAGAGTCGTTCGTGGTAAGTGTGCGCATTGCTATTTTCTCGAAAATAGTGTAAATAGTGTAGTCGCACAGACATAAGCGATATAAATATTTTGAGCTGAAATAATAAACTTTCAGATGTTATAAAACTTATCATATGCTGTTAAATAAAAAAAAAGATTTTTGGGTGATGGAAGTGATTTTTTCACTTTTTGCATAAGAAATGATTGTTTCTTATAGATTTGAGCCCAGAAAACTCGAAAATCTTATTAAAAAAAAGTATTCATGGATAGGTTTTCGAAATAGTATTTTTCAAAGTTCTTTGTTGTTTTTTTTTCAGCCTATGTACTTAGTATTCGAGGTATACGTTGAGTAATAAACGACTAATCTGAACAGAAAAACCAGCGACTGAAAGTTGAGTAAATAAGCAACAAACGCTGGAACAACTTTTCTGGGTCACTCCAGATTTTGAAGTACCATGTATTAAAACATTTTAAGAAAATCGAGTTTTCAAAGAAAATTTCTGCAAAAAAAAACTTTATTACTGAAAGAAAAATTCAAAATCTTTGGAATCCTCATAGTTTAAAATTTTGTGTATAGTACACTTTCTGGCAACGATCAGTATTTTTGACTTTTTATGTTACTTTTTGAGTTTTTGTCTATAACTTGAAAAGCAAGCCGAGTTTGAAAATTTTTATTAAGTAATTTTTTGTAGATAATTGAATTTCCTATCGATGTGTATGCTTAAGAAAAAAATTAAAATTGAAATATTGTAAAAAACTAAAGAAAAACTATTCATAAAAGAGAAAAAAAACGAAATTTTTGATATTTTTACCAAATGGTCTATTTTTATCATTTGAGCATTTATAGATATTGAACATGTCAAGGAGAAAAGAAGATACCTACTTTATCTTTCAACATAATGGTCACAAAAATTGTATAGGTACGGCTAAAATTGAATAAAATATGAACTTTCAAAATCTACTGAAGTTTGAAGATTTTTGCCTACAGATGGAAAACGGTCTGCCTAACCGAAAAACCTGAAGTGTAAAAAATGAAGGTAATAAATAGATTTACAACTTTTACCTACTTCGAACAAATTGTCAAAAAAAGCTGAAATAAAAGAGATAACATTGTATAGGTATGAATGTTCATAATTGATATACAATGGAGATATGACTTAAATAAAAAATCACCCTTTGACGTGTTTAAAAAAAACACCCTAACTCTTAAACCAAAGAAATAATCAAAAAAAGTTTTTTAACTAGGTATATTGTAGCAAATTAAATTATCTTCAAGTTTGCCGAACATTTTGTTTCTGTAGATTCAAAAACACACGAGTTATGAGAAAAAGTAAAATTTGTATAGACACTTTTTCGATACTTTTTCGAGTCCTGAAGTCAAAATACATTTACTAATTTTTCCCAGACCCCATTTAATAAAATCTATGTAACTTTCCCGTACTTTAGTGCCATTACTCTACACCCTTACCTACCTATAAAAAGAAACAAAATCATCAAAAAATTAAAGCTTACGATCAGAATTTAAATCAAATACCAAATCCTGAAAATCAAAACATCAAAACAAAAAAATCCTACATACCTACACAAGCAAGCAACAAGGTCACAAATGAAAATACACACAACACACCCAAAATCTCATGAACATGAAAATTCATATACAAAGACCACACGACAAAAAAATATTCATAAACACACATTACCTCTTTATCTTCTTCCTTCTACTTCTTATAAAAAAAAAACCTTAGCAGCAACTACCTAGTAAGAAACAGTTTACTATCTTTATTTTCTTCCACCTACTACTACTGTCATTTTATTATTCTGTATTTTCTTATTCTTTATTTTCTCTTTCTTTGTCGATTCCTTCTCCTTCCCCGTTTTTGATTCTCGTTCCAACTTGGCTTCTTCTTTCTGTGCAGATTTCAACAAAACTGCTAGAAAAATGATTCGTTTCCAGACATTGGGATGGCGCTAGTAAATTTTGGGTTCGTGAGAGTACTATGAAAATTTATATACAATGATTAAAACTTTAAATCGCAATCCATTCCGGTCTTATAGGCCAAAAACTAGTTTTTGGTGACGTCACTTCGACAAAAGAAGAGTTAGCACCTCAACAAATTAGATTACCTACAATATCTGAGAATGCAAGAATTTGATGCTCATTTAATGCTTGATTATAATAATGCTCTAATTAAGATACTAAATTTTTCCACTACGTAGGTACCTAACTAACAAAAATATGTCACCTCCACAAACCACAACATAAATTTCAAAATCTGAGTAGGTACCTGCCTATACAGATGATATTGATACTTTAATTATATAACTTCAATGGAAATTTGACGTCTAATTGATGTTACTTAGATTGATGCTCTTCAAAAAGCTACCTTTCAAATAGATATCTAATCTTAACTTTTTACTTTCACAAGCCTAACATTTTTCACTACCTACTTCACTTCATTGAAGAAAGAAAGTGTGATAAGGTAAAACTCAAAAATTCGCAAAAGTTAGTAGGTACCTACATACTTTACTTATGCAACAACTTTATTCTCCTAAGGGTAAAGGTCTCAATCCCACATTTGACCCCTCTGATATTGGCGAACGTTTTCAAAATTGAAATTGAATTTTAAAAATTAAGCACTCAGTTTTTTCAAACATAGGAATATGATTACAATAAGCATTATGGTTACAATTTCTTCAATCTCCTAGAAGAACCTTTAAGAACTTGTACAAATTGTGTATAGTGTATTGATATCCTAACATTTTGATGTTGTTTTTCCGTCGGCTAATTTAAACATCACAGTCTATCTCTGTATAGCCTTAATTTTGGAGAGATGCATTTCACATTCATTTAATTTCGTTTACTACCACTCTAACATTTCTAAAGACCTCAACGCTCTTCATCCAATCAGGTCGCTACTTACTTTTTTTTAAACAAACGAAATAAAAATGTATGTATCTAATCTATACTAAATAAAAAAAATCACACGTATTAATTTTAACAAGAATAATCGCGTGTGTACGCGTTGATTTTAATTTTGACTCCGCCCTCAACTAGGGATGGGCCGATATTTCAGTAACAGGTATTGAATAACAGGTATTGGAAAGTAGCAATAACAACTTGCTACTCATCAGGGAAAATACCTGTTACTGAAAATAACAGTTAATATTTTCAGTATCTAAAATAAATTTAAATTAAATTATTTTTTTTTGCAGTCCAAGAAAAATTTCGGTAATAAGAAGGTTAATAAAATGAAAAATACCTACTAATTATCTAAACAACTTTCTCTTATCCTACACAAAAAATTAATTTTATCGGTAATAATTAATAATCTGTAATACCTGTTACTCGGATCAAAATTATCTGCTTAGTCAAAATTATCAAGGAATTTATAATACCTGTTACTTTTGATAAAATTCATCTTTGATACTTTCAGTTCAGGCAAATAATCTGTTAAAAACACAAACGCTCCTATAATACCTGTTACTCGGATCAAAATTATCTCCTTACTCAAAATTACCAAGGAATTTATAATACCTGTTACTTTTGATAAAATTCATCTTTGATACTTTTAGTTCAGGCGAATAATCTGTTAAAAAAACAAACGCTCCTATAATACCTGTTATTGGGATCAAAATTATCTCCTTACTCAAAATTACCAAGGAATTTATAATACCTCTTACTTTTGATAAAATTCATCTTTGATACTTTTAGTTCAGGCGAATAATCTGTTAAAAAAACAAACGCTCCTATAATACCTGTTATTGGGATCAAAATTATCTCCTTACTCAAAATTACCAAGGAATTTATAATACCTGTTACTTTTGATAAAATTCATCTTTGATACTTTTAGTTCAGGCGAATAATCTGTTAAAAACACAAACGCTCCTATAATACCTGTTACTCGGATCAAAATTATCTCCTTACTCAAAATTATCAAGGAATTTATAATACCTGTTACTTTTGATAAAATTCATCTTTGATACTTTTAGTTCAGGCGAATAATCTGTTAAAAAAACAAACGCTCCTATAATACCTGTTATTGGGATCAAAATTATCTCCTTACTCAAAATTACCAAGGAATTTATAATACCTGTTACTTTTGATAAAATTCATCTTTGATACTTTTAGTTCAGGCGAATAATCTGTTAAAAAAACAAACGCTCCTATAATACCTGTTATTGGGATCAAAATTATCTCCTTACTCAAAATTACCAAGGAATTTATAATACCTGTTACTTTTGATAAAATTCATCTTTGATACTTTTAGTTCAGGCGAATAATCTGTTAAAAACACAAACGCTCCTATAATACCTGTTACTCGGATCAAAATTATCTCCTTACTCAAAATTATCAAGGAATTTATAAAACCTGTTACTTTTGATAAAATTCATCTTTGATACTTTTAGTTCAGGCGAATAATCTGTTAAAAAAACAAACGCTCCTATAATACCTGTTATTGGGATCAAAATTATCTCCTTACTCAAAATTACCAAGGAATTTATAATACCTGTTACTTTTGATAAAATTCATCTTTGATACTTTTAGTTCAGGCGAATAATCTGTTAAAAAAACAAACGCTCCTATAATACCTGTTATTGGGATCAAAATTATCTCCTTACTCAAAATTACCAAGGAATTTATAATACCTGTTACTTTTGATAAAATTCATCTTTGATACTTTTAGTTCAGGCGAATAATCTGTTAAAAAAACAAACGCTCCTATAATACCTGTTATTGGGATCAAAATTATCTCCTTACTCAAAATTACCAAGGAATTTATAATACCTGTTACTTTTGATAAAATTCATCTTTGATACTTTTAGTTCAGGCGAATAATCTGTTAAAAAAACAAACGCTCCTATAATACCTGTTATTGGGATCAAAATTATCTCCTTACTCAAAATTACCAAGGAATTTATAATACCTGTTACTTTTGATAAAATTCATCTTTGATACTTTTAGTTCAGGCGAATAATCTGTTAAAAACACAAACGCTCCTATAATACCTGTTACTCGGATCAAAATTATCTCCTTACTCAAAATTATCAAGGAATTTATAATACCTGTTACTTTTGATAAAATTCATCTTTGATACTTTTAGTTCAGGCGAATAATCTGTTAAAAAAACAAACGCTCCTATAATACCTGTTATTGGGATCAAAATTATCTCCTTACTCAAAATTACCAAGGAATTTATAATACCTGTTACTTTTGATAAAATTCATCTTTGATACTTTTAGTTCAGGCGAATAATCTGTTAAAAAAACAAACGCTCCTATAATACCTGTTATTGGGATCAAAATTATCTCCTTACTCAAAATTACCAAGGAATTTATAATACCTGTTACTTTTGATAAAATTCATCTTTGATACTTTTAGTTCAGGCGAATAATCTGTTAAAAAAACAAACGCTCCTATAATACCTGTTATTGGGATCAAAATTATCTCCTTACTCAAAATTACCAAGGAATTTATAATACCTCTTACTTTTGATAAAATTCATCTTTGATACTTTTAGTTCAGGCGAATAATCTGTTAAAAAAACAAACGCTCCTATAATACCTGTTATTGGGATCAAAATTATCTCCTTACTCAAAATTACCAAGGAATTTATAATACCTGTTACTGTAAGAAATATTTCTATACCTGTTATTTTTGGTATCATTTTACATATGTAAGTAAAATGAGAAAATGTAAAATTAATACCAAAATTTCGTCGTTTTCCCCAATACCTGTTACTGTAAGAAATATTTCTGTACCTGTTATTTTTGGTATAATTTTACATAAGAAAAATGAGAAAGTGTAAAATTAATACCAAAATTTCGTCGTTTTCCCCAATACCTGTTACTGTAAGAAATATTTCTATACCTGTTATTTTTGGTATCATTTTACATATGTAAGTAAAATGAGAAAATGTAAAATTAATACCAAAATTTCGTCGTTTTCCCCAATACCTGTTACTGTAAGAAATATTTCTGTAGCTGTTATTTTTGGTATAATTTTACATAAGAAAAATGAGAAAATGTTAAATTAATACCAAAATTTCGTCGTTTTCCCCAATACCTGTTACTGTAAGAAATATTTCTGTAGCTGTTATTTTTGGTATAATTTTACATAAGAAAAATGAGAAAATGTTAAATTAATACCAAAATATCGTCGTTTTCCCCAATACCTGTTACTGTAAGAAATATTTCTATACCTGTTATTATTGGTATAATTTTACATAAGAAAAATGAGAAAATGTTAAATTAATACCAAAATTTCGTCGTTTTCCCCAATACCTGTTACTGTAAGAAATATTTCTGTAGCTGTTATTTTTGGTATAATTTTACATAAGAAAAATGAGAAAATGTTAAATTAATACCAAAATATCGTCGTTTTCCCCAATACCTGTTACTGTAAGAAATATTTCTATACCTGTTATTTTTGGTATCATTTTACATAAGAAAAATGAGAAAATTTAAAATTAATACCAAAATTTCGTCGTTTTCCCCAATACCTGTTACTGAAAGAAATATTTCTATACCTGTAATTTTGGGTATCCATAATTAATGGTTTCATTATAATTACAGAAAAAAATAACTTCAGGTTTTAGTTATATTTTGCATAAGATACGCATTTTATAACTACTTAAATTGCCACAATTACAGATAATTTTCTGCTCTTATTAAATATCATTCTCAAAATAATGAGATTGCACTCTCGTTCTTTAGTGTTAATTGTATTACTAACTGATATTTCAGTAACAGGTATTTATACCTGTTATTGGAAAGTAGCAATAACAGGTAGTAACAGTTATCCAAAAGTAGCAGTTAAGCCCATCCCTACCCTCAACAGCATACTTTGATGAAAATACACTATCCAAATCTGCAATACCTTCACATTGAAATGTTTCTTTCTTTAGTCGGGTTCAGACCTCTTCGCAGGTAAGTATGATGTGCGTTCTCTCGAGTAAAAAATATTATGATAAAGGTATATCTATACAAGCCTGTTCTTTGAGCTAGAAACATGAGTTGTTAAATTATTCTAAAATTTAGGTTTTATATCTATACAGAACACATAGTTTATATAATGTAGGTTGTAGGGTCTTTCTTCAGTTCATCTGGATTTAAATATTTTAAATATTGAAATTAGTACCCAAATCGTTGCATACCTTTAGGGAAAACCACTTATTGTAAGTAAGTAGATATTCTAAGTGAAAACAAAAAATAAAGATGTTCTTAGAAAAAAGTAGTTTAAGTTTTTTGTTAATTTTTCGAAAATAAAAAGATTTTTGGATCCACTTTTGTGTTTTTGTTTAAAAACAAATAAGGGCATCGAATTTTAAAAACTAAATTAGTACTTAGGTACATACAATTTTGAGAATATTAGTTTGAAAATTTATTTTTCAATATTTTGTTCAAAATTTTGATTTTGAAAATTAATTTTTCAAAAACTATGCTATAAAATGGCTAAGTTTAATTTTTTTGTAAAATACGAGGTTTTTGGCTTTACAACAATGTATATCACGTTATTTTAGGTGTAATCGTCGATTTTTAATAATTAATTTTCCAAAATAAGGTTTTTTTTAAATTGCCCCTCCCCGCTAAACGAGGGGGAATGGGGTCTATTCCCCCCTCCTGTACGATTTTTTTTTTGTCTCTACCCAACTTACAGGTTCCAGCTTTTTGGCACATTACTCCTGAATCACCCTGTATAGACTCTTTTGATCCTAGGTTTATAATCCAAAAGCAAACTTTTTGCCAAGTTCAATGAGGGTAGGTAACAGTCTCTTTTACCTGTAAGTACTACCTTTAAATTTGCAACCTTCACTGAAATACCGTAGGTTAGGTACCTTGCCAAGGAGTTGGAAACGTTAATTGAAGTAAGTACAAACAGACGCAAACCATGGAACCACTTTTTTAGATATCTTACCAATTTACTGTGTTTGATTGTTAATTTCTCTTAGAATACCTACTTAATAACAATAAGTGATTTTCCCTAAAGGTATGCAACGATTTGTGTACTAATTTCAATATTTAAATCCAGATGAACTGACGAAAGACCCTACAACCTACATTATTTATCTACTATGTGTTCTGTATAGATATAAAACCTAAATTTTAGAATAATTTAACAACTCATGTTTCTAGCTCAAAGAACAGGCTTGTATAGATATATGTACCTTTATCATAATATTTTTTACTCGAGAGAACGCACATCATACTTACCTGCGGAGAGGTCTGAACCCGACTAAAGAAAGAAACATTTCAATGTGAAGGTATTGCAGATTTGGATAGTGTATTTTCATCAAAGTATGCTGTTGAGGGCGGAGTCAAAATTAAAATCAACGCATACACACGCGATTATTCTTGTTAAAATTAATGTGTGTGATTTTTTTTAATTAGTGTAGATACATACATTTTTATTTCCTTTGTTTAAAAAAAAGTAAGTAGCGACCTGATTGGATGAAGAGCGTTGAGGTCTTTAGAAATGTTAGAGTGGTAGTAAACGAAATTAAATGAATGTGAAATGCATCTCTCCAAAATTAAGGCTATATAGAGATAGACTGTGATGTTTAAATTAGCCGACGGAAAAACAACATCAAAATGTTAGGATATCAATACACTATACACAATTTGTACAAGTTCTTAAAGGTTCTTCTAGGAGATTGAAGAAATTGTAACCATAATGCTTATTGTAATCATATTCCTATGTTTGAAAAAAATGAGTGCTTAATTTTTAAAAATCAATTTCAATTTTGAAAACGTTCGCCAATATCAGAGGGGTCAAATGTGGGATTGAGACCTTTACCCTTAGGAGAATAAAGTTGTTGCATAAGTAAAGTATGTAGGTACCTACGAACTTTTGCGAATTTTTGAGTTTTACCTTATCACACTTTCTTTCTTCAATGAAGTGAAGTAGGTAATGAAAAATGTTAGGCTTGTGAAAGTAAAAAGTTAAGATTAGATATCTATTTGAAAGGTAGCTTTTGGAAGAGCATCAATCTAAGTTACGAATTGTAATTAAATAACGATTGCGATTTAAAGTTTTAATGTAACTTTTCACATCATATATATTATTTGGCATTTTTAGTTTTTTGAAAAAGATTATAGATAAAAAGTCTCCAAAAAAATGCATCTGTTGCAGCCGATTTTATGGTCAAATCATGGAGCAAAAAATTCAAGATTAGAGCAACTAATTAGCAACAAATTATCACTAAAATCCTGCATACTCAGATTTTGGAAATAAGGGGGTGTGGGTGCTATCTTGACGTCAAGATAGCACCCACACCGTTTTTTATAGTTTTTAGGGGCGAGAGTTGTCTAGTTTTTGGATTTTAAGACTGGAATGGAAAGTGATGGAAAATTTGTATGTTACTTTTAGCTTTTTTGAGAAAACTGTTGAAGTGCATTTCAAATCTTGGAGCAACAAATTCAAGATTGGAGCAACTAATTAGCAACAAAAAAGTAACAAACTACTGCGTACTCAGTTTTTTGAAATGTTGGGTTTTTAATGTGGGTGCTATCTTGACGTAAGATAGCACCCACACCCTTTCCATCAATTTTGAGGGGGAAGGAGTGGAGCAACAAATTCGAGATTAGAGCAACTAATTAGCAACAAATTACTGCATACTCAGATTTTGGAAATTTGGGGGTGTGGGTGCTATCTTGACGGACCTCTTTATTCGTCGAACAGTAAACTCACTGTTTATTAGAAGATTGAAAAATCGGCTCTTAATCAGTTAAATGAGAATTAGAAATAGTTCCAGTACGTGAATCCTTCTAAAATCCGAAAAACGCCTTGTTTTAATTAGTTCACATTATCGAGGGACTACTGTACTATAAATAACACAATCTTCTACTCGAGGAGATAGGAATGTGTAGTTGTTGTATAATAGATTTCTACTCACGAGTAAACTATCACCTTCAATATAACAGGGCTATTGTATATACGTATATGTTTATAATGAATTATGACTCCCATCCCATCCTGAAGGGTCCAACCCAGCGATGCCATTTTGAGGGATTTTTTTCCCGTTTTTTTCGGGATTTTTGATTAGGGAAAACGGAAAAATCAACCCAGAAAATGGAAAAACAGTCAGCTCAAAATATATCATGTTTTAATACCAAAAGTTCTTTTTACAAAATCAAAATTCATCATATTTATACACTCCGCTTCAACTGAATAAGCACACAAATTTTCAAAGGTATTTTGTCCATTTTTTCCTAAGATTGATCTTTCATGTAACATTTGATGATGTTTACAGTTAGCTTACGATGTTGAGAAACCAAATCAGAAAGAATAATTCTCAAAGTACCGCTATTTTTTTTCGTGTTCTCTTACAAAGCGCCCCATATGGAAAAATGCAGTTTTTTTTTGCGTCAACTGAATAGACACACGGTCTTTCAAGGTCAATATCTTCGTTGTTTATGAGAGTTTTGAGGTGTTTGGCATACCAAATAAAAGGTTGAAATGTTCTCAATGAGATTTTGTCATTTAATTAAAATTTAAAAAAAAAGTAGTAGATTAAAAGCTTTGAATACTGGCGACAGAGCTAAACTTAATTTGTTAACGGAACAAGTACTGACCGGGTCTGCTATAGCTACCAAAATTGATCGGAGTTTTAGTGTGTTGCCTATTCGGTGCCGTGAAATAACGCCGAGCGAAATAACGCTGAATTCCAAAATTCGGCGTTATTTCACTTTACAAAAGCGAAATAACGCCGAATTTCAACATTCGGCCTTATTGCACTTTGTCAAAGTGAAATAACGCCGAGTCCCAACTGAGAAATAAGACCGAATGTTAGAAAAGTCAGCATAAGAGCAGACGCAAGTTAAGCGGTATGTTACCCTTTTTCTTATTTTCAAAGGCATATAAGGCCCAAATTTATTTGGGCACAATGGCTCCCATACCAATTTGGGACTTATGTCCATCCCATCGAGGTATAGGTTCCAAAAAAGTCTTGGCTCTTATATGCCTCTTAATTATTCATTAACCTAGATAAGTTTCAAGATGTGATAAAAATGTGGCGCAGGGACATAAGACCCAAGGACATAACGCCCACTCTTTATTTTTGGGAGTTATGTTCAACTTGAGTGGGACGACATTTAATTTAAGAATAATATCCCACTTGAGTGAGACATTAGCCCAACATATTTTTTATTTAACTGGGACATAAGCCCCACACTTCGAAATATAAAATAATTATGTAGAATAGCTTTTGTTCTATTTTATTCGCGTTTTGTTTCAGATTTTTTAAATGAAAAAGAAACTTTGAATACAACCAACCTCGCATGATAAGCGCGGGTCATTTGGAAAATTATCTCGCAAATAGGGCGGTCATCACAATACAAAGATAAGAAACGAAAAAATCCCACCTGTTTTAATTGCTGGAAGGCAAAGCGGAAAAAAATTTGCTTACATGAGAATCTATTTAATTTTCGGAACCCAAACGCGAAGCGGAAAAAAATTTTGCCCACGGGAGAATCAATTTTGAGGTGTGAAAATAAAAATTCGCGAGGTGCCGTGAAATAACGCCGAGCGAAATAACGCCGAATTCCAAAATTCGGCGTTATTTCACTTTACAAAAGCGAAATAACGCCGAATTTCAACATTCGGCCTTATTGCACTTTGTCAAAGTGAAATAACGCCGAGTCCCAACTGAGAAATAAGACCGAATGTTAGAAAAGTCAGCATAAGAGCAGACGCAAGTTAAGCGGTATGTTACCCTTTTTCTTATTTTCAAAGGCATATAAGGCCCAAATTTATTTGGGCACAATGGCTCCCATACCAATTTGGGACTTATGTCCATCCCATCGAGGTATAGGTTCCAAAAAAGTCTTGGCTCTTATATGCCTCTTAATTATTCATTAACCTAGATAAGTTTCAAGATGTGATAAAAATGTGGCGCAGGGACATAAGACCCAAGGACATAACGCCCACTCTTTATTTTTGGGAGTTATGTTCAACTTGAGTGGGACGACATTTAATTTAAGAATAATATCCCACTTGAGTGAGACATTAGCCCAACATATTTTTTATTTAACTGGGACATAAGCCCCACACTTCGAAATATAAAATAATTATGTAGAATAGCTTTTGTTCTATTTTATTCGCGTTTTGTTTCAGATTTTTTAAATGAAAAAGAAACTTTGAATACAACCAACCTCGCATGATAAGCGCGGGTCATTTGGAAAATTATCTCGCAAATAGGGCGGTCATCACAATACAAAGATAAGAAACGAAAAAATCCCACCTGTTTTAATTGCTGGAAGGCAAAGCGGAAAAAAATTTGCTTACATGAGAATCTATTTAATTTTCGGAACCCAAACGCGAAGCGGAAAAAAATTTTGCCCACGGCAATAAGGCCGAATGTTGAAATTCGGCGTTATTTCGCTTTTGTAAAGTGAAATAACGCCGAATTTTGGAATTCGGCGTTATTTCGCTCGGCGTTATTTCACGGCACTGAATAGGCAACACACTAAAACTCCGATCAATTTTGGTAGCTATAGCAGACCCGGTCAGTACTTGTTCCGTTAACAAATTAAGTTTAGCTCTGTCGCCAGTATTCAAAGCTTTTAATCTACTACTTTTTTTTTAAATTTTAATTAAATGACAAAATCTCATTGAGAACATTTCAACCTTTTATTTGGTATGCCAAACACCTCAAAACTCTCATAAACAACGAAGATATTGACCTTGAAAGACCGTGTGTCTATTCAGTTGACGCAAAAAAAAAACTGCATTTTTCCATATGGGGCGCTTTGTAAGAGAACACGAAAAAAAATAGCGGTACTTTGAGAATTATTCTTTCTGATTTGGTTTCTCAACATCGTAAGCTAACTGTAAACATCATCAAATGTTACATGAAAGATCAATCTTAGGAAAAAATGGACAAAATACCTTTGAAAATTTGTGTGCTTATTCAGTTGAAGCGGAGTGTATAACAAATTAAAAAAAGTACTTCTTCCCATGTGCTTCAACCTTTATATTTAAACTGTAAATCTCTTCTTAAAAAAAGAAATATTGCTATTACTAGTCTACTCGAATATTATTCCAACTACATCGAACCATAGTTTAGTAACGAGACGGTGCCATTCAAGATCTTCATGTTGCAATCAGAGGATACGTCAGAAAAATCTGAGATTGTGCACGCAGAGAAGTTACTCAAATTGATATTAGATTTAATCAACTCACGGAATTGGTTTGTATATCATTTTTTAGATAACTTTATTGTTAATATATCTTACCTTTGTCATTTTTTGTTTATTTGAACAACAATGGAGCTATTTAATAAAAACGATACCAATCTCTTTTCCAAGATGGCGGCTGCTCCCGACCTCCTATCATACAAACAAATTAACTTTTATGTTTCGCATGAAAAAAATATTGTAACGTGAAAAAATGTGATTTCATGCTCATATTTTGACTAATTTGCCTGGGCTATAATAATAGAATCAAAATTAAAACTTTTTCGTATGATTTCTCTCTCCAGTTTAATAATGAAACCGTAATGCCGACTTGTTCACGAGTCGATTTTCGCCGTGCGGCGGAGCTTTTCGGCGTCAGTCGAGTCGTGTGAACGTAAGCCGCACGCGATTAAAGTGACAATCCCCATACTAGAGTCCTAGTCGACTTTAGCCGTGAGACATATCATCTGGCTCAAATCGACTCGTGAAAAGTCGGCATATTAATGTTTTCTAATAACTTATCGTTAATCGAAATTATCTGTGAACCATCAAGTTGCTACAATTTTTTTGTTGAAATATCACTGCAATATTTACTATAGTTATTTCAAAACTTTAAGCTTACATTTATAAGATGACTTGATAGGACACAGATTATAGCCGATTAGTCTTTAGTAAGTTACCTACACAAATTTCTAACTTAACTTAAAAAGAGCTTATGATATTGAAAAACCATCGGAAAAGGGCCCAAGAATTACTGTGCCTAGGGGCCCATGACATGGTTTATCCGGCACTGACTGAAAGAAAACGAGTATAATGGTTCTTATCTATAGAATATGTTAACTTTTTTTTGTGAGAAGATTTACTTTTCCAGTTTTATTAGCAATTTAATAAACCCTTATTGTAAGACACAAGGCCCAAAATTTTTAACGATTAACGAAAATCTAAAGACACTTTAGTAAATTGCTAAGTCAAAAAAGACCATTTCTTAACTTAGTAACTTACTAAAAAGGCTATAAGCATTTCACTTACGGCCATATTATTCACCAGTTTAAAAAATACATATGGTCGTTTATCGTTTAAAATTTTGTGCAATTGGTTTTTAATGGAAATTTTTAAATTATTTTTAACTGGAATTGCATTGCAACTTTTGTAATATTAGCGCAAATGTTTACTTTAGTAAACTATACCGGGAATGCCAAACTTTGTCTCAAGGTTTTTTTATTTTATTTTTTTTTTGTGAGAAAAAATAAGAAAAAAAATGCTACAGGATTAAGGGTTTAAAATGTGATTTTTACTTCAATCTTAATAAGATTGTCCCGTTTTTTTAGTATAATTATGCATTCCTTTTGTCCTAGTTTAGTACTTTTTTTTTTGTCCTTATATGTCCGGGAAAGTCCGGGATTTTGCATCTCGATTACTAGTTTCGTCTAAATATATCTGGCAACTCTACCCTAAGTGAACAAAATTATAATAAAGAAGTAAGAAATATTTATCGAATAGCTGAAGTTAATGGATGTAATAAAAATGTAGTAAATTCTTTATTAAAAAAACATACAAATAAAACAGATTTAAAAAATTTAATATCATTAACTCCATCTATAGATAACACTGTGCTTCAAAATAAAAAAAAAATACACCCGAGAAATTACATAGTGTAGGCTATTCGTATGGTCGAATAATGCATACAAATATTTTTGTTAAATTTTTGGAACCCTCCATTTTTTTTTTGTATTTACAAAAAACCATTTTTACAGACTTTGCGATGTAATCTATCAATATCTCAGTCATTTTTTTAACAATTCTCAATATGTTATATGTTTTTGCAAAAAGGATTTCTAGACCTTATGAATGATGTATACAGGGTGTTCCAAAAGTTAACGTCGAAACGAAAACGGTAGATAGGGTAGGTGGTGACAGTTATCAGAAAAATAATAAAAAAAATCGCAGCCATATGTTTTGTGAGTTATGGGCATTTGAATAAAAGTCGAAAAAATAGTCACTCTGTGACGGTTTTTTATGTGCCGTGACTACAAATCTTAATTTTTCTCATTTTTACTTGCGATATACGTAGGTACTACACAGGGTGTCCCAAAAGTTAACGTCGAAACGAAAACGGCAGATAGGGTAGGTTCTGACAGTTATCAGAAAAATAAAAAAAAATCGCAGCCATATATTTTGTGAGTAATGGGCATTTGAAAAAAAGTCGAAAAAGTGGTCACCCTGTGACGGTTTTTCATGTGCCGTGACTACAAATCTTAATTTTTCTCAGTTTTTTCTTTTCTTACGGAACCTTGAATAACCCTGCTACCAAATGCATTCAAATTTTTTAACTCAGCTGCATCAGTTTTAAAGCAAATATTACTTTTTTGCCCAACTAAGTACTAAAAATTTTTACATGACTCTAATTCAATAAACCGTAGTGTAAAAAAAAAATGCACTACGATGTTTCGGCAAGTTACCTTAAAAGTTGGTGTGTTCAATTCTCTTTTCAAAATGGTATAACATTGTTGAGAATATTCCATAAATAACCAAGATAAAATTTATTTTCTTAAGAAATCCGACAGTTTTTATTAGGTAATTTTTCCATATTATTTAAGTTTTGTACCCTTTCAGAACCTTTCAGAATACAAAAGCTTAAATATTATGGAAAAATTACCTAATAAAAAAGTCGGATTTCTTAATAAAATAAGTTTTATCTTGGTTATTAATGGAATATTCTCAACAATGTTATACCATTTTGAAAAGAGAATTGAACACGCCAACTTTTAAGGTAACTTGCCGAAACATCGTAGTGCATTTTTTTTACACTACGGTTTATTGAATTAGAGTCATGTAAAAATTTTTAGTACTTAGTTGGGCAAAAAAGTAATATTTGCTTTAAAACTGATGCAGCTGAGTTAAAAAATTTGAATGCATTTGGTAGCAGGGTTATTCAAGGTTCCGTAAGAAAAGAAAAAACTGAGAAAAATTAAGATTTGTAGTCACGGCACATGAAAAACCGTCACAGGGTGACCACTTTTTCGACTTTTTTTCAAATGCCCATTACTCACAAAATATATGGCTGCGATTTTTTTTTATTTTTCTGATAACTGTCAGAACCTACCCTATCTGCCGTTTTCGTTTCGACGTTAACTTTTGGGACACCCTGTGTAGTACCTACGTATATCGCAAGTAAAAATGAGAAAAATTAAGATTTGTAGTCACGGCACATAAAAAACCGTCACAGAGTGACTATTTTTTCGACTTTTATTCAAATGCCCATAACTCACAAAACATATGGCTGCGATTTTTTGTATTATTTTTCTGATAACTGTCACCACCTACCCTATCTACCGTTTTCGTTTCGACGTTAACTTTTGGAACACCCTGTATACATCATTCATAAGGTCTAGAAATCCTTTTTGCAAAAACATATAACATATTGAGAATTGTTAAAAAAATGACTGAGATATTGATAGATTACATCGCAAAGTCTGTAAAAATGGTTTTTTGTAAATACAAAAAAAAAATGGAGGGTTCCAAAAATTTAACAAAAATATTTGTATGCATTATTCGACCATACGAATAGCCTACACTATGTAATTTCTCGGGTGTATTTTTTTTTTATTTTGAAGCACAGTGTTATCTATAGATGGAGTTAATGATATTAAATTTTTTAAATCTGTTTTATTTGTATGTTTTTTTAATAAAGAATTTACTACATTTTTATTACATCCATTAACTTCAGCTATTCGATAAATATTTCTTACTTCTTTATTATAATTTTGTTCACTTAGGGTAGAGTTGCCAGATATATTTAGACGAAACTAGTAATCGAGATGCAAAATCCCGGACTTTCCCGGACATATAAGGACAAAAAAAAAAGTACTAAACTAGGACAAAAGGAATGCATAATTATACTAAAAAAACGGGACAATCTTATTAAGATTGAAGTAAAAATCACATTTTAAACCCTTAATCCTGTAGCATTTTTTTTTCTTATTTTTTCTCACAAAAAAAAATAAAATAAAAAAACCTTGAGACAAAGTTTGGCATTCCCGGTATAGTTTACTAAAGTAAACATTTGCGCTAATATTACAAAAGTTGCAATGCAATTCCAGTTAAAAATAATTTAAAAATTTCCATTAAAAACCAATTGCACAAAATTTTAAACGATAAACGACCATATGTATTTTTTAAACTGGTGAATAATATGGCCGTAAGTGAAATGCTTATAGCCTTTTTAGTAAGTTACTAAGTTAAGAAATGGTCTTTTTTGACTTAGCAATTTACTAAAGTGTCTTTAGATTTTCGTTAATCGTTAAAAATTTTGGGCCTTGTGTCTTACAATAAGGGTTTATTAAATTGCTAATAAAACTGGAAAAGTAAATCTTCTCACAAAAAAAAGTTAACATATTCTATAGATAAGAACCATTATACTCGTTTTCTTTCAGTCAGTGCCGGATAAACCATGTCATGGGCCCCTAGGCACAGTAATTCTTGGGCCCTTTTCCGATGGTTTTTCAATATCATAAGCTCTTTTTAAGTTAAGTTAGAAATTTGTGTAGGTAACTTACTAAAGACTAATCGGCTATAATCTGTGTCCTATCAAGTCATCTTATAAATGTAAGCTTAAAGTTTTGAAATAACTATAGTAAATATTGCAGTGATATTTCAACAAAAAAATTGTAGCAACTTGATGGTTCACAGATAATTTCGATTAACGATAAGTTATTAGAAAACATTAATATGCCGACTTTTCACGAGTCGATTTGAGCCAGATGATATGTCTCACGGCTAAAGTCGACTAGGACTCTAGTATGGGGATTGTCACTTTAATCGCGTGCGGCTTACGTTCACACGACTCGACTGACGCCGAAAAGCTCCGCCGCACGGCGAAAATCGACTCGTGAACAAGTCGGCATTACGGTTTCATTATTAAACTGGAGAGAGAAATCATACGAAAAAGTTTTAATTTTGATTCTATTATTATAGCCCAGGCAAATTAGTCAAAATATGAGCATGAAATCACATTTTTTCACGTTACAATATTTTTTTCATGCGAAACATAAAAGTTAATTTGTTTGTATGATAGGAGGTCGGGAGCAGCCGCCATCTTGGAAAAGAGATTGGTATCGTTTTTATTAAATAGCTCCATTGTTGTTCAAATAAACAAAAAATGACAAAGGTAAGATATATTAACAATAAAGTTATCTAAAAAATGATATACAAACCAATTCCGTGAGTTGATTAAATCTAATATCAATTTGAGTAACTTCTCTGCGTGCACAATCTCAGATTTTTCTGACGTATCCTCTGATTGCAACATGAAGATCTTGAATGGCACCGTCTCGTTACTAAACTATGGTTCGATGTAGTTGGAATAATATTCGAGTAGACTAGTAATAGCAATATTTCTTTTTTTAAGAAGAGATTTACAGTTTAAATATAAAGGTTGAAGCACATGGGAAGAAGTACTTTTTTTAATTTGTTATACACTCCGCTTCAACTGAATAAGCACACAAATTTTCAAAGGTATTTTGTCCATTTTTTCCTAAGATTGATCTTTCATGTAACATTTGATGATGTTTACAGTTAGCTTACGATGTTGAGAAACCAAATCAGAAAGAATAATTCTCAAAGTACCGCTATTTTTTTTCGTGTTCTCTTACAAAGCGCCCCATATGGAAAAATGCAGTTTTTTTTTGCGTCAACTGAATAGACACACGGTCTTTCAAGGTCAATATCTTCGTTGTTTATGAGAGTTTTGAGGTGTTTGGCATACCAAATAAAAGGTTGAAATGTTCTCAATGAGATTTTGTCATTTAATTAAAATTTAAAAAAAAAGTAGTAGATTAAAAGCTTTGAATACTGGCGACAGAGCTAAACTTAATTTGTTAACGGAACAAGTACTGACCGGGTCTGCTATAGCTACCAAAATTGATCGGAGTTTTAGTGTGTTGCCTATTCAGTGCCGTGAAATAACGCCGAGCGAAAAAACGCCGAATTCCAAAATTCGGCGTTATTTCACTTTACAAAAGCGAAATAACGCCGAATTTCAACATTCGGCCTTATTGCCGTGGGCAAAATTTTTTTCCGCTTCGCGTTTGGGTTCCGAAAATTAAATAGATTCTCATGTAAGCAAATTTTTTTCCGCTTTGCCTTCCAGCAATTAAAACAGGTGGGATTTTTTCGTTTCTTATCTTTGTATTGTGATGACCGCCCTATTTGCGAGATAATTTTCCAAATGACCCGCGCTTATCATGCGAGGTTGGTTGTATTCAAAGTTTCTTTTTCATTTAAAAAATCTGAAACAAAACGCGAATAAAATAGAACAAAAGCTATTCTACATAATTATTTTATATTTCGAAGTGTGGGGCTTATGTCCCAGTTAAATAAAAAATATGTTGGGCTAATGTCTCACTCAAGTGGGATATTATTCTTAAATTAAATGTCGTCCCACTCAAGTTGAACATAACTCCCAAAAATAAAGAGTGGGCGTTATGTCCTTGGGTCTTATGTCCCTGCGCCACATTTTTATCACATCTTGAAACTTATCTAGGTTAATGAATAATTAAGAGGCATATAAGAGCCAAGACTTTTTTGGAACCTATACCTCGATGGGATGGACATAAGTCCCAAATTGGTATGGGAGCCATTGTGCCCAAATAAATTTGGGCCTTATATGCCTTTGAAAATAAGAAAAAGGGTAACATACCGCTTAACTTGCGTCTGCTCTTATGCTGACTTTTCTAACATTCGGTCTTATTTCTCAGTTGGGACTCGGCGTTATTTCACTTTGACAAAGTGCAATAAGGCCGAATGTTGAAATTCGGCGTTATTTCGCTTTTGTAAAGTGAAATAACGCCGAATTTTGGAATTCGGCGTTATTTCGCTCGGCGTTATTTCACGGCACCTAGGCAGGTGCCGTGAAATAACGCCGAGTGAAATAACGCCGAATTCCAAAATTCGGCGTTATTTCACTTTCAAAAGCGAAATAAGGCCGAATTTCAACTTTCGGCCTTATTTCACAATGACAAAGTGAAATAACGCCGATTCGGCATTATTTCACTTTTTCAGTGAGGAAAATCCTGCTAAGTAGAGCTTAGGAAAAATTGCAATGTAACTACCTGTAGTCAGTTTGGTATTGAAATGCCATATTCTTGGCAAAGAGACATAAGGCCCATGGACATAACAGCCACTTTATATTTGTGGACTTAAGTCCCAATTGAGTGAGACATAAGTTCCAAATTAATTGTCAAACTCAAGTTGGACATAAGACCCACAAATAAAAGATGGACGTTATGTCTCACTAACGAAGAATTCACAAATTATAAAATTATTTCCCAACTGGATTTGGGATAGTTACAAAATTCGATTTTGCACTTACGTCCCACCCTATTGGCATAAACGCCTATATCCAATAGTGTATCCAAAGCAGGACAGCATGTCCCCAGCCTCCAAACTTACTTCACTGTTTATACGCCTAAGTCCTGGGTAATATTATTGTTTTTATGTGTATACCAAACAACAAAGATATGTTTGTGTTATAACTTAGCAAACGCGAAGCGGAAAAAAATTTGCTAACATGAGAATCTATTTAATTTTCGGAACCCAAACGCGAAGCGGAAAAAAATTTTGCCCACGGGAGAATCAATTTTGAGGTGTGAAAATAAAAATTCGCGCGAATTTTTATTTTCACACCTCAAAATTGATTCTCCCGTGGGCAAAATTTTTTTCCGCTTCGCGTTTGGGTTCCGAAAATTAAATAGATTCTCATGTAAGCAAATTTTTTTCCGCTTTGCCTTCCAGCAATTAAAACAGGTGGGATTTTTTCGTTTCTTATCTTTGTATTGTGATGACCGCCCTATTTGCGAGATAATTTTCCAAATGACCCGCGCTTATCATGCGAGGTTGGTTGTATTCAAAGTTTCTTTTTCATTTAAAAAATCTGAAACAAAACGCGAATAAAATAGAACAAAAGCTATTCTACATAATTATTTTATATTTCGAAGTGTGGGGCTTATGTCCCAGTTAAATAAAAAATATGTTGGGCTAATGTCTCACTCAAGTGGGATATTATTCTTAAATTAAATGTCGTCCCACTCAAGTTGAACATAACTCCCAAAAATAAAGAGTGGGCGTTATGTCCTTGGGTCTTATGTCCCTGCGCCACATTTTTATCACATCTTGAAACTTATCTAGGTTAATGAATAATTAAGAGGCATATAAGAGCCAAGACTTTTTTGGTTAGACGAAACTAGTAATCGAGATGCAAAATCCCGGACTTTCCCG
This sequence comes from Episyrphus balteatus, assembly GCF_945859705.1. Lineage (NCBI taxonomy): Eukaryota > Metazoa > Arthropoda > Insecta > Diptera > Syrphidae > Episyrphus > Episyrphus balteatus. Next base: position 58,210,223 of record NC_079134.1, on the reverse strand, counting down.
GACGAAACTAGTAATCGAGATGCAAAATCCCGGACTTTCCCGGACATATAAGGACAAAAAAAAAAGTACTAAACTAGGACAAAAGGAATGCATAATTATACTAAAAAAACGGGACAATCTTATTAAGATTGAAGTAAAAATCACATTTTAAACCCTTAATCCTGTAGCATTTTTTTTTCTTATTTTTTCTCACAAAAAAAAATAAAATAAAAAAACCTTGAGACAAAGTTTGGCATTCCCGGTATAGTTTACTAAAGTAAACATTTGCGCTAATATTACAAAAGTTGCAATGCAATTCCAGTTAAAAATAATTTAAAAATTTCCATTAAAAACCAATTGCACAAAATTTTAAACGATAAACGACCATATGTATTTTTTAAACTGGTGAATAATATGGCCGTAAGTGAAATGCTTATAGCCTTTTTAGTAAGTTACTAAGTTAAGAAATGGTCTTTTTTGACTTAGCAATTTACTAAAGTGTCTTTAGATTTTCGTTAATCGTTAAAAATTTTGGGCCTTGTGTCTTACAATAAGGGTTTATTAAATTGCTAATAAAACTGGAAAAGTAAATCTTCTCACAAAAAAAAGTTAACATATTCTATAGATAAGAACCATTATACTCGTTTTCTTTCAGTCAGTGCCGGATAAACCATGTCATGGGCCCCTAGGCACAGTAATTCTTGGGCCCTTTTCCGATGGTTTTTCAATATCATAAGCTCTTTTTAAGTTAAGTTAGAAATTTGTGTAGGTAACTTACTAAAGACTAATCGGCTATAATCTGTGTCCTATCAAGTCATCTTATAAATGTAAGCTTAAAGTTTTGAAATAACTATAGTAAATATTGCAGTGATATTTCAACAAAAAAATTGTAGCAACTTGATGGTTCACAGATAATTTCGATTAACGATAAGTTATTAGAAAACATTAATATGCCGACTTTTCACGAGTCGATTTGAGCCAGATGATATGTCTCACGGCTAAAGTCGACTAGGACTCTAGTATGGGGATTGTCACTTTAATCGCGTGCGGCTTACGTTCACACGACTCGACTGACGCCGAAAAGCTCCGCCGCACGGCGAAAATCGACTCGTGAACAAGTCGGCATTACGGTTTCATTATTAAACTGGAGAGAGAAATCATACGAAAAAGTTTTAATTTTGATTCTATTATTATAGCCCAGGCAAATTAGTCAAAATATGAGCATGAAATCACATTTTTTCACGTTACAATATTTTTTTCATGCGAAACATAAAAGTTAATTTGTTTGTATGATAGGAGGTCGGGAGCAGCCGCCATCTTGGAAAAGAGATTGGTATCGTTTTTATTAAATAGCTCCATTGTTGTTCAAATAAACAAAAAATGACAAAGGTAAGATATATTAACAATAAAGTTATCTAAAAAATGATATACAAACCAATTCCGTGAGTTGATTAAATCTAATATCAATTTGAGTAACTTCTCTGCGTGCACAATCTCAGATTTTTCTGACGTATCCTCTGATTGCAACATGAAGATCTTGAATGGCACCGTCTCGTTACTAAACTATGGTTCGATGTAGTTGGAATAATATTCGAGTAGACTAGTAATAGCAATATTTCTTTTTTTAAGAAGAGATTTACAGTTTAAATATAAAGGTTGAAGCACATGGGAAGAAGTACTTTTTTTAATTTGTTATACACTCCGCTTCAACTGAATAAGCACACAAATTTTCAAAGGTATTTTGTCCATTTTTTCCTAAGATTGATCTTTCATGTAACATTTGATGATGTTTACAGTTAGCTTACGATGTTGAGAAACCAAATCAGAAAGAATAATTCTCAAAGTACCGCTATTTTTTTTCGTGTTCTCTTACAAAGCGCCCCATATGGAAAAATGCAGTTTTTTTTTGCGTCAACTGAATAGACACACGGTCTTTCAAGGTCAATATCTTCGTTGTTTATGAGAGTTTTGAGGTGTTTGGCATACCAAATAAAAGGTTGAAATGTTCTCAATGAGATTTTGTCATTTAATTAAAATTTAAAAAAAAAGTAGTAGATTAAAAGCTTTGAATACTGGCGACAGAGCTAAACTTAATTTGTTAACGGAACAAGTACTGACCGGGTCTGCTATAGCTACCAAAATTGATCGGAGTTTTAGTGTGTTGCCTATTCAGTGCCGTGAAATAACGCCGAGCGAAATAACGCCGAATTCCAAAATTCGGCGTTATTTCACTTTACAAAAGCGAAATAACGCCGAATTTCAACATTCGGCCTTATTGCCGTGGGCAAAATTTTTTTCCGCTTCGCGTTTGGGTTCCGAAAATTAAATAGATTCTCATGTAAGCAAATTTTTTTCCGCTTTGCCTTCCAGCAATTAAAACAGGTGGGATTTTTTCGTTTCTTATCTTTGTATTGTGATGACCGCCCTATTTGCGAGATAATTTTCCAAATGACCCGCGCTTATCATGCGAGGTTGGTTGTATTCAAAGTTTCTTTTTCATTTAAAAAATCTGAAACAAAACGCGAATAAAATAGAACAAAAGCTATTCTACATAATTATTTTATATTTCGAAGTGTGGGGCTTATGTCCCAGTTAAATAAAAAATATGTTGGGCTAATGTCTCACTCAAGTGGGATATTATTCTTAAATTAAATGTCGTCCCACTCAAGTTGAACATAACTCCCAAAAATAAAGAGTGGGCGTTATGTCCTTGGGTCTTATGTCCCTGCGCCACATTTTTATCACATCTTGAAACTTATCTAGGTTAATGAATAATTAAGAGGCATATAAGAGCCAAGACTTTTTTGGAACCTATACCTCGATGGGATGGACATAAGTCCCAAATTGGTATGGGAGCCATTGTGCCCAAATAAATTTGGGCCTTATATGCCTTTGAAAATAAGAAAAAGGGTAACATACCGCTTAACTTGCGTCTGCTCTTATGCTGACTTTTCTAACATTCGGTCTTATTTCTCAGTTGGGACTCGGCGTTATTTCACTTTGACAAAGTGCAATAAGGCCGAATGTTGAAATTCGGCGTTATTTCGCTTTTGTAAAGTGAAATAACGCCGAATTTTGGAATTCGGCGTTATTTCGCTCGGCGTGAAATAACGCCGAGTGAAATAACGCCGAATTCCAAAATTCGGCGTTATTTCACTTTCAAAAGCGAAATAAGGCCGAATTTCAACTTTCGGCCTTATTTCACAATGACAAAGTGAAATAACGCCGATTCGGCATTATTTCACTTTTTCAGTGAGGAAAATCCTGCTAAGTAGAGCTTAGGAAAAATTGCAATGTAACTACCTGTAGTCAGTTTGGTATTGAAATGCCATATTCTTGGCAAAGAGACATAAGGCCCATGGACATAACAGCCACTTTATATTTGTGGACTTAAGTCCCAATTGAGTGAGACATAAGTTCCAAATTAATTGTCAAACTCAAGTTGGACATAAGACCCACAAATAAAAGATGGACGTTATGTCTCACTAACGAAGAATTCACAAATTATAAAATTATTTCCCAACTGGATTTGGGATAGTTACAAAATTCGATTTTGCACTTACGTCCCACCCTATTGGCATAAACGCCTATATCCAATAGTGTATCCAAAGCAGGACAGCATGTCCCCAGCCTCCAAACTTACTTCACTGTTTATACGCCTAAGTCCTGGGTAATATTATTGTTTTTATGTGTATACCAAACAACAAAGATATGTTTGTGTTATAACTTAGCAAACGCGAAGCGGAAAAAAATTTGCTAACATGAGAATCTATTTAATTTTCGGAACCCAAACGCGAAGCGGAAAAAAATTTTGCCCACGGGAGAATCAATTTTGAGGTGTGAAAATAAAAATTCGCGCGAATTTTCCTGGGTAATATTATTGTTTTTATGTGTATACCAAACAACAAAGATATGTTTGTGTTATAACTTAGCAAACGCGAAGCGGAAAAAAATTTGCTAACATGAGAATCTATTTAATTTTCGGAACCCAAACGCGAAGCGGAAAAAAATTTTGCCCACGGGAGAATCAATTTTGAGGTGTGAAAATAAAAATTCGCGCGAATTTTTATTTTCACACCTCAAAATTGATTCTCCCGTGGGCAAAATTTTTTTCCGCTTCGCGTTTGGGTTCCGAAAATTAAATAGATTCTCATGTAAGCAAATTTTTTTCCGCTTTGCCTTCCAGCAATTAAAACAGGTGGGATTTTTTCGTTTCTTATCTTTGTATTGTGATGACCGCCCTATTTGCGAGATAATTTTCCAAATGACCCGCGCTTATCATGCGAGGTTGGTTGTATTCAAAGTTTCTTTTTCATTTAAAAAATCTGAAACAAAACGCGAATAAAATAGAACAAAAGCTATTCTACATAATTATTTTATATTTCGAAGTGTGGGGCTTATGTCCCAGTTAAATAAAAAATATGTTGGGCTAATGTCTCACTCAAGTGGGATATTATTCTTAAATTAAATGTCGTCCCACTCAAGTTGAACATAACTCCCAAAAATAAAGAGTGGGCGTTATGTCCTTGGGTCTTATGTCCCTGCGCCACATTTTTATCACATCTTGAAACTTATCTAGGTTAATGAATAATTAAGAGGCATATAAGAGCCAAGACTTTTTTGGAACCTATACCTCGATGGGATGGACATAAGTCCCAAATTGGTATGGGAGCCATTGTGCCCAAATAAATTTGGGCCTTATATGCCTTTGAAAATAAGAAAAAGGGTAACATACCGCTTAACTTGCGTCTGCTCTTATGCTGACTTTTCTAACATTCGGTCTTATTTCTCAGTTGGGACTCGGCGTTATTTCACTTTGACAAAGTGCAATAAGGCCGAATGTTGAAATTCGGCGTTATTTCGCTTTTGTAAAGTGAAATAACGCCGAATTTTGGAATTCAGCGTTATTTCGCTCGGCGTTATTTCACGGCACCGAATAGGCAACACACTAAAACTCCGATCAATTTTGGTAGCTATAGCAGACCCGGTCAGTACTTGTTCCGTTAACAAATTAAGTTTAGCTCTGTCGCCAGTATTCAAAGCTTTTAATCTACTACTTTTTTTTTAAATTTTAATTAAATGACAAAATCTCATTGAGAACATTTCAACCTTTTATTTGGTATGCCAAACACCTCAAAACTCTCATAAACAACGAAGATATTGACCTTGAAAGACCGTGTGTCTATTCAGTTGACGCAAAAAAAAACTGCATTTTTCCATATGGGGCGCTTTGTAAGAGAACACGAAAAAAAATAGCGGTACTTTGAGAATTATTCTTTCTGATTTGGTTTCTCAACATCGTAAGCTAACTGTAAACATCATCAAATGTTACATGAAAGATCAATCTTAGGAAAAAATGGACAAAATACCTTTGAAAATTTGTGTGCTTATTCAGTTGAAGCGGAGTGTATAAATATGATGAATTTTGATTTTGTAAAAAGAACTTTTGGTATTAAAACATGATATATTTTGAGCTGACTGTTTTTCCATTTTCTGGGTTGATTTTTCCGTTTTCCCTAATCAAAAATCCCGAAAAAAACGGGAAAAAAATCCCTCAAAATGGCATCGCTGGGTTGGACCCTTCAGGATGGGATGGGAGTCATAATTCATTATAAACATATACGTATATACAATAGCCCTGTTATATTGAAGGTGATAGTTTACTCGTGAGTAGAAATCTATTATACAACAACTACACATTCCTATCTCCTCGAGTAGAAGATTGTGTTATTTATAGTACAGTAGTCCCTCGATAATGTGAACTAATTAAAACAAGGCGTTTTTCGGATTTTAGAAGGATTCACGTACTGGAACTATTTCTAATTCTCATTTAACTGATTAAGAGCCGATTTTTCAATCTTCTAATAAACAGTGAGTTTACTGTTCGACGAATAAAGAGGTCCGTCAAGATAGCACCCACACCCCCAAATTTCCAAAATCTGAGTATGCAGTAATTTGTTGCTAATTAGTTGCTCTAATCTCGAATTTGTTGCTCCACTCCTTCCCCCTCAAAATTGATGGAAAGGGTGTGGGTGCTATCTTACGTCAAGATAGCACCCACATTAAAAACCCAACATTTCAAAAAACTGAGTACGCAGTAGTTTGTTACTTTTTTCAGTCAGTCTGTCAGTCTGTCAGTCTGTCAGTCTGTCAGTCTGTCAGTCTGTCAGTCTGTCAGTCTGTCAGTCTGTCAGTCTGTCAGTCTGTCAGTCTGTCAGTCTGTCAGTCTGTCAGTCTGTCAGTCTGTCAGTCTGTCAGTCTGTCAGTCTGTCAGTCTGTCAGTCTGTCAGTCTGTCAGTCTGTCAGTCTGTCAGTCTGTCAGTCTGTCAGTCTGTCAGTCTGTCAGTCTGTCAGTCTGTCAGTCTGTCAGTCTGTCAGTCTGTCAGTCTGTCAGTCTGTCAGTCTGTCAGTCTGTCAGTCTGTCAGTCTGTCAGTCTGTCAGTCTGTCAGTCTGTCAGTCTGTCAGTCTGTCAGTCTGTCAGTCTGTCAGTCTGTCAGTCTGTCAGTCTGTCAGTCTGTCAGTCTGTCAGTCTGTCAGTCTGTCAGTCTGTCAGTCTGTCAGGGGTGTCCATTTGGGACCTTAATAAAAAGAGAACATTTTACTCTTGAACCTTTAAAAAAAGAGGACTTAAAAGAAAAAAAAAAAACAAAGAACAAAAAAGAGAGTAATTGATAAGAAAACGCAAAAGCTAACGTCACATAAGCAGAACAAATTTATTTTTCCTAAAGAGTTACTTAAAAGTAGTGGATCTGGGACACAGGAATTACGTTAAAAATGATCAAATCTTTTCAAAGAAGAACGCGTCCATATTCTCAGTTATTGTAAATCTTTTGAATGGATGTTTAACTTCTCTAGAGAAGTAAACTTTGGAATGACTGCACAAGTCAGCTTTTTGACGAGCCACAATTTATTTAAATTTTTAAGAAGTACTTAGATAAAAAGATCGAGCTGAAAGGCAATTAAACTGAGATCCGTGTAGAAAAAGAAATTATAAAATATGTAGATCGAAAACGAAAAACAGAACATCTCTTTTGAATTTAAATGCGATGAACACTTTACCTTAACTGGGAGTGGGCAGAGTTTGAGAGTTGAAACAACGAGACAGATAAAATCGTAACAATCTTGAAAAACTATGGACGAAAATAAAAAAAGATACTAAAAAGAGGACATTTGAAAAATAGAGAACAAAAAAAGAATACTATGAAAAAAGAGAGTGTAAAAAAGATCAGAGTTGAAAAAGAGAACATGTTCTCTTTAAAAGAGATGTTCTGGAAACCCTATATTAACGGTACCTGCCATAGAACCGTTTTTTTTCAAATCCGATTTTCTCCGAAAGCGTTTATTCGATTTCAACGAAGCTTTTTGTGAAGAAGCACTTCTATAATTTAAATATAAACCAAAAATAAAATTTTCAAAAAAATAATTTTTGGATTTTTAAAAAAATTTTGAAATTTTTTTTTTTGAAAATTCAAATTTTCGAAAACGGGACATTGAATTTTTTTGAAATTTTGTTTTAAGATGCTGATTAGTGATTTTTACAAAATGACGTACCAATTTTATTTTAAAACTTTTTTTTCCAAAAAATTATTTATAAAAAATTAGTTTTTAAAAAAACGGCTCTAACGATTTTGAAATTTTTTTTTTCTAAAAATGCATCTTAATATATCAATCAAAACTGCATACTTGTTTTGGGGGGCAATTTGATTTCAGATTTTATTTTATTTTTTTTTTTAAACGAATTTTATTTTTTTTTTCAAATTTCTATATAAAAAGTCTTAAAAATTTAAGCAACTTTAACTCTAAGAGCAAGTTCGTAGATAGGGTAGGTGGTGACAGTTATCAGAAAAATAATACAAGAAATCACAGCCATTTATTTTGTGAGTTATGGGCATTTGAAAAAAAGTCGTAAAAGTGGTCACCCTGTGACGGTTTTTTATGTGCCGTGACTACAAATCTTAATTTTTCTCACCGTAGGGTAAAAAAATGCACTACGATGTTTCGGCAAGTTACCTTAAGAGTTGGTGTGTTAAATTCTCTGTTCAAAATGGTATAACATTGTTGAGAATAATCCATAAATAACCGAGATAAAATGTATTTTCTTAAGAAATCCGACTTTTTTATTAGGTATTTTTGGTCGTTGTTTTAGTACGACCTATTTATTTTGTGTTTGTTTCTTACTCAGACTGAAAATTTTGTTTTTCTTAATACTATTTTGGATTGAGATTGAATCAATCTAAGGAGTAAAGCTATTTTTAAACTAAAATTTGTTTTTTTATAGAAAAAAATTAATCGGAACTTATGTTATTTTTCTTGACCTTGCAATGTTTGGACAGGTGTAACTTCTGCATACATCAATATAATTCATCAAAATAAAGTTTTAAGAAGCTCAACTCAAATATTACTACCTTGATTGTTTTCAAAAAAAAAAAGATATTAAGTTTTAAGGTATCAAACAAAGAAAAAAGTTCAAAAAGGAGTTTTTATATTTACTTTTTTAGAAATCATAATTTAAATATTTTTTTTACAAAGTAGAATTTTGCTCTTCATTTTACTTCTGAAATTCTCAAAAACTAAGATCAAGCAGACGATGCCTGACTGGATAAGATATCTGTCGAGTTTTATAATTTTGGCTTCTTCATACAGTCTCTTGTTGCTGACGTGTTTCCTGCGTATCCTGTCGTAATGCCAGGCATGCATCACGTCAGCAACAGATCCTTAAGATCTTCCTCTCCAGGATTGCTAACTTGTTTAGATGGGATTTTGTTACCGTGAACCAGAAAGGAAAACAGTAGGTGATGATAGGCCTGATGAGCTGCTTGTACAGGAGAAGCTTTGTCTTTTGGCTGAGTCCGTTTTTTTTCCGCATAAGTGGGTGAATGCGATGAAAGGTAAAATTGGCTTAAATTATCTCCAAATACAACAAGGAATAAAGTAAAAAATCTTTAAGGAACAGTTAAAGATAAAACAGAAGCCATTGGAAAATCAGGGATATATTCGGTTATTTGTCAAAATTGTGATGAGGTATACATTGGTCAGACAAGAAGATCAGTAAAGACAAGATGGTCAGAAACCTACAAGTCAATTTTTATAAAAAAAAAATAAACGAGTCCACTTCTGCCGCCCATATGATAAATAATAACCATGTTTTAGCTGGGTTTTGTTTGTTGAAACAAGAAAATAAACCTAAATTATGATATGCATTTGAAGAAATTTACATAAATAAAACAAAAAATATGAACAGAAATAAAACATTTTAACGGTCTTTGTTGCACAAATTTTTAGAACCACTTTCGGCCAAAGAAATATTTGAGACAAAATTTTAGATGCATTTATTCAATTTAACTTTATTATATTTTTCGTTTATAACCTTTAAAAAATTATTATAAACAAACTTTTTAAAAAATGTATGTTAGGACTTACGAGTAATAATTCCAGGGCTCTTAAATTAACCCGAAATATTTGACACCATTTATTTTGTTATTTATCATAAAAAAAAAATAAAAAAACAAAACAACTAACTAACAACTAAAAAAACAAAACAACTAAAACCGAAGTGAACGAAAACGAAACAATATCAAATTAGGTGAACTTTAGAATCTTAGAAAATCCAAGTATATTACCTTGTATTCTGTATATATCTTGTTTTATGAGTGCTTAATTTCAACAAAAATAAAGAAATAAATTTTTAAAGCAAAAGTACATGATACGTGATATAAGTTTCTTTATTCTTATTTAAAATAAAAATGACCAATTTACCCCGATACTAAAACACAACTGATTTCCTCTTTAATACATAACGTTCATCCAACCAAAGTGTAGCTGCCTCTAATTATTCGGTTCATGAGCATTGTTAATGTACAGTAGCGAGCAAAAAAAATGCAAACAATAAAAAAGTTTGCATTTTTTTGCTCGTCTAAAAACGCATATTTAGGTAGACTTTTAACCAAATAATGGTTTTGGAGTAAAACATTCCACAAATTGACTCTGTTTAATGAAAATAAAACAGTTTCAACATGCCAAATTTGGTAACTAAGTTCTTGTTAAAAACTCTTTAAACTTCTTTCGTTTGCATTTTTTTTGCTCGCTACTGTATATGCAGACTACGGAAATTCCCTGCAGGTTGTAGTTTATAAGTTAAGATTTTTGATCCACAAGAAACACATGAATAGGTACACATACATATGTAACTACAAATGAACTCATAACACAACAACTTTCTTTTTGAGTATAAGATTTGGATAGAAGATAAAAACTCGATTTCAAGAGTAATTTAAAAAGTATTTTTTATTTTTCAAACCGACTTTAGGTATTGAATTGAATCTCTTTTAAGCTTAAGACTATTTCACAAGATTTTATATATAATAGTGCCGAGCCCCGGGCTACAAGGTGATTTTTCAATCACCTATCACCTTATCTTCTGGTCAGGTTGTAGGCAAGAGGGGTGAGGATTTTTCTCTTTTTGAAGTTTGGTCCTAAAAATAGGGCACGTTTAAGAACCTATCGGATAGGCTATCTGGGATACCCGTATCTGGAATATGTTTTTGAACGTAAATCTATCCAGATAGCTTCACCCAGCAGCTACAAAAAAAGTAAATATTGAGAAGAAGAAATTGTTTCTTTTGAGCAAATTACATTTTTTTTTTATTGTTGGATAGTACAATCGATTGGACTTTATTTTGCGAATTTATTTTATTTTCAAGCTGAATAATCGCGCGAAAAAGAAAAAAACAAAAAAAGGCCAAAATGTTTATCAGCTGATCACTCGGATATCTGGGGTATACCAGAAATTCGCGGATACCTTCAGATTATTTTTTGATAGAAAATGGTTCGTTTCTTTGCTAATTTTTAACATTGTTTACAACAACAAAAAGCTATCCGATATCTTTATGTTAGCTCTTTGAACGTGCCCAATGTAAATTGGAACCTTATTGGACAACACTGTGTTCCCAGGCACATATATTGATTCCTTTATAGGTATGTATGTTAATGTCAGCCCTTAAACAAATTCTTTGTTATTAGTTCACATGGAACGATTGCAAAAGACATCATGTGTTGGAATGGTATTGCAATATGCACAAATGCATTGATCTTCAACAAATGATTCTTGGAATCGTTAGATTAACCTTGTTTTAGTTTTAATTTTACTAACCGACTTCCAAAAAGGAGGAGGTTATCAATTCATCTTTATTATTTTTTGTTTTTATGTTTGTAACTTTGGACTGGGTGAACCAATTTAAAAAATGTATTCGAAAGCTGGTGTCTGCAGTGTGGTCCCGTTTCGCCCAGTTCTGGCTGTAGAATCAATGAGAAAAGTATAAACCCAAGTTTCAACCTATAAAAGCCGCTTTTGTTTTTTTTTTTGATAAAAATGATTAATGTTTGCTTGAATAAATATCATCATCATGTGCAGTTACTGTAGGTACCTACTGGAAAAAAGTATGCAGTAATCGAATTTCGCGGATTGTTTTATAAGAAATGATCTTTTATTTTCTCGTAGGTAGGTACTACGCGACTGCTAATCATCGGACTTTTCTTAACATCTTTCATAATTTGACGATCATCAAATGGACCCTTTTTTAACTTTTTTTATAAATATTTCTGAATGCAGCTTGGCTTTTAATAATTTTTATCTTAAAGCTCGAGTTTTCTCACTTGAATTGAAATTTTGGGCAATTGTGCGTTTTTTGCACAAGTCTTTCAGTAAAATATGATCAGAACAAAAACATAACTGTTAAAAAAAGAGCCAAGTTCTCCTATGTTTTCACATAAATTATGGAAAATAAAAATGTAAATTGTGACAGAAAGCTATGCACGCATGTCTTCTGTAACGTAATTTTTAGGCTTTAGGTCAGTGCTGATATGCTTGTACCCATTTTCAGCTCGTCGGTGGGGTGGGTTATTTGACCTTATTAAACATTACAAAAAAAAATAATCATATCAGACTTATGCATCCATAGGTGTTCAAAGATGCGCGAGAATCTTTCCTGCCCTCCCTACCTTTGTCGTCATACTCGCTTAGACGATCCCTTAACTAGGTATCTTCTCACTCTCAGATCCTCATTCCCTTATACTCCTCATCTCTTTATAAAAATAACTTATTCACTTCTCATAGTGAAATCATTAAGATCTTCATGAAATAAATTCTACTAAATTCATGTTGGTTTTAAATTGCAATAACAAATTTATTAATTAGTGTTTTTATACATTTATTACTTTAAGTTTATGTTTTTAGTATTATGTTTTAATTTGTTTGAAAATTCAAATTCAAATTATTACTTATAGTAAAAAGAAACAATTAGTTTAAGGTTCTTAGTATCATAGCCGTATTTAGGGGGGGGGTTTTGGGTGTTTAACCCCCCCCCGAAATTTTTTTTCAGAAAATCAAAAGATACCTATATTATAAACATATACAAGTCTAATATGCAGCACTAAATAATTTGTTTTTGTATTTTAGTGATTTGATTACCTATACGAAAATCTCCCTTAAAATCACTACCAATTTTGCGTCGTTGCAGAAGCTGTCGATGAAGTTTGTACAAAGGAAAACAAAAATTGTTTGGTCCATTACAAAGAGTTTTTATCTCTTTGACCATTTCCTTAAGCACTATGTCAACACCTTAAAATGCTCTTTTAAGAACCCTTTAAATACCACAAGTACTTATGCAGGGTTTTTGTTGCCGGGACTAAACTATGCTTTTTCAAAGGGTTTCGGTGGCCGAACTCGAATCCAAAGACGGACTTATTCGATCACATCTCGTTTTTGAAATATTACCCTTAAATCTATTTAAATCTTTCAAACATCTTTTCTACTGTCCGAAATATCTTCAGTTGCTTATTACCCACTTTTGTTCTATGTTAACCTTAAATCCAGTATGTAAGCGAAAATAAATGTATCGATTTTTTCAGAGACTGTAGTACCTACCAAGGCTAGGAAATAACCTCGAAAACTGGCAAAAAGCGGGATTTTCGATTTTCTAACGGGAATATCTCAAAAACGCGATGTGATAGAATTTTTCTGAGTTCGGATTCGAGCTCAGCACATAAAAAACCTTTAGAAAAGTATATACCTGGTATACCCTGGTTTCTGTAACAAAAACCTTGTTGACCAGTGTAATTAGCTCATGTGAAACAACTTGGATTATTTAAAATTTTGGTTTTTAAGTATTGCTAATTTCATTTAGAACTCAATAGATAGAATGTACCTGTCAATTTCCTGCTACAAAATTTCAGTGCAAGAAAAAGTCCATTTTCAATGTTTTATATATTAAATTGTACGAAATAATTTTTTTTATAAAGCCTTAGAATGGTTAAAATTTGTTTCTTAAAAAAAATTTTCTTGCTCGCTAACGCTCGCAATTTATATCAACCAACTTATCACTCTTTGTACCTACAAAACTAGAGATGCCGCTGAATATTCGGCCATTTTTAAATTCGTTTACCGTAAGCAGGGCTTTTTTAAACTTTTAACTACGAATTCCTCTCCTAAAAAATACTTAAAAAGGATATTGGCAAATTTTTCGCTTCTACACAGTTCAAATGACTATTTGATTTAGCGGGATTTAGAATCGACTGCAGTTACATATAGTTGATACAAAGTATTATGATTTCTAAAAAAAAATTTTGTTTGGTCTGAGCTAACCCCCCCCGAAATGAAATCCTAGCTACGGCTATGCTTAGTATATAATTAGAATGTTAAGTTTAAGTATGTTTAAGTATTAATTTGCCTAATTTAGTCAGTGAATTACTTTCTTAAAATAATGTATCTTCGCAAACTTATAGATACGTCTTCGATTTATTTGTAAGGTTTGGGATACAAAATCATCTTTAATTCAATTTTAATAATGATTAATTTAACATTGTTCCCCCACTAAAAATACCCCTTTAACTCTCGCAATTAATATGATAAGTATGTATATAGTATAAGTAAATAACAATTTTACAAAGAAAACTCACCCTTTATAACATTCTTTAGTGGCCACTGCTGAAGTATGTTAGGTGTTGATTTTTTTTGTTTTAAGGACTTCAACTCTCGTCGACTCACAGATTTAAAATTTTAATACTATATATATATGTATAACACTTCTAATTTCGTGAGTTACATTACTTAAAGTACGGTTCGCGTACCCATAAAATTGTTCCAACACTTTTTTTGTCGAAGCAACGCGGTGAGCAAAATTATTGCAAAATTAACAGAAACCCTTATTTAACAAAAAAAATCTTATTTAAAAAAATAAAAAATATATAAAAAAAATTAAAAAAAATATTCTTTGAATTAGTTCGGTTTGGGATTTGAACAGAGATACCCAAAGGAGATGGGAAACTTTCGTACGTTTTACCCCCCAAAACCCATTTGTTTATTTCGTGTTGTTGTAATCTCTTTTGTATTCGTGAATAAATGTGAAAAACACACATAGTGTAGCCACGGTGTTTTTACGCACACCTAAGCAAAAATGTATAATTTTTCACGCATACTTAGCCAAAAATGTATATTTTTTCACGCATACTTATCCAAAAATGTCTAAAGCAGCTTGTAGGCAAACTCGTATGACGTCAGAAGTTTCTCATCTCTTTTGGGTATCTCTGGATTTGAACGTCGAACCCTAGTTCCCATATATCGAAGCGTTAGACCTCTAAGCTATGTACCCTCTGAAAGATTGCTGGACTATTTTAAGTCGACAGGTATATAAGCTGAAACACAATCACGCTTTGCCGTCGATTTTGACAACTGCGAAAAGTTCAACTATAAGAAATCTGTGTATCCTCACACAATGACGCTTTTCTTACGTACGCTTTTTTTGACAAACGTAAGGAAACGTAAGAAAGCGAGCAAAAGTTCAACCAGACTGAACTTTTGCTCGCTTTCTGACATTTAACAGACATAGTTACAGTCACCCACATTATTATTGCGCCAAATGTGAATAAAAAAAAATAAATTATTGCAAAACTATGTGTGTTTTTTAATTTCTCTATATAAATTTTGCACAAAAAAACGACATCGAGATATTTAAAATCAAAACAATTTACGTATTAAAAACAAAAAAAAATTAATGATGTTTTAGACTGAGTTTTATGGTTAAAAATAATATATTTTGATTGGTTTTGTTTTTATAACTAAAGGAATAAAGAATAAACAAATTTCTATGCATTTTTTAAACACATTAATATCCTTTTTCATTTTTCCACAACTAAATCAAGATAAAGACTTGGTCCAGTAATTTTGTGAGTGACTGTTTTTTTTAATTTGACAGCAGATTTTATGTTGCAATCAGCTGTTCAGAGTCAAAGTGACAGAAGCGCGCTTTGAGGATTTCTCAACGTAACGCAACGAAGCGACGCCCTAAAGCGTGATTGTGTTTCAGCTTTATGGTTCAGTAGGCTTAAATTTAGTTGATTTCAGTTTATTTTCTTTTTAAGAGTGGGTGTCCCCGAATGACGAACTCAAACTTCATGTAAATGAGTTTGTGTGTATTAGTGACCTTCTTCTCTCACGTTCAACGTCATCTCAACTCAGTTCTCTCTCGGTATCTTTATTTGCATTCTCTTTCCCTTTCTAGAGAACCAAAGTCATAAAATTAAAGTATATTTAGGTAGAAAAAACAAATCAGCATCAAGGAAATAGCAAAAAAAGGGTTGCAAGCCTTGCAAGTGTATATTGCGGTTTTGCTTTGCGCCACCGTGTTTTCGTTGTCCGTTGGTTTTACTCTATGTGCAAGAGTCATGGTAGGTATATTTATGAAGAAAAAAATGGTATGATATTCAGTGTTGAATTTTTCTATCTTTCTGCACATCTATGTAGGTATGTACCTACATCACTTGGTATTCTATATAACATTTGCAAGTATTCGTAGGCGCAGGAATCTGATCGAAATTTAGATTTTTGTATTATAATGCGAATAACATTACAGACTGCCTGTCTTTCCAAATTTTTTTTTTTTTTTTTCATAGAAAAAAATATATCCATACAGTTGCTCAGAAGAATACCTAACATGCAACATCATAAATTTATGAAAGAGATAAATAAACCAGTTTAAAAAAAAAAAACAAGAATACAAAAAAAACTCGTTTATCCTATTCCATATACCTACCACGCAACACCAGATACCATACATTGCGAACGTGCGAGAGATCCATTTCCTGTATCCTCTCATTTTCGCGAAAAAAATACAACAACACTTTGCATGCGCGATGAGCTTGCCTGGCGCCAATCCTTTTTTATGGAAAAACTAGGGTTGCCAACTTTTTTAAGAAGGAATAGAGTATATTTGATTTCAGAGACGAAAAAAAAGAGTACATTTGAAAAAAGAAGAGTACCATTTATTTCAAGTCTTGAAAATGTATTTTTTTTTTTTGCCTCTTACAGTACATAACAATTTTTTGATGTTTTTAAAATATGTGTATGACTAAACGTTCAAATTCAAAATTCGTGTACATTAAGAGCTCATTTTTGATCAATTTCAACGAAGCCCTATTCCTCTCCTCTCGCCATTTCATATTCAAGACCGAAAATACTCTCTCAGTGAATGTTGAAGTGGCAAGAACAGATAGAATATGGCTTACCTACAAGTTTTGCAGTTATCAATATAATTCATCGAAATAAAAATATATAAGAAGGTTAACTCAATTTTAAATACCTTGATATTTTACCAGAAAAAACCGAATATTTTAAGGTCTTAACAAAACAAAGTAAAATAGAGAACAAAATTTGAATAAAAAAAATTAAAATTTTAGTAAAAAAATTAAATTTTAAGTTTGACTTAGAAACAAACAAAACAAATAAGTCTTACTAAAACAACGATAAAAATTATAGTGTTTTGTACTCTCTAAATTACAATTGTTCAAATGTAGAAATTATAAGGTCGAATATTTTAAGCCTCGTTTTTTTTCATTCAATTCTATCTTTAGAATTATGAAAGTTATCCACCAATTTGTAAACGTTAAGATACTTATGTTTATGTGATGGTACACTCAGCTTTAAGTAAAAAAGAGTATTTTGACGTACTCTATCAGAGTTATAGATTATAGAGTACCCATACGTGAAATAGAGTACAATACTCTTTTTTAGAGTACGGTTGGCAACCCTAGGAAAAACCTATGTACAAACAATATTTAGAATGCAGATACCTAAGTTCATCTTATTCTTTATACCATGTATGAGACATCATGTAGAAACAAAATAGAAGATAATAAAGAGAGAGATACAACTAGCGCCAGCGGAATTTGTTTGAACTACAAATTCCAATACATACGCATTCCATGAATTTCTGAGGAAAAAATGGAAAGTAGACTCTTTTTCAAAAATTAATTGTAAGAAAACTATTATAGCAATTCTTGTTTTCTAACTTGATATTGATAGAAAAAATAATGAAAAAAAAATAAAAAAAATATAACAAAAAATCTAAAAATTCTGGTTTCTTAGTACAGTTTATTGTTTTTAGGACTCCTTTAAATCGATTGGAGGGTTACAAAATAATATTTTCCAAAAAAAAAAAGCTTTACTCCATAGTCAATAAACTAAGCTTTTAAATAAAATAAAAATTAAAATCATACTTTGAAAAACAAAGAAATTAAACCACTTTGTTTTAAAAAAGTTAAGAAAAAATGACTTTTTAGTATTTTTTGGTGTTTTAAGACCTTAAAACTTAATATAAATTTCTTAAACTAATCAATGTGTTAGTATTTGAGTTGAGGTACTTATTTCTTTTTATTTCGATGAATTTTAACAATAATTGCAGAAGTTACACATGTTCAAACATTGTAACATAAGGAAAAATAGCTTCAGTTTCGATTAATTTTTTTCTATGAAAAATACATTTTTAGATTTTCAAAATAGTTTTACTCCGAAGTTTGATTCAACCTCAATCCAAAATAGAAATAAAAAAAAATAAAAATTTTAGTCTAACTAAGAAACAAACCAATGTCTTTCAGGTCGTTCTAAAACAACTAAAATTTTATCATGTTTTGTTCTCTCTTAATTACAAGTGCACAAATTTGGAAATTGTGGGGGTAAAGACATTAAGCCTTGTTTATTATCTAAATAATAAAATTTATTTCATTCAATTATCTTTAAAAATGTAAAAGTTATTCACCGATTTGTAAACGATAACCCGATTTTTACGTGGTCCACTCAGCCTTAAGACCACGACTGAATTTCCTGTTGGCCTGGTATTTCTAGGGATATACGGTGTTACTTTTATTAGTTTTCCGGAAGCAATTTTCCAGATAGAATTTTCCCGTTTGGCACCGGGGCAGTACAGACGTGACGGCTCTTATATTCAAGAACCGCCTATAATTAAAAAAAAATTAATTAAACAAAAAAATCACAACTAAGGGTCAATAAGTTTACCTTAAATTGTAAGTTCACAACTCATGAATTTAAAAAAAGGATAGTTTGACTATCTTAAAGGTAATAATTATAGTCTTATAACTTTCTTTCTTTTGGCACTCAAGAATTACTTAAAACGATCACAATGACGGTAAGTTGTCGAATGATTTTGTCCTACCGTAAGATAGCGTTCAAAAAATTTTTCAAATAAAAGAAAGCTTCTTTTACCGAAAGTCATTGAACCTGAGCGTAGCAACCTTCTCTTTCGGCATTTGTCGTAACAGTTGTTGCAGCAACTTCGCTTAAAGCAACATGGTTGCACTATTTACTACAACATGATTGTACTATCGACTGCAACATGGTTGCAGTAGCGACTGCAACATGGATACAAAATTCGATTTGTATCGAATCTTTTCAAACTAAGTGCCTTCTTATTTATGGTAGATAGGTAGAGATGGCGGTCATAAGCAGCCTAGCTTGATGACCCAATTAGCGCAAAATGCGCCGTTTTGAACCCAAAAATTGTGAAACCTATGAGTTATAAATGAATTAATTGGAATAATGTGATTTCAATACATACGAGTGTTTAAGCTAGCCTAAAACCACTTCGCTGCATTGAGGAATGAGATCAAGTCTTTGATCTTTAATTCTGAGATGTTATTTATATCGTTGAAAAATTCACTGCCCGGAAGAGCACTCTACTTCTAGCAAGGGCAGGACATTGGCATAGGAAGTGGAATACCTTTTCTTTTTCCTGCTGATACAAACAACTGCGACAATGTCCCGTACATACCGCAACGATAATGCTAATTTCTTTTCTGGATTTATTTTTTTGGATTGTTTTGGATTTATTATAGGTGGGCCAGATTTTTTTGGATATGACGCAGCTAGTCAAGTTGTGCCACCTATTGCGGTGGCTTTCGTTAGGTATTTTAAGAAGAAATCGCCCTTCATGACTCCCAAGGGGATGTTAACTATTTCTGCCAGAGACTCATGAAGGGCCGATCCTTGCCTGGCCAGTTCATCCGCCTTTTCATTGCCTTCAAAATCACTGTGACCTGGGATCCAGATGAGAGTGATTGTGAGGCTTCCACTCAGCAATGAGAGTTCCTCTCTGCACTGCTGAACTAATTTGGAGGATGTCGTGACCGAAGCAATTGCTTTTATAGCTGCCTGACTATCTGTTAGTATAGCTATGCTTTGGTTTTTATTTGGATATAGGCAAGCTTCTTTAATTGCCAGCAATTCCGCTTGGAATACACTGGCAAAGTTTGGTAGTCGAAAGGATTTTGAGATATTAAGGGATTCATAGTAGACACCCGCACCGACCCCACAATCCATTTTTGAGCCATCAGTGAAAATGCAGGTGTCGAAGTCAATTCATTACAGTATTCAAAATAGGAGTGCAGTAGTCCGTGGGTGTCAGAAGCATATCCGATGGTATTAAATTTGCTGTGTCACTGTGACCAAAAGGTTTTGCCTTCCAACAGCCTGTTTCTTTTAGCCTTAAAACGCTACAAGAAACCTGGTATTTTATATGAAGGTCTATGGGTAAAAGGTGCAAGAGAACGTTTAGAGCCTCAGTAGGGCACGACCGGAGGGCTCCAGTCGTCCCTACGCTTGCTGTTCTTTGGATTTTCTTAAGTTTGTTGATGTTATATGCTTTATTTAGTGCAGGCCACCAAACAATGGCGCCTTAAGAAAGAATGGGTCGTACCACCGCTGTGTAAGTCCATAGAATCATTTTTGATTTAAGACCCCATTTTTTCCCAAAGGTTTTACTACAGGCTTAGAAAGCAATGCTCTCCTTCTTAACCCGCTCTTCTATATTTAGCTTCCAGCTCAGTTTAGTGTCTAAAATTACACCTAAATATTTTGCGCTAGAAGAAAGTGATAAGATTTGGCCGTTAAGCTGAGGTAGAGGGAAGACAGGGATTTTGGTTTTTGTTGTAAAAAGCATCAGTTCCGTTTTACGTTGATTAACTCCTAGGCCACAGCTTGTAGCCCAGTTGCTAACTTTTCTCAAAGCCGTGTCAGTGATCTCGCTGATCACGGGTAAAAATTTTCCTGATACAAGTACAACCAGATCATCCGCATATGCCACTGCCTTCACTCCACTTCACTCAAGCTTCACGAGGATATTGTTCATAACAAGGAGCCATAAAAGAGGGGAGAGAACGCCACCCTGAGGCGTACCCCTGTTGACGCACTTAAAACAGTTTGAATTTCCTAAACTTGCTTGAATTCTTCTCTCTTTTAGCATTGAAATAATCCAACTTCTGATGTAGTCTTCTACTTCAAAAGTCACTAGGGCCTCGAGAATAGATTCGGTTAGGACATTGTTAAAAGCTAGGGTATATTCTTTAAAGTGGATCGAGTTCTCAATTGTTGTAACGACTTCGTGGAGGGCTGTTTCCGTAGATTTGCCCCTCATATAAGCGTGCTGCGAACTAGCTAAGGGACATCTTTTGAAAATGTCTCTAATATGAGTTTCCAAGATTCTTTCTAAGGTTTTAAGTAAGAAAGATGTTAAACTTATTGGCCGGAAATCCTTCGCGGATTCATGTCCTCTTTTGCCCACTTTGGGTATGAAAACCACGCTAACTTGTCTCCAAGACTTGGACACATGATTAAGAAGAAGGCAGTCTTTAAAGATTTTTTCAAGATATGGAACTGCTATCTCTTGCTGATTTTGCAGCATAATAGGCAGAATACCATCAGGGCCTGGGGATTTATACGGAGAGAAAGTATTAATAGCCCAAGCTATATTTTCTCTTGTTATCAAGTAGTTTACTCGCTCTGTCGTAACTGATAGCAAGGTGGGATTTATGTACACTTCAGAGGTGCTATCCACACACCCCGGAAAGTGAGTAGTCATTAGTAGTTCCAAGGATTCAGCTGGAGATATTGTCCAGGATCCGTCAGGCTTTTTAAGGAACGAGGGGTTAGAATGTTCTTTCGATAAAACCTTGCTTAACCTGGCGGAATCCTTAATATCTTCTATGGAATGACAGTATTCCTCCCAGCTTTCTTTTTTGGCTAAAGCTATAGTACGCTTATAGACTTTTAAGCAATCTTTATAGGGTTGATAAAATTTGTATTTGTGGCAGATGTTGAAGATTGTTCTAGACATCTTCCTCAGATTAGACAAGTCTTCATTCCACCAAGGAGGAAATGTTTTGCTGCTATGATCTTCAACCGTATCTGTGCTCAGATTGGGTATACTGCGTAGTTTTGCACTAAAAACT
Organism: Episyrphus balteatus; assembly: GCF_945859705.1. Taxonomy (NCBI): domain Eukaryota; kingdom Metazoa; phylum Arthropoda; class Insecta; order Diptera; family Syrphidae; genus Episyrphus; species Episyrphus balteatus. Next base: position 58,188,673 of record NC_079134.1, on the reverse strand, counting down.
TGACCGAAATTCTTCCAGTCAAATCTTTTGGGATTTCTATAAGGGGGTGGGGTTTAAGTTTCAAATTTGAGTTGGAAGAGAATCCAACTATGATCTGAAAAGGATTTTAAAGGGGATGCTCTCCAGTTTTCTACCTGTAGATTGGAGTAGTTGTTTATAATGGTAATGTCTAGTACATCCTCCCATCCTTCATAATTTCCCGAACTCGGGAAAGTGAAGGTTGGAGTAGTACCTCTATTGCAGAGAGAAAGTTATTTTCAATGATATAATCAAATAAAGACTCACCTCGTTCATTGATCTCAGAACTACGCCACAGAGTATGACGTGCATTTGCGTCACACCCGATGAGTAGGCTTGTCTTCATGGTACTGGCTTGAGTTGTCAGCCTGCGTACTTCCTCCGGCGGTGACTGCTGGTCGACGCAGAGACCAAGAATAAACCCTCAGTATTTGAACCCTCCAATTTGACAACGGTCAAATCAGAGGTGCTAAGATTAGGACACAAAAAAGCTTTTAAGTGTTTTTTAGCTAAAATACAAGTTCTTGGCTTACCTTGGTTCAAACTGACGGGCTTGTAAAAAAGGTCGTATTGGCTGTCTTGGAGGCCCCTTACTCGGAGGCCATTAACCCAGGGCTCTTGAATAATGCCCACATCAAAGTTTTCCTCCCTCAGGAAAACTCTCAGGTTATCTGAAGCACATATAGAGTGCTTCAGATTAACCTGAATGACGCGCAGCATGTTTTTAATTTGGAATATATTCTACACAGTCAGTTACCAGCTCCTTGTCGGAGAACCCTGCCTCTTTGGGGATATCGTCATCCTCGACAGTATCCTCAACTAGGTTAGGGTCCGTTTACTGACTCTGCAGAATCTTTATCTTGGCATTCCTAATACCAAAACGTAGCAGATCCTCAGAAGGTAAGACGCGCTGTTCTTCTGCGGCTCTTCAGTCTTAATGACTACCTAGTCATGCATACGAATCAGCGGGTTTATTTTCTGGAGACTGCGGATCAGCTCCGGTCCGCTTGGCTTGATGCTCATGAGGGGCAGCCAAATGCGAGCCAGTGGTTGTCTTGGAATTTCCTTAGCTGAGATAAGCTTGAGCTTCAAGCCATCCCATTTGTTACTGACCTCAGCTACACTTTTAATAAGGAAATCCCTAGAGAACACATCCTCGCACTTGATTACCCTGTATCCAATAAGCATCTCACCAGAGTCGAAACTTGGGTAGGGTCCCTCAGTTGCAGATAAGGTATATAGAAAGACCATCTCAGAAAGCTTAGCCTCGATGGAGTTCCACACTGACATCAGAGCTCTGTTGTCAGTGGCTCATCTACAACCGCCACTTGAAGATCGTCTCTGACAATCTCACTTAAAGTGCGCGATTGCGCCGCTCCCTGAGATGGTGCTTTCTTGTTGGTGCCGTTTGCTTTAGACTTTTTCTGAGGAGGATTAGCTTCCTCAGGTGATCTAATTCTCTTAACGGACTTTTTTGGCTCAATGAGAAAATTGTTGTACTCCTCAACAATCTTCCCATATTTGATCTTATCAGCAGCATCGTTTTCGTGCGGAGTTCCAGCTTCCTCATTAAAAGCAATCTTGCTTAGAATGAGGATATTGAAATCCGATCTCCGATGCGAACTTGCTGATCTTCTCTTACGCCGGGTAGCATGGCTTTGGCTGGCTCTGCTACCCGAAGGCTTTATTTAATTTATTGCGGGTCGAAGTACAGGGGTACCGCTGGTACCGCCTGCACTTCCAGTTTTTGAAGGTTGCTTAGAGATGCTAGTGCCTCCAGCATCATCTGAACAGCCTCCGATTGTCTCCTGGCTCGAGGCCAGAAGTTCATCTTCCATCTCGAAAGTCGTACAGTCTTGTCTTTTTTGTCCATTTTTAAATTTGAAGTTATAAATTGAAGTCCCACGAGTAGGTCGGAAAGGAAAGGTCAACCCCGGCAGAGCCGATTACCGGGGCGAGGCAAAAATTATGACGGATCCTGCCAAGGCATCCGAAAGAGCTCGTTCTCGACTGGCTTATCCCCCAGCCTTCCATTTCTTCGGCACGGATTATGACAGCGCTCACCCCACCACTGAAAATTGAGAACCTTGTATCGATGGTAAAATTGCATTTCTGGTTGTTTAACTATTGAAGAGTTAAGGAACAACACAGCTATGCAACCTGACCTTAGCTGATCCCCATCTTGCCAAAAACGCACAAGATAAAAACTGTGGTGATCATTACCGCCCGGCACCCACTAGGAGGGTTTGATACAAGGATTTTTGCCGAGCGCCTTCTTATTTATAAAAGATACAATTATTGGATACAATACTAAAACGGTTACACTTCCTTATGGGTTTCTCCTTATCAGAGGCGTACGTTGCGGATCAAGATTAAATTTGGGGCCCCTTTTCTATATATTTTTCTTTAAAAAAAAAAAAAAAGTACATAAGCTTCTTTTTATTTTTGTTTACCGTATTGGACATTTTGTAGCTCCTATCGCCTAATACAATAGGGCATTCAAAAAATTAACTGTAATATTACACAGGTCTACAAGGTTTTTGGTGCCGAGACTATGATATACTTTTCTATAGGTTTTCAATGTGCTGAATTCGAATCTGTCAGAAATATCCTATCAGCCCCCGTTTTTGAAATATTACCGTTAGAAGATGTAAAAAAAACTACTTTTGAGGTTATGCTTTTATGTGAAGACATTTGTTTTTATATATAAATCATAACGGTTTCTATAAGAACTATATTCCTTCTTTCAAGATCTTTTTAAATCTTTTCGATATCTTATTTATTGTTCAAGATATCGTCAGTTTTTTGGCTTATTGTAATGTATCAAACAGATATCACGTTTTCATCTTAATATAAACACACTTACTTCATTTTAAGATATCTCCGGCAGTAAAAAGATATTGCAAAGATGTAAACAGGTCTTGAAAGAAGGAAAATAGTTCTTATAGGAACCGTTGTGATTTATATTTTTAAAAAATTCTTCAGATAAAGGCATAACATCAAAAGTGGCAAAAAAACGTTTTTTTTTCCATTTTCTAACGGTAATATTTCCAAAACGTGAGCTGATAGGATATTTTTAGCCGTTTTTTATTATCACTTGATCCATATAGATCATTAATTAAAATGTATTACAACAACTACATGAGATCTTTCAAGATCACGATTCATGATCCTGATGAAAAGCAAGATCACGATTCGTGATCCTGATGAAAAGCAAGATCTCATGTAGTTGTTGTAATACATTTTAATTAATGATCTATATGGATCAAGTGATAATAAAAAACGGCTTTTGACTTCAGATTCGACTTTAACACGAGTGTGTGAAGTTAGCCCCCCTTTTTTTGAAATTGTTACTTTTGAAAGTTGTTCCAGGTTGTTCCCGATTTGTTCCGGATTGTTCCAAATTTTTTTGAAAAATTTTCAAAAATGGAGGTTTTAGAGCCAAAAAACCGTTTTTGACCTAGCCCCCCTTTTATCGAAAATTGAAATTTTGAAAGTTGTTCCGGGTTTAAAAAGTTGTTCCGAACATTGTTCCAAATTTCTGGACCTCTAAGTTCAATATTTCGAAAGTTAGGGTCCAAAAACCAAAAAATTCTAGCCCCCCTTTTTTCGATTTTTTAGGTTTTTATATTTTTTTTAGCTTTAAAAAAGTGTTCTAAACATTGTTCCAAGAAATTGAGGTCATAAAGTTTGTATTTTTAAAGACATCGCTTTGGAAACTTTTTTTCAAGAAACTAAAAAAACAACTTTTCCAACTATTATTTTCCAAATTTTTTTCTGAAATCCAATATTTAACCATACATACATATTTGGAGTGAGTTTCAGTGTTCTACAGTAAGAGTATCAACTCGAAAATGCACTTTCAAAATAAATCGTGATATTTTCACATTTTCAAAAATTTCCATAGGCCGCCCTTTTTCGAAAAATAAAATTCCAAAAGTTGTTCCAAGTTATATTTCTTAAGCCAAACCAAAAATCGTCAAGAAAAACAAACAACTAGGCATTTAAACTAAAAAAAAACGATTTTAGTAAACTCTTGCCCCAATTTTGCTCCCCTTTTGAAAATTTTCAGATCCAAAAATTAAAACAAATTAGTCTTCTGATTTTCTTTAACGTATTAAAATATAATATGTTTCAAAGATATATCAACCCCCCAAAATTATAAAAAAACCCCCCACCACTCCCCAAATTCAAAAACCGAAAATCTAAAAACACACACATATGTTTTGTATTATTATGAAAACCAAAATGTTCCCAACTTTTATCAAAAAATAATGAAAAATATAGATTTTAGAGCAAAAAAACTATTTTTACGATATTAGAAAAAAGTTCTTATTGAACCCCAAAAATTTTCAAAAATTAAAATTTAAAAAACAATATTGTTATAATATGGTCCTTTCAAATTAATTCTAGTTAAAACATAAGAAAAAAAATGTATATAAGTTTTTTTCGAAAACGTGCTCCCCAGACCCCCTCTTGACCAAAAGTGAGAATCAATCACTATACGAGTTTCATACCATAAAACTTAAAATTAGACACTTTAAAAAATAAAAAAAAAATTTTACAATATACCAAAAAAAAAATTTTGGCTCTCCCCTTTTCGAATTTAAAAAATCCAAAACTTGTTCCAGGTTGTTCTAGGGCTCTTCTAAATTGTTCCAGACTTTCGCTTCTTAATATTGATTTTTAGTATCAAACATTTAAAAAAAATGCTCCCCCATCCCCCCTTTTGACAAATCCAAAAACTAAAAGTTGTTCCAAGTGCACATTCAAAAATATTCAAAACTCCCCCCCCCCTTTTGACAAATCCAAAATCTAAAAGTTGTTCCAAGTGCACAATCACTCAAATCCAAATGTTCCAAAGTTTCATTCAAAAATATTCAAAACTGAGCATTTTAAGCCAAAATTTCATTTAATATGGGAAAATCATGTTAAACTTGTTCTGGCTCCCCTTTTTCGAATTTGAAAAATCCAAAACTTGTTCCAGGTTGTTCTAGGGCTCTTCTCAATTGTTCCAGACTTTCGCTTCTTAATATTGATTTTTAGTATCAAAAATTTCAAAAAAATGCTCCCCCATCCCCCCTTTTGACAAATCCAAAATCTAAAAGTTGTTCCAAGTGCACAATCACTAAAATCCAATTGTTCCAAAGTTTCATTCAAAAATATTCAAAACTGAGCATTTTAAGCCAAAATTTCATTTAATATGGGAAAATCATGTTAAACTTGTTCTGGCTCCCCTTTTTCGAATTTCAAAAATCCAAGACTTGTTCCAGGTTGTTCTAGGGCTCTTCTCAATTGTTCCAGACTTTCGCTTCTTAATATTGATTTTTAGTATGAAAAATTTCAAAAAAATGCTCCCCCATCCCCCCTTTTGACAAATCCAAAATCTAAAAGTTGTTCCAAGTGCACAATCACTCAAATCTAATTGTTCCAAAGTTTCATTCAAAAATATTTAAAACTGAGCATTTTAAGCCAAAATTTCATTTAATATGGGAAAATCATGTTAAACTTGTTCTGGCTCCCCTTTTTCGAATTTAAAAAATCCAAAACTTGTTCCAGGTTGTTCTAGGGCTCTTCTCAATTGTTCCAGACTTTCGCTTCTTAATATTGATTTTTAGTATCAAAAATTTCAAAAAAATGCTCCCCCATCCCCCCTTTCGACAAATCCAAAATCTAAAAGTTGTTCCAAGTGCACAATCACTCAAATCCAATTGTTCCAAAGTTTCATTCAAAAATATTCAAAACTGAGCATTTTAAGCCAAAATTTCATTTAATATGGGAAAATCATGTTAAACTTGTTCTGGCTCCCCTTTTTCGAATTTCAAAAATCCAAAACTTGTTCCAGGTTGTTCTAGGGCTCTTCTAAATTGTTCCAGACTTTCGCTTCTTAATATTGATTTTTAGTATCAAAAATTTCAAAAAAATGCTTCCCCATCCCCCCTTTTGACAAATCCAAAATCTAAAAGTTGTTCCAAGTGCACAATCACTCAAATCCAATTGTTCCAAAGTTTCATTCAAAACTATTCAAAACTGAGCATTTTAAGCCAAAATTTCATTTAATATGGAAAAATCATGTTAAACTTGTTCTGGCTCCCCTTTTTCGAATTTCATAAATTCAAAACTTGTTCCAGGTTGTTCTAGGGCTCTTCTAAATTGTTCCAGACTTTCGCTTCTTAATATTGATTTTTGGTATGAAAAATTTCAAAAAAATTATCCCCCCATCCCCCCTTTTGACAAATCCAAAATCTAAAAGTTGTTCCAAGTGCACAATCACTCAAATCCAAGACATGTTCCAGGTTGTTCTAGGGCTCTTCTCAATTGTTCCAGACTTTCGCTTCTTAATATTGATTTTTAGTATCAAAAACTCCAAAAAAATGCTCCCTCATCCCCCTTTTTACAAATCCAAAATCTAAAAGTTGTTCCAAGTGCACAATCACTCAAATCCAATTGTTCCAAAGTTTCATTCAAAAATATTTAAAACTGAGCATTTTAAGCCAAAATTTCATTTAATATGGGAAAATCATGTTAAATTTGTTCTGGCTCCCCTTTTTCGAATTTCAAAAATCCAAAACTTGTTCCAGGTTGTTCTAGGGCTCTTCTAAATTGTTCCAGACTTTCGCTTCTCAATATTGATTTTTAGGATGAAAAATTTCAAAAAAATGCTCCCCCACCCCCCCTTTTGACAAATCCAAAATCTATAACTTGTTCCAAGTGCACCACAATCACTCAAATCCAATTGTTCCAAAGTTTCATTCAAAAATATTCAAAACTGAGCATTTTAAGCCAAAATTTCATTTAATATGGGAAAATCATGTTAAACTTGTTCTGGCTCCCCTTTTTCGAATTTCAAAAATTCAAAACTTGTTCCAGGTTGTTCTAGGGCTCTTCTAAATTGTTCCAGACTTTCGCTTCTTAATATTGATTTTTAATATCAAACATTTCAAAAAAATGCTCCCCCATCCCCCCTTTTGACAAATCCAAAATCTAAAAGTTGTTCCAAGTGCACAATCACTCAAATCCAATTGTTCCAAAGTTTCATTCAAAAGTATTCAAAACTGAGCATTTTAAGCCAAAATTTCATTTAATATGGGAAAATCATGTTAAACTTGTTCTGGCTCCCCTTTTTCGAATTTCAAAAATCCAAAACTTGTTCCAGGTTGTTCTAGGGCTCTTCTAAATTGTTCCAGACTTTCGCTTCTTAATATTGATTTTTAGTATCAAAAATTTCAAAAAAATGCTCCCCCATCCCTCCTTTTGACAAATCCAAAATCTAAAAGTTGTTCCAAGTGCACAATCACTCAAATCCAATTGTTCCAAAGTTTCATTCAAAAATATTCAAAACTGAGCATTTTAAGCCAAAATTTCATTTAATATGGGAAAATCATGTTAAACTTGTTCTGGCTCCCCTTTTTCGAATTTCAAAAATCCAAAACTTGTTCCAGGTTGTTCTAGGGCTCTTCTCAATTGTTCCAGACTTTCGCTTCTTAATATTGATTTTTAGTATCAAAAATTTCAAACAAATGCTCCCCCATCCCCCCTTTTGACAAATCCAAAATCTAAAAGTTGTTCCAAGTGCACAATCACTCAAATCTAATTGTTCCAAAGTTTCATTCAAAAATATTTAAAACTGAGCATTTTAAGCCAAAATTTCATTTAATATGGGAAAATCATGTTAAACTTGTTCTGGCTCCCCTTTTTCGAATTTCAAAAATACAAAACTTGTTCCAGATTGTTCTAGGGCTCTTCTAAATTGTTCCCGACTTTCGCTTCTCAATATTGATTTTTAGTATCAAAAATTTCAAAAAAATGCTCCCCCATCCCCCCTTTTGACAAATCCAAAATCTTTAACTTGTTCCAAGTGCACCACAATCACTAAAATCCAATTGTTCCAAAGTTTCATTCAAAAATATTCAAAACTGAGCATTTTAAGCCAAAATTTCATTTAATATGGGAAAATCATGTTAAACTTGTTCTGGCTCCCCTTTTTCGAATTTAAAAAATCCAAAACTTGTTCCAGGTTGTTCTAGGGCTCTTCTCAATTGTTCCAGACTTTCGCTTCTTAATATTGATTTTTAGTATCAAAAATTTCAAAAAAATGCTCCCCCATCCCCCCTTTTGACAAATCCAAAATCTAAAAGTTGTTCCAAGTGCACAATCACTCAAATCCAATTGTTCCAAAGTTTCATTCAAAAATATTTAAAACTGAGCATTTTAAGCCAAAATTTCATTTAATATGGGAAAATCATGTTAAACTTGTTCTGGCTCCCCTTTTTCGAATTTCAAAAATCCAAAACTTGTTCCAGGTTGTTCTAGGGCTCTTCTAAATTGTTCCAGACTTTCGCTTCTTAATATTGATTTTTAGTATCAAACATTTAAAAAAAATGCTCCCCCATCCCCCCTTTTGACAAATCCAAAATCTATAACTTGTTCCAAGTGCACCACAATCACTCAAATCCAATTGTTCCAAAGTTTCATTCAAAAATATTCAAAACTGAGCATTTTAAGCCAAAATTTCATTTAATATGGGAAAATCATGTTAAACTTGTTCTGGCTCCCCTTTTCGAATTTCAAAAATCCAAAACTTGTTCCGTTCCAGGTTGTTCTAGGGCTCTTCTAAATTGTTGCAGACTTTCGCTTCTCAATATTGATTTTTAAGATGAAAAATTTCAAAAAAAAATGCTCCCCCATCCCCCCTTTTGACAAATCCAAAATCTAAAAGTTTTTCCAAGCTCCCCTTTTTTTTTATTAATTTTTTACATTCTAGAAATGACTTAGCTAGATATTATATTTTTAGCTAAGTTATAATTATTTAATTAAAAAAAATTATAATTTTAGCTAAGTCTTTTCTAAAATGTAAAAAATTAATCAAAATACGATTTCTAAAATGACAAACTAATTTAGCACTTTTAAAACTTTGAAACATAAGATTTTTTTTCATTAGTTGAAGTGTTTTTGTTTTGTTTTGGAACAACTTTTGGATTTGTAAAAAAGGGTGAGGCAATCAATGGCGCTCGTTAGTTGCTGGGGCCTCTGGGCAAGACTGAATTTTGCGACCCTTTTGATATTTGGCGGCCTCTTTTGAATAAAAAAAGTACGTATACGCCACACTTTGTTTTTAGCATTTTTTTTTTGAAATTTTTGATACTAAAAATCAATATTAAGAAGCGAAAGTCTGGAACAATTTAAAAGAGCCCTAGAACAACCTGGAACAAGTTTTGGATTTTTGAAATTCGAAAAAGGGGAGCCAGAACAAGTTTAACATGATTTTCCCATATTAAATGAAATTTTGGCTTAAAATGCTCAGTTTTGAATATTTTTGAATGAAACTTTGGAACAATTGGATTTGAGTGATTGTGCACTTGGAACAACTTTTAGATTTTGGATTTGTCAAAAGGGGGGATGGGGGAGCATTTTTTTGAAATTTTTGATACTAAAAATCAATATTAAGGAGCGAAAGTCTGGAACAATTGAGAAGAGCCCTAGAACAACCTGGAACAAGTTTTGGATTTTTGAAATTCGAAAAAGGGGAGCCAGAACAAGTTTAACATGATTTTCCCATATTAAATGAAATTTTGGCTTAAAATGCTCAGTTTTGAATATTTTTGAATGAAACTTTGGAACAATTGGATTTGAGTGATTGTGCACTTGGAACAACTTTTAGATTTTGGATTTGTCAAAAGGGGGGATGGGGGAGCATTTTTTTGAAGTTTTTGATACTAAAAATCAATATTAAGGAGCGAAAGTCAGGAACAATTTAGAAGAGCCCTAGAACAACCTGGAACAAGTTTTGGATTTTTTAAATTCGAAAAAGGGGAGCCAGAACAAGTTTAACATGATTTTCCCATATTAAATTAAATGTTGGCTTAAAATGCTCAGTTTTGAATATTTTTGAATGAAACTTTCGAACAATTGGATTTGAGTGATTGTGCACTTGGAACAACTTTTAGATTTTGGATTTGTCAAAAGGGGGGATGGGGGAGCATTTTTTTTTTGAAATGTTTGATACTAAAAATCAATATTAAGAAGCGAAAGTCTGGAACAATTGAGAAGAGCCCTAGAACAACCTGGAACAAGTTTTGGATTTTTGAAATTCGAAAAAGGGGAGCCAGAACAAGTTTAACATGATTTTCCCATATTAAATGAAATTTTGGCTTAAAATGCTCAGTTTTGAATATTTTTGAATGAAACTTTGGAACAATTGGATTTGAGTGATTGTGCACTTGGAACAACTTTTAGATTTTGGATTTGTCAAAAGGGGGGATGGGGGAGCATTTTTTTGAAATTTTTGATACTAAAAATCAATATTAAGGAGCGAAAGTCTGGAACAATTGAGAAGAGCCCTAGAACAACCTGGAACAAGTTTTGGATTTTTTAAATTCGAAAAAGGGGAGCCAGAACAAGTTTAACATGATTTTCCCATATTAAATGAAATTTTGGCTTAAAATGCTCAGTTTTAAATATTTTTGAATGAAACTTTGGAACAATTGGATTTGAGTGATTGTGCACTTGGAACAACTTTTAGATTTTGGATTTGTCAAAAGGGGGGATGGGGGAGCATTTTTTTTGAAATTTTTGATACTAAAAATCAATATTAAGGAGCGAAAGTCAGGAACAATTTAGAAGAGCCCTAGAACAACCTGGAACAAGTTTTGGATTTTTTAAATTCGAAAAAGGGGAGCCAGAACAAGTTTAACATGATTTTCCCATATTAAATGAAATTTTGGCTTAAAATGCTCAGTTTTGAATATTTTTGAATGAAACTTTGGAACAATTGGATTTGAGTGATTGTGGTGCACTTGGAACAAGTTATAGATTTTGGATTTGTCAAAAGGGGGGATGGGGGAGCATTTTTTTGAAATGTTTGATACTAAAAATCAATATTAAGAAGCGAAAGTCTGGAACAATTTAGAAGAGCCCTAGAACAACCTGGAACAAGTTTTGAATTTTTGAAATTCGAAAAAGGGGAGCCAGAACAAGTTTAACATGATTTTCCCATATTAAATGAAATTTTGGCTTTAAATGCTCAGTTTTGAATATTTTTGAATGAAACTTTGGAACAATTGGATTTGAGTGATTGTGGTGCACTTGGAACAAGTTATAGATTTTGGATTTGTCAAAAGGGGGGGTGGGGGAGCATTTTTTTGAAATTTTTCATCCTAAAATACAATATTGAGAAGCGAAAGTCTGGAACAATTTAGAAGAGCCCTAGAACAACCTGGAACAAGTTTTGGATTTTTGAAATTCGAAAAAGGGGAGCCAGAACAAATTAAACATGATTTTCCCATACTAAATGAAATTTTGGCTTAAAATGCTCAGTTTTAAATATTTTTGAATGAAACTTTGGAACAATTGGATTTGAGTGATTGTGCACTTGGAACAACTTTTAGATTTTGGATTTGTCAAAACGGGAATGAGGGAGCATTTTTTTGAAATTTTTGATACTAAAAATCAATATTAAGAAGCGAAACAATTGAGAAGAGCCCTAGAACAACCTGGAACAAGTCTTGGATTTTTGAAATTCGAAAAAGGGGAGCCAGAACAAGTTTAACATGATTTTCCCATATTAAATGAAATTTTGGCTTAAAATGCTCAGTTTTGAATATTTTTGAATGAAACTTTGGAACAATTGGATTTTAGTGATTGTGCACTTGGAACAACTTTTAGATTTTGGATTTGTCAAAAGGGGGGATGGGGGAGCATTTTTTTGAAATTTTTGATACTAAAAATCAATATTAAGAAGCGAAAGTCTGGAACAATTGAGAAGAGCCCTAGAACAACCTGGAACAAGTTTTGGATTTTTCAAATTCGAAAAAGGGGAGCCAGAACAAGTTTAACATGATTTTCCCATATTAAACGAAATTTTGGCTTAAAATGCTCAGTTTTGAATATTTTTGAATGAAACCTTGGAACATTTGGATTTGAGCGATTGTGCACTTGGAACAACTTTTAGATTTTGGATTTGTCTAAAGGGGGATGGGGGAGCATATTTTTGAAATTTTTGATACTAAAAATCAATATTAAGAAGCGAAAGTCTGGAACAATTTAGAAGAGCCCTAGAACAACCTGGAACAAGTTTTGGATTTTTGAAATTCGAAAAAGGGGAGCCAGAACAAGTTTAACATGATTTTCCCATATTAAATGAAATTTTGGGTTAAAATGCTCAGTTTTGAATATTTTTGAATGAAACTTTGGAACAATTGGATTTGAGTGATTGTGCACTTGGAACAACTTTTAGTTTTTGGATTTGTCAAAAGGGGGGATGGGGGAGCATATTTTTGAAATTTTTGATACTAAAAATCAATATTAAGAAGCGAAAGTCTGGAACAATTTAGAAGAGCCCTAGAACAACCTGGAACAAGTTTTGGATTTTTCAAATTCGAAAAAGGGGAGCCAGAACAAGTTTAACATGATTTTCCCATATTAAATGAAATTTTGGCTTAAAATGCTCAGTTTTGAATATTTTTGAATGAAACCTTGGAACATTTGGATTTGAGCGATTGTGCACTTGGAACAACTTTTAGATTTTGGATTTGTCTAAAGGGGGATGGGGGAGCATTTTTTTGAAATTTTTGATACTAAAAATCAATATTAAGAAGCGAAAGTCTGGAACAATTTAGAAGAGCCCTAGAACAACCTGGAACAAGTTTTGGATTTTTGAAATTCGAAAAAGGGGAGCCAGAACAAGTTTAACATGATTTTCCCATATTAAATGAAATTTTGGGTTAAAATGCTCAGTTTTGAATATTTTTGAATGAAACTTTGGAACAATTGGATTTGAGTGATTGTGCACTTGGAACAACTTTTAGATTTTGGATTTGTCAAAAGGGGGGATGAGGGAGCATTTTTTTGAAATTTTTGATACTAAAAATCAATATTTAGAAGCGAAAGTCTGGAACAATTGAGAAGAGCCCTAGAACAACCTGGAACAAGTTTTGGATTTTTGAAATTCGAAAAAGGGGAGCCAGAACAAGTTTAACATGATTTTCCCATATTAAATGAAATTTTGGCTTAAAATGCTCAGTTTTGAATACTTTTGAATGAAACTTTGGAACAATTGGATTTGAGTGATTGTGCACTTGGAACAACTTTTAGATTTTGGATTTGTCAAAAGGGGGGATGGGTGAGCATATTTTTGAAATTTTTGATACTAAAAATCAATATTAAGAAGCGAAAGTCTGGAACAATTGAGAAGAGCCCTAGAACAACCTGGAACAAGTTTTGGATTTTTTAAATTCGAAAAAGGGGAGCCAGAAAAAGTTTAACATGATTTTCCCATATTAAATGAAATTTTGGCTTAAAATGCTCAGTTTTGAATATTTTTGAATGAAACTTTGGAACATTTGGATTTGAGTGATTGTGCACTTGGAACAACTTTTAGATTTTGGATTTGTCAAAAGGGGGGATGGGGGAGCATTTTTTTGAAATTTTTGATACTAAAAATCAATATTAAGAAGCGAAAGTCTGGAACAATTTAGAAGAGCCCTAGAACAACCTGGAACAAGTTTTGGATTTTTGAAATTCGAAAAAGGGGAGCCAGAACAAATTTAACATGATTTTCCCATATTAAATGAAATTTTGGCTTAAAATGCTCAGTTTTGAATATTTTTGAATGAAACTTTGGAACAATTGGATTTGAGTGATTGTGCACTTGGAACAACTTTTAGATTTTGGATTTATCAAAAGGGGGGATGGGGGAGCATTTTTTTGAAATTTTTGATACTAAAAATCAATATTAAGAAGCGAAAGTCTGGAACAATTTAGAAGACCCTAGAACAACCTGGAACAAGTTTTGGATTTTTGAAATTCGAAAAAGGGGAGCCAGAACAAGTTTAACATGATTTTCCCATATTAAATGAAATTTTGGCTTAAAATGCTCAGTTTTGAATATTTTTGAATCAAACTTTGGAGCAATTGGATTTGAGTGATTGTGCACTTGGAACAACTTTTAGATTTTGGATTTGTCAAAAGGAGGGATGGGGGAGCATTTTTTTGAAATTTTTGATACTAAAAATCAATATTAAGAAGCGAAAGTCTGGAACAATTTAGAAGAGCCCTTAGAACAACCTGGAACAAGTTTTGGATTTTTGAAATTCGAAAAAGGGGAGCCAGAACAAGTTAAACATGATTTTCCCATATTAAATGAAATTTTGGCTTAAAATGCTCAGTTTTGAATATTTTTGAATGAAACTTTGGAACATTTGGATTTGAGTGATTGTGCACTTGGAACAACTTTTAGATTTTGGATTTGTCAAAAGGGGGGATGGGGGAGCATTTTTTTGAAATTTTTGATACTAAAAATCAATATTAAGAAGCGAAAGTCTGGAACAATTGAGAAGAGCCCTAGAACAACCTGGAACGGAACAAGTTTTGGATTTTTGAAATTCGAAAAGGGGAGCCAGAACAAGTTTAACATGATTTTCCCATATTAAATGAAATTTTGGGTTAAAATGCTCAGTTTTGAATATTTTTGAATGAAACTTTGGAGCAATTGGATTTGAGTGATTGTGCACTTGGAACAACTTTTAGTTTTTGGATTTGTCAAAAGGGGGGATGGGGGAGCATATTTTTGAAATTTTTGATACTAAAAATCAATATTAAGAAGCGAAAGTCTGGAACAATTTAGAAGAGCCCTAGAACAACCTGGAACAAGTTTTGGATTTTTTAAATTCGAAAAGGGGAGAGCCAGAATTTTTTTTTTGTTATATTGTAAAATTTTTTTTTTATTTTTTAAAGTATCTAATTTTAAGTTTTATGGTATGAAATTCGTATAGTGATTGATATTCTCACTTTTGGTCAAGAGGGGCTCTGGGGAGCACGTTTTCGAAAAAAACTGATATAAATTTTTTTTTTATGTTTTAACTGGAATTAATTTGAAAGTACCATATTAAAACAATATTGTTTTTTAAATTTTAATTTTTGAAAATTTTTGGGATTCAATAAGAACTTTTTTCTAATATCGTAAAAATAGTTTTTTTGCTCTAAAATCTATATTTTTCATTAGTTTTTGATAAAAGTTGGGAACATTTTGGTTTTCATAATAATATATGTGTGTGTGTGCTTTTAGATTTTGGATTTGTCAAAAGGAGTTATGGGGGAGCATTTTTTTGAAATTTTTGATACTAAAAATCAATATTAAGAAGCGAAAGTCTGGAACAATTGAGAAGAGCCCTAGAACAACCTGGAACAAGTTTTGGATTTTTTAAATTCGAAAAAGGGGAGCCAGAAATTTTAATTTTTGAAAATTTTTGGGATTCAATAAGAACTTTTTTCTAATATCGTAAAAATAGTTTTTTTGCTCTAAAATCTATATTTTTCATTAGTTTTTGATAAAAGTTGGGAACATTTTGGTTTTCATAATAATATATGTGTGTGTGTGCTTTTAGATTTTGGATTTGTCAAAAGGAGGGATGGGGGAGCATTTTTTTGAAATTTTTGATACTAAAAATCAATATTAAAAAGCGAAAGTCTGGAACAATTTAGAAGAGCCCTAGAACAACCTGGAACAAGTTTTGGATTTTTGAAATTCGAAAAAGGGGAGCCAGAACAAGTTTAACATGATTTTCCCATATTAAATGAAATTTTGGCTTAAAATGCTCAGTTTTGAATATTTTTGAATGAAACCTTGGAACATTTGGATTTGAGTGATTGTGCACTTGGAACAACTTTTAGATTTTGGATTTGTCAAAAGGGGGGATGGGTGAGCATATTTTTGAAATTTTTGATACTAAAAATCAATATTAAGGAGCGAAAGTCTGGAACAATTTAGAAGAGCCCTAGAACAACCTGGAACAAGTTTTGGATTTTTGAAATTCGAAAAAGGGGAGCCAGAACAAGTTTAACATGATTTTCCCATATTAAATGAAATTTTGGCTTAAAATGCTCAGTTTTGAATACTTTTGAATGAAACATTGGAACAATTGGATTTGAGTGATTGTGCATTTGGAACAACTTTTAGATTTTGGATTTGTCAAAAGGGGGAATGGGGGAGCATTTTTTTGAAATTTTTGATACTAAAAATCAATATTAAGAAGCGAAAGTCTGGAACAATTTAGAAGAGCCCTAGAACAACCTGGAACGGAACAAGTTTTGGATTTTTGAAATTCGAAAAAGGGGAGCCAGAACAAGTTTAACATGATTTTCCCATATTAAATGAAATTTTGGCTTAAAATGCTCAGTTTTGAATATTTTTGAATGAAACCTTGGAACATTTGGATTTGAGTGATTGTGCACTTGGAACAACTTTTAGATTTTGGATTTGTCAAAAGGGGGGATGGGGGAGCATTTTTTTGAAATTTTTGATACTAAAAATCAATATTAAGAAGCGAAAGTCTGGAACAATTTAGAAGAGCCCTAGAACAACCTGGAACAAGTTTTGGATTTTTGAAATTCGAAAAAGGGGAGCCAGAACAAGTTTAACATGATTTTCCCATATTAAATGAAATTTTGGCTTAAAATGCTCAGTTTTGAATATTTTTGAATGAAACTTTGGAGCAATTGGATTTGAGTGATTGTGCATTTGGAACAACTTTTAGATTTTGGATTTGTCAAAAGGGGGAATGGGGGAGCATTTTTTTGAAATTTTTGATACTAAAAATCAATATTAAGAAGCGAAAGTCTGGAACAATTTAGAAGAGCCCTAGAACAACCTGGAACGGAACAAGTTTTGGATTTTTGAAATTCGAAAAAGGGGAGCCAGAACAAGTTTAACATGATTTTCCCATATTAAATGAAATTTTGGCTTAAAATGCTCAGTTTTGAATATTTTTGAATGAAACTTTGGAACAATTGGATTTGAGTGATTGTGCACTTGGAACAACTTTTAGATTTTGGATTTGTCAAAAGTAGGGATGGGGGAGCATTTTTTTTTAATTTTTGATACTAAAAATCAATATTAAGAAGCGAAAGTCTGGAACAATTTAGAAGAGCCCTAGAACAACCTGGAACAAGTTTTGGATTTTTGAAATTCGAAAAAGGGGAGCCAGAACAAATTTAACATGATTTTCCCATATTAAATGAAATTTTGGCTTAAAATGCTCAGTTTTAAATATTTTTGAATGAAACTTTGGAACAATTGGATTTGAGTGATTGTGCACTTGGAACAACTTTTAGATTTTGGATTTGTCAAAAGGGGGGATGAGGGAGCATTTTTTTGAAATTTTTGATACTAAAAATCAATATTTAGAAGCGAAAGTCTGGAACAATTGAGAAGAGCCCTAGAACAACCTGGAACAAGTTTTGGATTTTTGAAATTCGAAAAAGGGGAGCCAGAACAAGTTTAACATGATTTTCCCATATTAAATGAAATTTTGGCTTAAAATGCTCAGTTTTGAATACTTTTGAATGAAACTTTGGAACAATTGGATTTGAGTGATTGTGCACTTGGAACAACTTTTAGATTTTGGATTTGTCAAAAGGGGGGATGGGTGAGCATATTTTTGAAATTTTTGATACTAAAAATCAATATTAAGAAGCGAAAGTCTGGAACAATTGAGAAGAGCCCTAGAACAACCTGGAACGGAACAAGTTTTGGATTTTTGAAATTCGAAAAAGGGGAGCCAGAACAAGTTTAACATGATTTTCCCATATTAAATGAAATTTTGGCTTAAAATGCTCAGTTTTGAATATTTTTGAATGAAACCTTGGAACATTTGGATTTGAGTGATTGTGCACTTGGAACAACTTTTAGATTTTGGATTTGTCAAAAGGGGGGATGGGGGAGCATTTTTTTGAAATTTTTGATACTAAAAATCAATATTAAGAAGCGAAAGTCTGGAACAATTTAGAAGAGCCCTAGAACAACCTGGAACAAGTTTTGGATTTTTGAAATTCGAAAAAGGGGAGCCAGAACAAGTTTAACATGATTTTCCCATATTAAATGAAATTTTGGCTTAAAATGCTCAGTTTTGAATATTTTTGAATGAAACTTTGGAGCAATTGGATTTGAGTGATTGTGCATTTGGAACAACTTTTAGATTTTGGATTTGTCAAAAGGGGGAATGGGGGAGCATTTTTTTGAAATTTTTGATACTAAAAATCAATATTAAGAAGCGAAAGTCTGGAACAATTTAGAAGAGCCCTAGAACAACCTGGAACGGAACAAGTTTTGGATTTTTGAAATTCGAAAAAGGGGAGCCAGAACAAGTTTAACATGATTTTCCCATATTAAATGAAATTTTGGCTTAAAATGCTCAGTTTTGAATACTTTTGAATGAAACATTGGAACAATTGGATTTGAGTGATTGTGCACTTGGAACAACTTTTAGATTTTGGATTTGTCAAAAGGAGGGATGGGGGAGCATTTTTTTGAAATTTTTGATACTAAAAATCAATATTAAGAAGCGAAAGTCTGGAACAATTTAGAAGAGCCCTAGAACAACCTGGAACAAGTTTTGGATTTTTGAAATTCGAAAAAGGGGAGCCAGAACAAATTTAACATGATTTTCCCATATTAAATGAAATTTTGGCTTAAAATGCTCAGTTTTGAATATTTTTGAATGAAACTTTGGAACAATTGGATTTGAGTGATTGTGCACTTGGAACAACTTTTAGATTTTGGATTTGTCAAAAGGAGGGATGGGGGAGCATTTTTTTGAAATTTTTGATACTAAAAATCAATATTAAGAAGCGAAAGTCTGGAACAATTTAGAAGAGCCCTAGAACAACCTGGAACAAGTTTTGGATTTTTGAAATTCGAAAAAGGGGAGCCAGAACAAGTTTAACATGATTTTCCCATATTAAATGAAATGTTGGCTTAAAATGCTCAGTTTTGAATACTTTTGAATGAAACTTTAGAACAATTGGATTTGAGTGATTGTGCACTTGGAACAACTTTTAGATTTTGGATTTGTCAAAAGGGGGAATGGGGGAGCATTTTTTTGAAATTTTTGATACTAAAAATCAATATTAAGAAGCGAAAGTCTGCAACAATTTAGAAGAGCCCTAGAACAACCTGGAACAAGTTTTGGATTTTTGAAATTCGAAAAAGGGGAGCCAGAACAAGTTTAACATGATTTTCCCATATTAAATGAAATTTTGGCTTAAAATGATCAGTTTTGAATATTTTTGAATGAAACCTTGGAACATTTGGATTTGAGCGATTGTGCACTTGGAACAACTTTTAGATTTTGGATTTGTCTAAAGGGGGATGGGGGAGCATTTTTTTGAAATTTTTGATACTAAAAATCAATATTAAGAAGCGAAAGTCTGGAACAATTTAGAAGAGCCCTAGAACAACCTGGAACAAGTTTTGGATTTTTGAAATTCGAAAAAGGGGAGCCAGAACAAGTTTAACATGATTTTCCCATATTAAATGAAATTTTGGCTTAAAATGCTCAGTTTTGAATACTTTTGAATGAAACTTTGGAACAATTGGATTTGAGTGATTGTGCACTTGGAACAACTTTTAGATTTTGGATTTGTCAAAAGGGGGGATGGGGGGAGAATTTTTTTGAAATTTTTCATACCAAAAATCAATATTAAGAAGCGAAAGTCTGGAACAATTTAGAAGAGCCCTAGAACAACCTGGAACAAGTTTTGAATTTTTTAAATTCGAAAAAGGGGAGCCAGAACAAGTTTAACATGATTTTTCCATATTAAATGAAATTTTGGCTTAAAATGCTCAGTTTTGAATATTTTTGAATGAAACTTTGGAACAATTGGATTTGAGTGATTGTGCACTTGGAACAACTTTTAGATTTTGGATTTGTCAAAAGGGGGAATGGGGGAGCATTTTTTTGAAATTTTTGATACTAAAAATCAATATTAAGAAGCGAAAGTCTGGAGCAATTTAGAAGAGCCCTAGAACAACCTGGAACGGAACAAGTTTTGGATTTTTGAAATTCGAAAAAGGGGAGCCAGAAAAAGTTTAACATGATTTTCCCATATTAAATGAAATTTTGGCTTAAAATGCTCAGTTTTGAATATTTTTGAATGAAACTTTGGAACAATTGGATTTGAGTGATTGTGGTGCACTTGGAACAAGTTATAGATTTTGGATTTGTCAAAAGGGGGGATGGGGGAGCATTTTTTTGAAATTTTTCATCCTAAAAATCAATATTAAGGAGCGAAAGTCTGGAACAATTTAGAAGAGCCCTAGAACAACCTGGAACAAGTTTTGGATTTTTAAAATTCGAAAAAGGGGAGCCAGAACAAATTTGACATGATTTTCCCATATTAAATGAAATTTTGGCTTAAAATGCTCAGTTTTAAATATTTTTGAATGAAACTTTGGAACAATTGGATTTGAGTGATTGTGCACTTGGAACAACTTTTAGATTTTGGATTTGTCAAAAGGGGGGGTGAGGGAGCATTTTTTTTAAATTTTTGATACTAAAAATCAATATTAAGAAGCGAAAGTCTGGAACAATTGAGAAGAGCCCTAGAACAACCTGGAACGGAACAAGTTTTGGATTTTTGAAATTCGAAAAAGGGGAGCCAGAACAAGTTTAACATGATTTTCCCATATTAAATGAAATTTTGGCTTAAAATGCTCAGTTTTGAATATTTTTGAATGAAACTTTGGAACAATTGGATTTGAGTGATTGTGCACTTGGAACAACTTTTAGATTTTGGATTTGTCAAAAGGAGGGATGGGGGAGCATTTTTTTGAAATTTTTGATACTAAAAATCAATATTAAGAAGCGAAAGTCTGGAACAATTTAGAAGAGCCCTAGAACAACCTGGAACAAGTTTTGGATTTTTGAAATTCGAAAAAGGGGAGCCAGAACAAGTTTAACATGATTTTCCCATATTAAATGAAATGTTGGCTTAAAATGCTCAGTTTTGAATACTTTTGAATGAAACTTTAGAACAATTGGATTTGAGTGATTGTGCACTTGGAACAACTTTTAGATTTTGGATTTGTCAAAAGGGGGAATGGGGGAGCATTTTTTTGAAATTTTTGATACTAAAAATCAATATTAAGAAGCGAAAGTCTGCAACAATTTAGAAGAGCCCTAGAACAACCTGGAACAAGTTTTGGATTTTTGAAATTCGAAAAAGGGGAGCCAGAACAAGTTTAACATGATTTTCCCATATTAAATGAAATTTTGGCTTAAAATGCTCAGTTTTGAATATTTTTGAATGAAACCTTGGAACATTTGGATTTGAGCGATTGTGCACTTGGAACAACTTTTAGATTTTGGATTTGTCAAAAGGGGGGATGGGGGAGCATTTTTTTGAAATTTTTGATACTAAAAATCAATATTAAGAAGCGAAAGTCTGGAACAATTTAGAAGAGCCCTAGAACAACCTGGAACAAGTTTTGGATTTTTGAAATTCGAAAAAGGGGAGCCAGAACAAGTTTAACATGATTTTCCCATATTAAATGAAATTTTGGCTTAAAATGCTCAGTTTTGAATATTTTTGAATGAAACATTGGAGCAATTGGATTTGAGTGATTGTGCACTTGGAACAACTTTTAGATTTTTGATTTGTCAAAAGGGGGGATGGGGGAGCATTTTTATGAAATTTTTGATACTAAAAATCAATATTAAGAAGCGAAAGTCTGGAACAATTTAGAAGAGCCCTAGAACAACCTGGAACAAGTTTTGGATTTTTTAAATTCGAAAAGGGGAGAGCCAGAATTTTTTTTTTGTTATATCGTAAAAAATTTTTTTTATTTTTTAAAGTTTCTAATTTTAAGTTTTATGGTATGAAACTCGTATAGTGATTGATATTCTCACTTTTGGTCAAAAGGGGGTCTGGGGAGCACGTTTTCGAAAAAAACTTATATACATTTTTTTTCTTATGTTTTAACTGGAATTAATTTGAAAGGACCATATTATAACAATATTGTTTTTTAAATTTTAATTTTTGAAAATTTTTGGGATTCAATAAGAACTTTTTTCTAATATCGTAAAAATAGTTTTTTTGCTCTAAAATCTATATTTTTCATTATTTTTTGATAAAAGTAGGTAACATTTTGGTTTTCATAATAATACATATTTGTGTGTTTTTAGATTTTCGGTTTTTGAATTTGGGGGGTGGTGGGGGGTTTTTTATAATTTTGGGGGGTTGATATATCTTTGAAACATATTATATTTTAATACGTTAAAGAAAATCAGAAGACTAATTTGTTTTAATTTTTGGATCTTAAAATTTTCAAAAGGGGAGCAAAATTGGAGCAAGAGTTTTCTAAAATCGTTTTTTTTTAGTTTAAATGCCTAGTTGTTTGTTTTTCTTGACGATTTTTGGTTTGGCTTGAGAAATATTAATGTTCAACTTGGAACAACTTTTGGATTTTTATTTTTCGAAAAAGGGCGGCCTATGGAAATTTTTGAAAATGTGAAAACATCACGATTTATTTTGAAAGTGCATTTTCGAGTTGATACTCTTACTGTAGAACACTGAAACTCACTCCAAATATATATGTATGGTTAAATATTGGATTTCAGAAAAAAATTTGGAAAATAATAGTTGGAAAAGTTGTTTTTTTAGTTTCTTGAAAAAAAGTTTCCAAAGCGATATCTTTAAAAATACAAACTTTAGGACCTCAATTTCTTGGAACAATGTTTAGAAAACTTTTTTAAAGCTAAAAAAAATATACAAACCTAAAAAATCGAAAAAGGCGGGCTAGAATTTTTTGGTTTTTGCCCCTAACTTTCGAAATATTGAACTTAGAGGTCCAAAAATTTGGAACAATGTTCGGAACAACTTTTTAAACCCGGAACAACTTTCAAAATTTCAATTTTCGAAAAAAGGGGGGCTAGGTCAAAAACGGTTTTTTGGCTCTAAAACCTCCGTTTTTGAAAATTTTTCAAAAAAAATTTGGAACAATCCGGAACAATTTTGATGTACAGAATTTTGATGTACAGAATTTGAAATACAGTATTTTGACCAACCAGAATTTTGCTATACAGAATTTTGACTTTCAGAATTTTGTTCGTACAGCATTTTGCACATACAGAATTTGGACATACAGTATTTTGGCATACAGTATTTTGAATACAGAATTTCGACCCCAACCCTAGAAATTTCTTACCCATTGAAAAAAAATAATTTTTACCTATGATTATTACATATCGTCGGCAGAAAGCCAAAACCGCGAATCTGCATTTTTTGACATTTTCACTTTAAAGCGTCATTTACCTTGTTATCGGTCCCTCTATTCACTGCTTCAACCCCTATGCTCGATCTGTTACCTAGAAGCGAGTTGCACGAGTTTCCATAAGGTTGCATGAGTTTCATCGGAAAAAATACTAGACAAATGAGACGACGCACCGCATCGCTGTAATTGGACATGCGTCACATTCAAGATTTTAATAGAGATGTGCAAAATATACCTATATATCGATTGGTTGGAATACATTACATAACGCTTATAAGAAACTCCAAAATTACACAATATTTGTTTCTTTAACCGAGTGTTTCTTATATTCTTAGAACGGATATAAGATACAAGTTTCTTATACGGATATAAAAAACAAGTTTCTTATACGGATATAAGAAACAAGTTTCTTATACAAATATACCTACCCAGTAGTACCACAAACTTATCCTCGCCTAAATATTCAATCCAATTATATAACTACATATAATGTAGCTATTTTATATTTTTTTCACAGATTTCTTTTCTATTTTTTCCCGATATAATTTATTCAAGGATTATGTATCAATTTAGTTTTAAGTGAAATATTAGCTGTGTTCCTTTGGCCTGAAGTATAAATATCTACTGCTAAGTAGTTCTGGTTGAATTCAACACCATTTCTTCAATAGAAAAAATATCTTTGAATGGATTCAGATGCACTAAAAAGTACTTTGCTGAGCCCAAAGGAACACAGTCATTATTTCGCAACATTTTTAGCAAAGGCAAACACAGCAGGGATATAAAGAACACAAACACAACAAATAACAAATTGAACACTGAACTGAAATTATCTTCAAAATTATAATATCAAACTCAACCAGTGTCGCCATGAAAATATTTGGAAAAATCTGCAAAAATGACGAAAAAAATCTGCAATGCAGATTTCCAGAGAATTCTCCGGGCTAAACAACTAAGCCCAAGGAGCTAAAGTGTTGTTGCATTTAACATTAAATTGCTTGGCCTCGACTGCGTTTTTTTTGTCCAGTTAAGACCGGTGGTAATAAAAAACACACCTATTGTTGGGCTTTTTCCAATATATCAAAAATGTACTGAACGTTATGAAAAAACTCCAGGTGATTTGACAACTCTATTATTTAAATAGGAAAAATTGTAGGTAGTTTTTGGCAAAATAAATGATCTTTTAGTTCGTCCTTGGCTTTAATTTAATTGACATTTTACTGGAGTTTTTGGAATGTTATCCTTTTTTGTCTTTTAAAGGTTAAGTTTTAGCTGCAGATAAAATCTGCACTGCAGATTTATAGTTCTCAAAAGTCTGGGAATGGGTTAAAAATCTGCAAAATGCAGATAAATCTATTGGCAACACTGCTAAAATGACATTTGCACAGGTTGCTTTGAATTTTTCTTAAGGGTTCATGTTTTTTAGTTTCGTGATTTTTTTGAAAGTTTCTTAAATCCAACCAACTTTATGTGTGAGCAAGAAAGTTCGTGGTTTGAAAAATGTTTCTTTTATCAGTGTTTTTCTTATAAACGTGTTTCTTATAAACACATAATTCAACATTAAAATATATGGTAAAGTACACGGTGCTTTTGTTCGAGTTTCTTTTAAGCGAGGTTTTCTTATAAGCGTGTTTCTTATAAGCGATAAATACTGTATCTTCCGATATTTTTATATAAAAACACCTAAATACATTTAAATAGTCATATAACTATACAGAGAGTTTCAGTTCATAGTTTCTCATAAGTAAGAATGTCAATATACGGTTAATTACACCCTTGCGTTGATTTGAAAATGAATCGATATTGCGATATTTCTATTCAACAAAATATCGAATCGAAAAATATCGATATTTTTTTTGAGAAGGCCATCTCTGTAATTATCAAAGATGACGGAAGATAACAACAGATGAAAAAAAAAATTCAAAGAACAACCGAGTTGAAGTTATTTCATTTAAGAAAATTAAAAAGTGACTATGGCAAGTGTCGCGTTATTTTTGGAGGCCGAGTCCAAACAAATAAGTGCACAAAAACTCAAGAAAAAAAGGAGGATTTTAAAAAGTCAAAGAAAATTTATTTGTAAAAGACTTTTGCCTGTAAGGCCCTCCGCCCACCAGTGCCCGCGATTTCTTTTTGTTTATCAATTCTTTTATTTTATGTTGGACTTATGTACAGTTACGAACATCCTTTTTTCCATTCACCAACATCCCTTTGTCGTGGTCCAATTCAATTTAACTGATTGGGCAGATCTTCCCAATACAGCCACAATTTTTGGTGATCTTTTTGTATACTTATGTTTATTTTCGATTTGCCTAAACACAAAAATCCATAATAAATAACAAAAGTTTACTAAAATACTTTTTTTTCTTCATAACTAACGTTTTAATTATTTATTCCGCAACAAAAACTTGTCGGAGGGCTTCGGACAAAAAATGATTTGTATCTGTCAAGAATACAACCATTAGAAGTGCTTCATCGCATGCAATGACATGCGTTGAAATTTGTCGGAGAAAATTTCCGATCAGCTGATCGGAGAAATACCTCGAAGCAAAAAGTCTCCGATTCGTAGAAAATCGGAAAAAATCCGCTCCGACGGAATACCTCGCTAGGGCCGAATGATTTTAATTATGTATGATTTTTAGTGCAGTGGGTTTCTCAAAGTCCATTATAATTAGAAAAAAAAATTTTGTTACTGCTATTACTATTAAAAATTTTCAGCTTATCTGGAACCACTTGTGAATATTTTGCAATCAAAAAAATTAGACCTCCTAGCATGAACAAAGCATATTCATACAATTATTAATATGGAAAAGGACTCAAGGCCCCAACCCATAGAATCCGTTGCGTCCGTTCCGTCAATCCATCCGTTGAAGTTGAAGGATGGGACAGAAAGGGGTGACCCATAGAATACGTCGTATGACGGATTGCTTTTTGACAGCTCACTTCAAATTCCGAGGTGTGTTCGATATTTTATCGCTGAATGTGCACTAAAGAAGTTCTGATGAAAGAAATTTTTAACTATTATTGTTGTTCTTTTTTTTAATTAAATAAAATGCGCGACTAGATTTCATGTAGGTACTTGCTCTTCAGTTAAAAACAATTTTTAATAACAGATTATCATTTGTAGATATGACTTTGGCATAGTAAAATTGAACTCTACAACAGAATTTGAGTATTTAATTGATATAATTTATAAGATACATCATTAAATGTTACTTTTATTACAATTAATTCACTAATGAATACTGAAATTTCACAACTCATAAAATCGGAGAAGAAAAGAACGCAGTTCATTTAGTTCTGAAATTCCCTCTCAAACAGAAAAATGAACAGATCTATTAATGACAACCAATGTCAAACCATACGACGGATGAAAAAGTAGAAAGTTGGGCAACTTCTTCCGTCGAAACCGTCCGTCTCCGTCCGATCCGTCGCTTATGGGTCGCTTCCCATAAGAACGTGTGTATTTTATCGAGCTGTCAGTCAAAAACTTCGACGGAACGGACGCAACGGATTCTATGGGCTGGGGCCTTCAGGAGTAAAAGAACTCATGACTGATTCGAAACTGGTGGCAGAAGAAGTTAAAGTAGAGCTGCAAACACTATGTATAGTCAAACGCCAAGTTTTGGAAGAGATCGCTTCTGATTCCATATTTAGATTGATATCTTCACTTGAAAGAAGATTTCCAAATGAAAACTTAGCAGCATATTCTCCATTTATTTTGCATCCAGTGAATATGTTGAAATTTAGCTTAAATGATTTTTTCCGAGTTTTACCCCGGATTAAAACAAATTGTGGGGGAGGCTTAACTGAAGCATAGGACCATAAACAAAAAATACCAAGACTGGAAACTCGGCGGTCAACTGACGTTTGCTGCGAGGTGTGGTGAATGTCGTGAACCTATCGTTGTGTTCGTGTCAAATGTGTGGTGAATGTCGTGAATCTATAAATGTGTGCGTGTTAACGTCATTTACCAACGTGGTGGCTTTCACATATATTCACAGACAGCACTGTACACAAAAGGGTTTCGGGGGGAAAGACGTACGAAAGTTTCCAGTCTTGGTATTTTTTGTTTATGCATAGGACTTTTTCCCGACAGCAAAATTAACTCTCCATATTAGCTTTTCCTTACCGTGCACCACAAGCTCAGATGAAAGAACTTTAAGCAGAGCACGTTGAGGAGAGTCAAAACGTGGCTAAGGTCAACAATGATCGAAGATCGTTTGAATGGTATAGTTGATAATAATCTCAAAATCATTGTTTGTAGATATCTGTTTGAATGTTTTAATTTATAGGATAATGTAGATATGTATTAGACTTTTTTTTTGTCCGTGGGTAGGTGTTGAAGTCTTCAAAAGATTCTATGAGGACCGGGAAACGCGTGCTCATAGATATGTGGGACTCTTAACCACTAAAACTACCTCCCAGTGGCGAGGCGTGGTTGATTTCAAATGGTGAGCCACCAAGAAATTCAATTCCAAATTTTTAATGCACTTCTGCGTTATATATTATAATTTTTTTTAATAAAGTTTCCATTAAATAGTGTGCAAAATTCTACGTCTTCCTTTAATAAAAATCTGCAAGAACTTTTTCTTAAAAGTCAAGTCTACTTTTAGTAATTAGAATTTAGAAGAAGTTTTTTTCTACCTATAGATTAAAGTGCTAGATCAGAAAGTCTATCTTCTCCTTGAGAATGTCTTAAACATGTATGTATGAAATCGCCTTAGAACTAAAAAGATCTCTCGACGCCGACATAAGCAACAGTTATCTAGGTGTTTACAAAACTATAAGTAAGAGCGTCCTTTTGTTTTCTTCATAAAACTAAACTGATTAAAATTGGGTATTTGAATCCTCTAATCCTAAAATAATACCTATAAAGTTACAAAATAGAGCTTGAACAAAAGGATACTTTTCTAAAGGATTTTCCCGAAGTGAAAATTGCATGGGACCGTCACGTTTTTGAAATACTTGAATATTAACTGGTAGAAAACCATATTTTTCGGTACTTTTGAAGTGGAATTCTACCAACGTGTATTTTTTTTAGAAAACTAATTTTTGAATGTCAAAAAGTCATACTCGTATTTTATTGTATAAAATATATTTATTTCTTTTCAAAATTATTTGTTTTCAAAGATTATTGCAAATAGAAAATTATATATCAAAAGCTTAGAGGTTAGCAAATGACAATTTGTGACTTCTGAATTCAGAACACTAAATTAGAAAAAAAATCACAAGCAAAGTTCTTGCTCTCGACTTTTTTTTTTGTCGAACAATGATGTTAAAGTCATAATCAAAACATTAAATCTTACTATCTAAAAAAATTTCACAATTTTTGCATCATCAAAATTTTTATTACTTTCAAAATTGCACTGCATTCTGCTTGGGAGTTGGGACTTGCTGAAGTTAATTGGGGCAGTTGTGCCACTTTATGGAAATTGCAGTTACTTTATGCACTTTCTGCCAACAAAATTGCCTTATGACATTAAATATAACATCCACGCACATTTCTTATCATAGTGGAAACCTTTGACACAGCAGCCCAGTAGTGAGATACATACAAACTCAAATAATAAGTCGGAAAGGAGCGTGTTATTTTCTTGTTCTATACTTTTTATTATTTTCCTAACTGATTTTCTTCAAATAAAACTTACCTCACCCACAACCTGCGCAACATAGATAATTTGGCTCATCAGCTCAGCGATTGCGCGATACACACAAATTCCCCAAATAAGTCGGAGGAAACCGTCTTATTCTACCTTTTTTTCCTTCCTATGAAAAATGAAACCTACCTCAAGCAGACACTGACATGCGCACTGCGCATTCATTAATTCAGGCCGTGTGTGAATTGCGTTAAATAGTTAAATTGTGTAAAATTTTTGACACTATTGAGGTGAACAAAATAATTTTTCTGCCATGATAGGTACTCCTTTTTAATAAAAAAAAAACAAAACAAAACCATCTGCAAACAAAATTTAACTCAAATTTAACCAGGTCCCGGAGCCCAATAAATGTTAAACAGCTGAAAATTTTTTATTCACCTCAATAGTGTCAAAAATTTTACACAATTTAACTATTTAACGCAATTCACACACGGCCTCAGAGCGAAAATTATGATACATAAAAATTCACCAAAAAGTAAGACGAAGAATATCGTCTTATTTTCTTCCATAAGAAAGCGTGTATTAAACAGAGAGGTCACAAGGGCAGTAATAAGTAAATGAAAAAAGAGGAAAGAAAACAAATTTGTTCTATTGTTTATAAGACGACATTTTTCGGGTTACCTTTTTTTGCTCTAGTTTTGTGTTTGTTTATGGAGTGAGTTGAAAATCAGATAGGTGTGTAGAGTAGAACTGAAAGAAGAGTATTTGAAATAATGTTGACAGCGTGTGCAGGTTTTGATTGAAATTATATTAGCTGCGTTCCTTTGGAAATATTTATCTACTGCTTAGTACTTAAAACTACTTTGATCTACTTTTGCTATACTGAAAAAGTAGTTCAAAGCAGCTTTAAGTACTAAGCAGTAGAAAAATATTTCCAAAGAAACGTAGCTATTCATGTTGCCAGAAGTTTATGTTGTTGAGTTTGAGAATTTCAAAAGGTAAGACGGAAATAATCGAGTTATATGAACCCTTCGCCACTGCTACCTCCTCCTCCCGATTGCAACTAAGTTCAGATGGAACTTATCTAGCAATTTATCTTCCTCGAAGTAAAGTTACGTGTTGTAGGTAACTTTCCGGTGAAAGTTCCTACTGATGATATTTAGAAATAATGGTTCAAATTTTGTTATCAAAAAATAAATATTTTATGGGAAATCAAACATTTAAATTTATATTAATCAATGCCGATATTTTGAAATAAAGGAATTAAATTGAAAAATTTCACTGTACCAAATCGGAAGGTTTAGTCCTTCGCAAACGTCGTACTAAGTTTGTCTCGTCGAGAATTTCTAGTATTGTTCTATTAGTATGTTCGACTAACCGTTTTCTATGCTTTCGGGCAAAAGTTTTTATTTCTTCGCGAACCGTGGGGATTCCAAGATCCCTGTGAAGATCTTCGTTTCTTATATACCACGGCGCATTTACAAATGATGTTAATAATTTATTTTCAAAAGTTTGTAATCTATTTAAATTTGTATCACGCGTACAACCCAAGAGTCATAGCCGTATTTAGGGGGGGGGGGGGGTATGGGGTTTAACTCCCCCCCCCCCGAAATTTTTTTTCAGAAGATCAAAAGATACATATAGTATAAACAAATACAAGTCTAATATGTGCAGCACTAAATGGTTTGTTTGTGTATTTTAACAATTTAATTACCTATCTGAAAATCTCCCTTAAAGACTCTACCAATTTTGTATCGTTAAAGAAGTAGTTGATGAAATTTTTATAAGGGAAAACAAAAGTTTTGTGGTCCATTACAACGTTTGGTAAGGGATTTTACAAAAAACTAGTTTTGACCTCTTTGATCATTGACCTAAACACCTTAAAATGTTCTTTTAAGAACCCTTTAAATAACACAAGTATTTCTACAAGGTTTTTGGTGCGAGACTAAACTATACTTCTTGAAAGGGTTGCTAAACTCGAATCCGAAGACAGAAATATTCGATCACATCTCGTTTTTGAAATATTACCGTTAAATCTATTTAAATATCCGAGATATCATCAGTTGCTTGTTACCCACTTTTCTTCTATGTTAAGCTTAAATCCAGTATATAAACGAAAATAAATGTATCCTTTTATTAAGAGAGTGAAGCTTTAGCTTTCTATTATCAAATTGTTTCAAATTAGAAAATTAAACAATTTAAGTTTATAGTTTAATTTCAGTGCATTTTTCAATGTTTTTACATATAAAATTGCACGAAATAACTTTTTGTGTAAAGCCTTAGAGTGGTTCAAATTTATTTCTTCAAAAAAATTTTCTTTTTTTAAAAATTTATTATTTATATCAAACAACTTATCACTCTCTGTACCAATTTAAACTACAGATGTCGCAGAATATTCGGCTATTTTATATTCAGTAAATTTTTAAATTCTTCTACGTCAGGCAGTGAAAAGTATATTGGCAAGTTTTTCGCTTCGACAAAGTTCTAATGACCATTTGCTTTAGCGCAATTTAAAATCGACTGCAGTTACATAAAAAGTTTTGTGATTCCTAAAAAAAAATTTTGTTCGGTCTGAGGTCGATTCGTTAATTGTTTTGCCTACTGCAAAAGTAGCTTCAATTGTGTTTTGTGTTTGAGGTATATCGCGTGTGAATAGAAGGTACAGAATGGGACCCAAAACACTACCTTGTGGTACCCCAGCCACTATTTCCCTAAAGCCTGAGTAATCATTTCCGTGTCTAACTGTTTTCTAGATATTCTCTAAGAATGGTAAAGAGTCCTTCAGGTAGGACTTGTCTTAATTTGAATTTGAGACCCTCGTGCCATACTTTATCAAAAGCTTGAGACACATCTAAAAAGATCGCCGAACAATTTTTCTTTTCTTCAAGAGCTTTCTCAATGACATCGGTTATTCTATGCACCTGATCAATCGTCGAGTGCTTGCTTCTAAAACCGAACTGGTGTTCAGGTATAAGACCTCTTTCTTCTGTATTAGACTGATTAAAAAAAAATTTTGTTCGTTCATAGTTATATCGAAAATATTGTTGGAAATGAAAAAAAAAAATAATTCCTATTTACTGCTGGAACACAATGCAAAATAGGAGCCGGAGTCGTAACTGGAGTCGGAAAAGCTGTCACAAGTTGTCGTACGTTTCACAAAAAGTACGCACACAATGTGTCGTACGGCTTTTTGATGTTATTTGGCATATTTGCAGTTTACAACCACATCAAATTTCTCCGAAAATATATTTTTTTCACTTTTATTTCTTATTTACATATTTTTCCACTTTTTTTATTGAAAAACTATGTATATTTGAAATTTAAAAAAATATTTATTGGAAATAAAACATTTATTGCAAGTGAAAAAGTTTTGCTTCAATTAAAAAAGTACAAATTAAAAAAAAATATTTATTGCAACTAAAATTGTAAGAATTTCGACTAGTATTAAAAAAACTATTAAATGCCCATGTTTTGTATTTTTTTTTTTTTTTCTATTTAAATTTTTTTTATTTCCATAACGTTTTTTTTTCAGGCAAATTATTTTTTTTGTCAATAAAGATATTATTTTCAACGCAAATATTTTTCAGTTGCAATAATATTTTTTTATGCAAAATATTATTCAATTGTAGAGTGCAGTAAATACTTGTTTAAAAATTTTTAATGCATCTTAAAAAAAGATTTTTTACAACCCTGCTTTATTTTTTTTTAATTTCTTGCTTTCATGAAAAATAAAGTAAAATTCACCTGTTTGCATGTATTTCAAATGTAAACAAAAACATGAATAGAATTCGCCAATTCATTCACCCTACTTAAGTAGGTATCTACCTACCTATCCATCTACCTAAGTTTTCACAGATTTACGCACGCAGACGTCATGTCGCCCAACGGCATCGGCTTAGTTGTAGTGCAGTAAATACTTGTTTAAAAATTTTTAATGCATCTTAAAAAAAGATTTTTTACAACCCTGCTTTATTTTTTTTTAATTTCTTGCTTTCATGAAAAATAAAGTAAAATTCACCTGTTTGCATGTATTTCAAATGTAAACAAAAACATGAATAGAATTCGCCAATTCATTCACCCTACTTAAGTAGGTATCTACCTACCTATCCTTCTACCTAAGTTTTCACAGATTTACGCACGCAGACGTCATGTCGCCCAACGGCATCGGCTTAATGTATACGCAGGAAGCACACTATGTAGCTCATATTTCACCAACATCACTTTTATGATCTATCGTCCCGACCCATACCCACTTGTACTTCTTTTTTTTATTTTCGCGGGAGAGTTTGAAAGGTCATGGTCGTAACCCTTCAAGCAAGAAAACGGAGTTCAGAAAAGACACTCCGACCTCCGACCGCGAAAGACGGGGTTGCACTCACACACTTGCAACTTTTTGTATATGAACACAAAGTCGAAGGAGAAATCGTGGTGAAAAAACCAATACATATAAAATCGGCTCCGCGGTGATTCTAATTTCCATACTAATTTGAGCCGCCTTCGGACCAGTTTCTGCCTGGAAGTCGGACTCAGCTACGCCTGAGGCGGAGTAAATTTGTACTCCTTTTTCTGGAGTGAGAACATAATGAGAATAATTTTTTTTTTTTGTAATTGTGTGTGCGACAAGGCAAAAATGGATAATTTCCTTGAAAAAAATAGTGATAACAGGCCTAGGGAAAAATCTTATGAATTGAAAAAAAAAAATTAATATTAATAACATATGAAGCATACAATATAATAAGCGTTCGTTGATAAGTCTGCTTCTACACGAAGACGCAAGGCGCAGAAATTATGTTCGAATTTCCTTTTGATTTTCGTGTGCGTCGCGCGCTTCTACTCTACACGTAGTATTTTTTTGAAGACGCAAATTTGACAGCTATTTTCTTTGGTTTTATTTTGTTCTTGTTTTCGTATGACGTCTTCTACAGGAAGACGTAGACGCACAAGATGCACATAAGAACAAGGAAGATAGAAAGATCGATTTCTTCTTTGCTCTTATGTGCATTTTCTGCGTCTACGTCTTCGTGTAGAAGCAGACTATGTATTGTAACGTTTTATTCCGGGTTCACAATAAAACTTATTTAATTTACACTTATATTTCCGTTCGAATAAGAACACACTTTATTTCAACTCAATTTACTTTTATTATTCGCTCAAACAAACACACGTTTAAATCACTTTATTTACTACTAACAATTCGCAACACTTTATTTCACTTTGTACTGTACTCTTTCACTTTCAAGATTAAACTGTATCCGGTCAGTGTCTACGTTGCCCTTTTATACCGGAATCTCGAGACTCGAGAACGTCCTCGAAGGCTCTCGTCCCTGCCTCTCGAAACTTCCTTTCCAGGAAGGGCACTTCATACTTCCAGTCTAGTGGGATATTTTTAGATGTGTTCAGTGGGATATTTTTAGATGTGTTCAGTGGGATATTTTGAGATGTGTTCAGTGGGATATTTTCTTAATTACTAAAGGTCCGTTCACATTTCTACCTTTGTAGTAGTAGGTAGTCAGCTATTACATGAAGCCTCAAGAGGCGCGCCTCTTTTCAAAACTAATGAGTGCAAAAGAGAAAGAATATAAAACGAAAAATTATCCGACCGGAGAGTCGTGGGCCAAAATTCTGAGACTCTTTTTTGACGTTTCCTTTTCCACTCTTTCTTTTTTCAACATTCCCTTTCATTTCTTTTTGCTTCTTGTAGAATACAACAACAACAATACTTAAATCAAAAGAGAAATGTCAAATTTGAGTCTTTGACTCAAGAGGCATCGTGTAATAGTACGCGCCTCACAGAATGATTATCAAAAGAAAATTCGAAAAAGAGTCAAGCCTCTTGAGGCTTCATGTAATAGCTGACGTAGTGTGTTCAGACTTAAAGTAGTTCAGTTCTTAAAAGTAGTTCAGTAATTCATCGTTACAGTATTTTAATTCCAAAAAACACCAAAATATACAAAAAAAACAACTCCAGTGTAGGCTTGTGTAGTTCGCGAACGAACTAGTTCAATGAACTAGTTCATCTTGGTGAACTATTGAACTTAGTTCACTTACTTAGTTCAATTTAGTTTGCGAATAGCGAAAAAAAATTTGTTCAACAAACAAAACAGCAACCTAGAGCAGTCGTAATATGACATTACAAAACAGCTTTCGCTCACCTTACATTAACATTTTTTTATTTATGTATATTTTGGGTGAAAGGAAGTCACATATATGTGCCCATGATTATGAAAAAGGACTAACAGCCCTATTCTGGGAAACCTCACTGATGCCTCACAAGTCACAATAACCTCATAACTCGAGTTGAACTCGATTTTGTGACTTTTTCGTATTCTAACGAAAACCTCACAGTCACAAGAACCTCATAAGGTGTGGTGAGTTTGATTTTGTGAGGTTTTTCGAATTCTGGCGTACCCTCACAACTTGTGAGCCTCATAAAAATTGTAAAAATTGTGATCTCCTTCAGAGCAGTTCACAACTCACAAATTACTAGAGTTTTGATATTTGTCAAGTTGCATTAAATATTTAGAGACAAAAAATAAGTTTTTTGAGTTGTGATTCAACAAAAAATGGAAAAAGAGCTTGTTTTGATGCATCTTAATGCAGAACTTTGAAAATTGAAAAGCTAGATTTTTACAAAAGTAAAAATGCAAAATTTTGTTTTCTACTACTACAACTACAATAGACAAATTTTGTACCATTGTATTTTATTTTTCCAATAGGGATTGGGGTATAGCAAAAGTGTAAAAGTGTAAAAAAAGTTTAGTCTGTACATTTGGTTGTTTTATTTTAAGAAAATGTTACACTTTTGCACTTTTACAACGATACAAGACCATTTGCATCGAATCGTGAATACCCCTACTGTTTAAACATCTTATTATATTACAGCGCAGGAGAATTTACTTGAGGCAGTGCTACAGATAATATTACATTTGATTAACATTTGAAATTGTCTCAACGAATTCGATTATCCGCTGCAGGTCTTCCCAAAGTTTAGTGAAAAACATAACCCCTAAGGAATTCTCGCAATTTGGAGATCCTTAAATTTTTTTACGTGCACTCCCACCACATCATCCCATAGGATTTCATGCGTGAGACTCAAACACCGTTGTGAGGAAGAATTTACAAACTAGCTGCCAGTCCAGTGGACTGCTGTTGGTTACAAGAAACACAAAGCTGTGGAAGACATCGATTCTGGTAAGCTATTTTTTGTCTAGATTCTATGGTATTATGTCTAACTAACTTATTAAATTTATAGAAAATAGTCCACCATCTGTGCTGAAGAAGCTTCCCAATAATCAAAGAAATGCTTAAAAACCTCCGTCAAGCCACCGAAGTTTCTGTCAATCGCAAACAACATAAAAAGACTATATAGCAAAACGCTTAAAAGCAGCAGCGGCACCATCATCGACAAGTGCGCATACAACAATTACAACAACTTCAGTATCAGCCCCAAACACCAAAAATAATAAACAGAGTTTAATGACGTCTGCAGTTGAAGTTCCTTAGCCTAATTGGCAATTTTTAGTCATCACAGGTAAACTCTTAATTTATGATTTTTAGATCAGACTATTTTCAAAAGCTTTATTTTTCTTAGGTTGACACAATGAATCAACAGGCCAAAATCACCCTCCAGTTGACCACAAGATACAAATAAGGCCAATTATCAATGATTCAGGCCTTTAAATAGGAAACCCCGCAGTCATTCCACACAACAACGGCCAACTCACAATCCTCACCCACGGCAACAGTAGCAACATCAGCAATAGCAACAAATAGCCAATGCCAAAGCATTAGCGTAGGTATGCACTTATGCAGCCAATGCAACTACCAGACAATAAGCAATACCCCAAGTTTCGCAAACACTGTGTGTCTCAGTTTTGTTTTTACCGATCTCAAATTCACCAAAAGATCACCAATCGCAGACTCTGTTGAAAAATTTTATTTGTTTTGATTTACAAAAATCTTTCCTAAATTCTAGAAATTAGAGAATTTTATTTTTTTTTTTTAGAAAAATTATTTTATTAAAACGCATCTTACAATAAAAATAACGTATTAATGCAACCAAAATCATAAATTTAAAATGTTTTTTCTCAGATACGTGGGTTTGCGCCATCTACTAAATGGCAGGCGAATTGGAGTTCAAGAGAAGACAAGCGTTCAAGCTCCATTTGTCTTACAAGCATATTAATATACACGACCTGGTGCAAGTGTTGATTCCTCCGTCACCGATGAGAACAGATGGAGAGTTTTTGTATACTCTTAAAGATGGGGACACAAAAACTTTGTCACGACAGCCAAGTAATATTTCTTGCTTTGTGTTCTTTCATAAACCTCTCGGCAATTCTTAATGCAAAGAAAATGGGCTCAACATTGAGTACCTTCTCGAGTACAAAGAGAATCAATTGCGTATGTGTAGTTTTGTCTTAAAATTGAAAAGAAAATATTATATATTCTTTCAATAAAAAGAATTAATTCTCAATCTTACCTATACAGAGGGTGCAACAAATACTCGAACAGTCATTAACCTTCCATCCAATCACAATATATTGTTTTGGTTGCATTTAAAAGATACTTTGTTATCTCTTAAAATAAGACAAAACTAAATAAGCCCACCCTCCAAAATAAACACATCAGCAAACCACATGGGTGTCGAATTCGAAACCAGCCATCGAATGTTAAGCCAGAACTATAATTGGCGGATGGAGTCGGATGCTAATGTCAATTGTTGTTGTAATTCCATAAGTTTCCATCCGACGAGTGCGGTGACGAGCGCACTCGTCGGATGGAAACTTATGGAAATACAACAACAATTGACATTAGCATCCGACTCCATCCGCCAATTATAGTTCTGGCTTTAGTCCTGCTAGTCCAAACCTCTGGAGTTAATTACAACATCCTCTGGAGTAAATTGCAACAGTCCGCTTTGTTGCACTTTTGTCGAGAGGTATCACGTATACTCGCCCATTTGCAAAAATTCACATCGAATATTAGAGCATCTAACAGGAACTCAATGACGTTAGGAAACAAATGTGCGAATGTGATTTCCCATGTAACTAATATGGCCTTGAAAGCCCAAACCAAGAAATTGCCTTTTCAGATCACTCCATATTCCTGCATTAGATTGGAATGATGAATTTGTAATAGGTAATTTTGATTTGTTTTTTGGCTTACCTCATTTTTTTTTTTGAACGATTACAGCCTACTTCGAGTTGAAATTTTCTGTCTGGTAAATAAGGTGTATGGAATGGATGTTATTGTTGATGACGAAATTTGTCTACATCGAAGGTTGTTTGGAATATTCAATTTGATAAATAGCCATTTATTCATAAGTGAAATTGAATTACTTATATAAATTATTTGGAGGAGGTTGAAATCCATTAGTTGGAAGTGTTGTTAGATAGTTGTAATATGTCATGCATATGTGCGTGAAATATGCTTGGTTATTGAGTCCGATTTGTGAGCGTGTTTTGAAGAATTATTTGTCAACAATTATGCGTTCGTATTTAAATTCCATGTTTGGCTTTGTTTTCCAGCTTAATTCGTCTGAACGTATCAGATTCTCAGTACCAGGAAACCAGAGAGTTCAAATTTTTGTAGTTCTTCATTGCCACCAAGACGGACAACCAATTTGTCGTCCTTTTTTTTGACAAGATTGCGGAGTTTTGTTGCTTTGGATGAGAACGAAATAAGTTTCGGGCTAGCGATTGGGGTTGCGGCACCTTTGCCGATACTTTAAGCCAAAGTGGCAATCTTTTCACATTCACTCTTCAATTGATCAATCTAATATGGGCGCTTTGAGAGCCATTGGTTTCCTAAAAGTAAAAATCTTTATATACAAAAAGCGGAGTAGGATTGCATTCACTTGCATGACTTGATTTTAATGCAATTAATACTACTTGCCGTTGTAATAGGTAACTACTTATGCCATCCGATGCCGGTGATCCAAACACTTCCAAACTATAATCTCATCTTTTGATGAGTTACACGTTCTTTTGAGTCCCTCTGACTGCCTGGTACACTATAGGTTGGAGTCCATCTCGACGAATGTCTTGAACTGCGCCAAGTTTACATTTTTCCTATAAACAAGTGCAATTATATCATCGAATGCAAAAATTTAGTTGGGATTGTTAAATAAATTATTAATTCCTTGAGTGTTTATTAATTCTAAAATATGTGAATTGAATATTATTTTTTTTTATCTGACAAATCAGCTGGTTGTCAAAATAAGAAACTCACCTCTATCGTGGTGAATTTGTTGTGAGGTTTCTTATGAGGTTTTTCGCAGAATACGAAATCATAAACAAAAAATACCAAGACTGGAAACTTTCGTACGTCTTTCCCCCCAAAACCATAAACAAAAAATACCAAGACTGGAAAATTTCCTACGTCTTCCCCCCCAAAACCCTTTTGTGATCAGTGTTGTCTGTGAATATATGTGAAAGCCACCACGTTGGTAAATGACGTTAACACGCACACATTTATAGATTCACGACATTCCCCACACATCCGACACGAACACAACGATAGGTTCACGACTTTCACCACACCTCGCAGCTTGTAGGCAAACGTCAGTTGACCGCCGAGTTTCCAGTCTTGGTATTTTTTGTTTATGCCCAAAACCCTTTTGTGTACAGTGTTGTCTGTGAATATATGTGAAAGCCACCACGTTGGTAAATGACGTTAACACGCACACATTTATAGATTCACGACATTCACCTCACATCGGACACGAAAACAACGATAAGTTCACGACATTCACCACACCTCGCAGCTTGTAGGCAAACGTCAGTTGACCGCCGAGTTTCCAGTCTTGGTATTTTTTGTTTATGACGAAATTGTGACAATCTCATAAGAAACCTCACAAAAAAAACCTCACAAAAAATTGTGACTTGTGAGCATCACAACTCCAGAATAGCCCTGTAAAGGTAGTTCATTGTGACCGTTTACATCGTTATAATGGTGATAGAAGCAATGGAGTTGTTCGGGACGAACAATCCTAAGAGGGGGGCAATGTAACGATGAATTACTGAACTACTTTTAAGATAAAAGTCTGAACACACTACCTACTACTGCAAAGGTAGAAATGTGAACGGACCTTTAGTAATTAAGAAAAATATCTCACTGAACACATCTAAAAATATCCCACTGAACACATCTAAAAATATCTCACTGAACACATCTCAAAATATCCCACACTGAACACATCTCAAAATATCCCACTAGACTGGAAGTATGAAGTGCCCTTCGTGGAAAGGAAGTTTCGAGAGACAGGGACGAGAGCCTTCGAGGACGTTCTCGAGTCTCGAGATTCCGGTATAAAAGGCAGCGTAGACACCGACCGGAGACAGTTTAATCTTGAAAGTGAAAGAGTACAGTACAAAGTGAAATAAAGTGTTGCGAATTGTTAGTAGTAAATAAAGTGATTTAAACGTGTGTTTGTTTGAGCGAATAATAAAAGTAAATTGAGTTGAAATAAAGTGTGTTCTTATTTGAACGGAAATATAAGTGGAAATTAAATAAGTTTTATTGTGAACCCGGAATAAAACATTACATTATCTACTTTTTATTACTTAAAACTACTTTGCTATACTGAAAAAGTAGTTCAAAGCAGCTTTAAGTACTAAAAAGTAGATAAATATTTCCAAAGGAACGCAGCTATTATAACATTTCGTGTATTTATTTTTCGAGACGGTTTACCGTTATATTTATTAATTATTTTATTGAGTTCAATGTTCAGAGGGACCTGTTTTCGAAACATTGTGACAAAGAAACTTTCCACAAGTCTTAATTGAACCAAACAATAAGAACAATAATAATAAGTTAATTCAATTCCATTCCAAATCTTCCGGTAAAAGTGGCTTTTACAAATATTTTGTAAAGATGGAAGACAAAGTTGCATATGTTTTGCACAAACAAATTTAATGATTTTTTGGTATTTTATTTTTAAAACCCATTGAAGAATGATTTTTTTCTTAACAAAAAAGAAGTTTTGGTTTTTTATTAATTTCTCGAAAACGAAGAGACATTTTCGGATACAGTTTTCTGTTTTTGTTTAAAAACAAATAAGAGCAATTTATTTTGAAAACTAAAATAGTACTTATAGCCCAGGGTTGATAGTTTTTGAAACCAAAAGAAACCAAAGTAGGATGAAACCCATTGGAAAAGGAGGTGAATATGATAAAAATGAAAGGAAAAATAAATTACGGACGAGCCGAGTTCGGGAAGTGGTAGGGTTGAGTTTTTAATGGTAAAAAATGGTATATCTCGATTTCCGGCAAAACTACAAGTCCTATGGCAAAAAGTTTTATGGCAAAAAATTAGTATACCATAGTTGATGTTCTCGGAGAATGCAAAAAATGAAAAAGCTTAAATTCGAGATTTTTTTTATCATTATTTTCAATTTTGGCCTATTTATTAAAATTTACCTACACTTTAATTACAAAAAACCGTAACATTTATCAATGTAACATAAGATATGCTAATGTAAATTTTTGTTTACACCATCAGAAAGTAGAGATTTTAAGAAACAAAATACTTACCGATTTTTTTTAAAAAGCTGATATTTTGACACGTGAATTTTCGATTGAAAATTAGAGTGTTTTTTTATATTAAGTTAAAATAGGGTTACAAAATAAATATTTTAAATCAAGTAAATTACTGTGTGTTTAGGACATAATAAGATAGATTTTCACCAAATTTCGTAGAAAAAAAAAAACATTTTTTTGAAAAAGATAAAAATAAAAAACCAAAAACTCGTTTTTTTTTAATTTTTCACATAAATTTGTGGTTATACCTATGTGAAAAAATTGTTAAAACATATGCTAGATCTTTTCGTTACCTACAACTTTGCCATAAAACTTTTTTCCATAGGACTTGTAGTTTTGCCGGAAATCGAGATATACCATTTTTTACCATTAAAAACTCAACCCTACCACTTCCCGAACTCGACTCGCCCGTAATTTATTTTTCCTTTCATTTTTATCATATTCACCTCCTTTTCCCATGGGTTTCATCCTACTACGATTTTTTCTTACTTTTTAATGTTTTTGAAGGCTTCGGCACTGGTCTACATATTAACTACATAAAATTTTGAAAAAAATTAGTTGAACATTTTTTTTTTCAAATTTTTTTTTTTCAAAATTTTGATTTTGAAGGTTATATTTTGAAAAACTGTATCATTAATCAGCTTTATTCAAAAACAAAGAGGTATAGCACGTCATTGCAGATTGATTTTTAATAATTTTTTTTTCCAAATTAAGTAATTTTTTTAGAAAATTGCCCCACCACTACATAAAATTTTGAAAAAAATTAGTTGAACATTTTTTTTTCAAAATTTTGATTTTGAAGGTTATTTTTTGAAAGACTGTTTCATTAATCAGCTTTATTCAAAAACAAAGAGGTATAGCACATTCTTGTAGGTTGATTTTTAATAATTTTTTTAGAAAATTGCACCACCCGGCTAAACGAGGGTGAATATAAACCCCTCCCATACGATTTTTTTCTTGTCTCAACCCAACCTACATGCTTCAGCTTTTTGGCACATTACTCCTGAATCACCCTGTATAATCGAGAAAGTCGTTTTCCAGAATACGGCTTCTCTTTATATTAAATTTCGTTCCTTTATTGTTAAAAAGGGAACAAAAGCTCTGCCAGTT
Organism: Episyrphus balteatus; assembly: GCF_945859705.1. Classification (NCBI taxonomy): domain Eukaryota; kingdom Metazoa; phylum Arthropoda; class Insecta; order Diptera; family Syrphidae; genus Episyrphus; species Episyrphus balteatus. Next base: position 58,146,362 of record NC_079134.1, on the reverse strand, counting down.
TTTTGATTAAAAACAATTCTTTCAGGAAGTTTTCATCCAGAATAGATCTGAATGTTAGTAATTTTAAATAATTACACCAAACCTTCCACTTTTTCATTCTTTTTGAAGATGTTTTTTTCTGCACCAAATGATTCGAGATGCTTAGATATAAAATTTCCTTATGTAGTTCAAATAAGACATTATAAGTAGAAGCAAGGAACGAAAAATAAAACCAAGATACATCAGTCGAAGTAATTTAATTATTAATTTTCTATTTTGGTTTTGTTAATAAGAATAGTATGTTGTCAAAAAGTACTTTTTTAATCGCTTAAGATCTAGCAAGTCATTTAAAATTTATTTTATTGTTTGCAAGCTAATTTAAGTTTTTTTTATTTATTTTCTTAACTTTCTTTCCTATTTTATATAAGTATTTTTTACATTTAATAATTGTATTTAAAATTTAAGTAAGTTGTTGTACGCTACATTAGCTTTACGCTAAACACTATTTCTTTTTTGTTGTTGTTATTGTTTGTCTGAATAAGTTAGTTCTTATTACATGAAGTTAATGATGAGTCGTTTTGAATATGCTGTTGTGCTGAGCATTAGAAACGTTTTTAATTTTGTTTAATAGTTTTTGTTTGTTCGTGTAAATCATGTACTTTTTAAACAATTGTCTAAAAAATGGCACTCTTAAAACTTTTTTCCAAATACATTTTTACGAACTTTTTTGTATACAACAAAAAACAATAAATTTAAAAAAATATTTCATTACTTTTTGCCATCTTAATGATAGCTAGAAATTTGATTTCTGCCTCCGATTAAATGTAAACCAATATTTTCTTATTTTTTCATAGGTACAAATTTAAAAGAAAAAATAACAATGGAATAAAAGTTTAATAATAGATAATTTTTTTTAACAACTGACGTTGGACATATTTTTTTTTTTTTATGAAAAATTAATTATTAATAGGTATATATTTTATTCCTCATCTAATATTATAGTCTTATTATAAAAATTATAAAATGATCACTTCGGATTAACGTTGCTATTCGATAACGAAGACGACGAAGAAGTTGACGCTGTGGGAGATGTAGATTCTGCGCCCATTTCGTTAGTTGTCATGGACAGCTGTGTGCAACCAATGCAATTGCTATTGTTTCCCGTAATGCTTTCTCCACTTGTTTGTGGTCCTGATGGTGAAACTGATGAAACTGAATAATCCAACTTATAGATAGCTCCTCTAGTGACATCCTCCATAGACGCTTCATTACAATCGCGGCCGTTGTGGCTCTGTGAGCCACAGTTATAACAGGACAACTGTTTGCTTACTCCTACTGTTAATGATGTATAAGGCGACGTGGTCAAAAGCGCGGTACTGGGTGGAGGAGGGTTTGTTTGAGCCTGAGACAGCACTGACTGTTGCTGAAGTGGTAGTGGTTGCGGCAGTTGAATAACATTCGTTGTAGTCGGGGGAGGTACGGAAGTTGTAGGCGAGGACCGGACACCACCCACAGCTGTAGGAGGAGGAGCCGTTCCCGATAAAAATGCAATACCGGCTGGGTGATACGGATAGATTAATTCTCCGTTTGGTGGAATTTGAAAAGAGGGCAAGCGGAAAGTCCCATGTGGCGATGGTCCAGCTATTCCATGACTATGGGGAATTATTGGCGATCGCGTCGTCGAAGCTATGTGTTGGGCATGATAAGGATGGGCCGCCGAATACTGCTGGTGCTGTCCTGGTTGCAAAATAACTGAGTTCGAAGTGATCACGTTACTTATAACACTGCCACTCGCAGCATTTATTGCCGAAGGCGATGTAATGAGTACTGTGTTTCCTCCAAGGTTATTATTTCCCGATATTCCACCGCTGCATACTACCGTAGAACCTCCTCCATCATTTCCCGATCCACCAACTTGATTATTATTTGTCAAAGAAGATTGTATCATATTGGGACCACTGCTCAGTATGATATCATTCCCTAAATAATGCTGTTGGGGACTAGTTGCAGCTGGATAAATAAGAGTTGCAGAACCAGTATTAGAACCAACACTGATTGGCAGCAACTTATCAGGCCGGCCATTTATTCTGGCAATGCCTATTTGTTTGTTGTAATTAATTTGATGTTGTTGTTTTTGAGTAACTTGTTGCTTATGTTGCTGCTCATTAATTTTCACGTTTCCTATTCCACTGCTATTATTTATTAAGCTTGGTGTTTCGGGTGGTGATATATCACCTGAAGATCCAACTGAACTTCCTGAATCGCTTCCAGTACTTTTTTGTTGATTCATCACCGTCATAATGCTGTTTTCCATTTGTGGATGCTGTCCTTCAACAAGCGACATATTCTGTAAAGTAAACGCTAAACTTGAACTTATGCCGAAGTTGCTAGACGAAAGCGGCTGAAAATGTTGATGTTGCTGATGTTGTTGTTGTTGGTTATGCTGTTGTTGGTGTTGTTGTTGCTGTTGATGTTGTTGCTGATGTTGCTGTTGCATTTGGCTGTGATGTTGTTGCAAATTAATTGCTGATTTTGATAACCTTGGGAGTGTGTGATTTCCGGGTCTAGCATAGCCGTTGCGAATCAAAGCCTGAAGCTGTGTCATAGAGTTTTCACTATTTACCATACCCTGCAATTGAGGAAAAAATATATATCAGGTTAGTGCATTTCAAAAAGAAAATATTAACTTTGGCCTATTAATTTCTTTACAAATATATTTGCACGGTATGTAATGTACATATATACAGTGGTGGAAAACTAATTAGAAACCGTATTTCTTTTCAAAATTTAATTTTTTTTAAATATTAACACAAAACATTAAACATATTTTTTAGCACAGTCTTTATTTAGGATCACCTCCTTAGTATATCCTTTTTCTAAAATATTTTTTATTTATTTATTTTTTTTTTTTGATAAAGTGGCATTTTTCGAGGACATGAACCAACGCACGGTACACATGTGTACCATCACAAGTTCAAAAATGCCTAGAATCTCTGTTTTTTTTTTTTTTATTTAATACTTCTTAAAATGTCCTTAACCAATTGCAATATAAAATAATAATGTAACTTCATCGCTTGAATTGCGCCCCGAAAGGGTTAAGAAATTAATTAATTCTTACAATTCATCAGTCTTCAATATTGGGATATATACAAAAGTGCGAATTCACCTACCTCTTCCATTGTTTTAATATTTTGAGGAGCTATCATCTCATTGCTAATAGATCCCATCATTTGCTGGTGCTGTTGCATAGCTGGTGGAGGCGTTGTTTCTGTCGATGGTCTTCTTACAGTTCGAAGCGGTAATCCGGTTCGCTGTAAGTTACGCACTTGCTGTATCGTTTGTTGCTGTTGTTGTTGACCTTGAAACAAATTGTTGCCACTTGTTCGGTTGGGACTTGTAGCACGACTATTTGAAGGTGATGATTGCTGACTTAACATTGGAGAAGAAGATTGCGGATGGTGTTGCTACAAAACAAAAACAAATTTGAATAAAATGAATAGGTAAGAATGGAACTTTTACCTCGACTAGGTTGGGATTATAATTTTGCATATTTGACCTTACAGACCATGCATTAGGATGTGCTATAGTCAGTTCAGCTGGAATGGCGATATTTGATGAGAGCATATGCGTTATACCGTCAACTGTTATCTGATGCTGAAGTGTACCATCAGATGGAATCATCTGAAAAGAAATGGGAAAATTAAATAATATTCTCAAGATATTCGAAAAAAAAATTTCAAGCCTGATGAATATTAAAGGTATAATCGTAAATTTAAAAAAGTGATAAGACTTAAATGGGTAACAATAATCGGCCCGTCGCACATAGGGGTATTCAACTCCAAAACCCGCTCATATAACTTTTTTGCAAAATATGGAGTTGAGAAGTGATTTTTTGTTTGGCTATTCTTAAATACCCACGGAATAATGTCCCGTAATTTTTTTTTTGTTTTTATGTATGCACTTAGCCACAGCATCAGTTGAAAGTCATTGATTGTAATCCTTTAATGTGGTTCAGTTGTTTTGTGTGAAAAATTACATCGGCAATAATAAATTTTTTTTTTTTGGTTTCTATTGTTTTACATAAAATTATTGTTTTGGAAGTTTCAGTTGCAGGTGTGTACTTTATTTAAAAAATATATTTGTTGTACTTGAAGCTTTAATTTATTGTTATTTTAATTTATTTTAAATGTAAGTAAAAAGACAGTTATTTTTTTAATTTCTGCTTTTTCAATGGATCTTTTGTTATATCATTCGGTGTTATTCGGTAACATTTTTGAAATCATATGAAAGAGGAAGATGTCAAAATACAAAAACAAAAAAAAAAACGTCTGCCCGTTTTTGCCCGTCTAGCTTTTATCGTCTTTTATGTGAACCTAGTTTTGATATTTTATTATCAATTAAACAAATATAACTGTGAAATTTTAACTATCAAATATTTATTGATATTGAAAAATATCAGAATTCACTATTTTTTTTTTTCAGTGTATCCAAAATTTTTTTTTATACCTACATTTATTAGAAAAAAGCTCTTTTTCTGTTAATTACTGGTTTTAAGCAAGTACAACTTCATTAAGCAAAAAAAATTCTCATGATCGGTTTTTGAAGGTAAATACCCCTATGTGCGTCGCGTCGTAGCCGAAATTCTCCGATTTCGTACGAAATATGCTTCGAGGTGGGTTTCCGACAGGTAAAAACTGTCAGATTCTGATGAAATCGGACAAAATCCTCGAATATGTCGAATAATAGTAGAGTAACTAAGGTTGTTTCCCTATAAACTGACCCACAGCAGTCGGTAAAAATAGTATTTAATGTGTTTTTTTTAACTTTTTTCCTAAATTTTTACTTTGAAGTTGATTATAGCGAGAACAATTAATTGAAATAATTTGATTTAAAAATGAGAATCAAATGTACAATTCTGCCTTTTGAAAAAGGTATCATTCATAACTGTAAGTGCTGCTGTTGTTTTTTAATATTTTTTTTGTATTTAACGTGATATTTTAGAAAATTGCCCCTCCCGCCTAAACGGGGGGAGATGGACCCCGTCCCATTGTAAAAAATTATTGTATTAAACTCCTCTACAAAATATCGTTATCAATTCTTGTCACCTAAGTTATCGTACTCTCCCCAAGATTTTTATTATTTTATATTACTTATGAAAAGGAGCAGCTAGGATTTCAATTCCAACGGATTTTGTACGTATAATCATCAACAAATACAACCCAACTTGCAGTTTTTGTCGACATTTTTGTGCAACCTATCGATGCTTCCTGCCCACCGTGTTATAATAAAAAGAAAATCTATAAAAAGTGTTAAATGCAAAAATGCGTTTTATCCATTTGTTTGGTACGTCACATTGAAAAAACTACAGAAAAAAATGACTTACTTATTCTTGGCCGCGCAACGTTCACGTTCGATACAAATTTGCCCATTCTCCTTCCAAAACTTTTAAGGTTAAAAATAATAAAAGTTATCACACAGCACAAATATTGTTAAAATGGTATTACAATACTCAAATCATCTCTAATTTATAAGATATTGTATTTTACAAAGCATAATTATACAATAAATAAATGAAAATGAAATTAAATTAAAATCATTTAAAATAAAATGAAAATCGTAAAAAAATAAAATTTAACAGTTGCTTACTGTTAGCAACTTTTTTTATGATTTCTGGCTTCTTCATAAACGAATTAAATAATTTCAAAGAAAATATTCACATAGAATCGTTTGAGAAACCTTGATATCAATATCAAAAAGTTTTTTGTCTCGGGTTTCGCTACCAGAAATATGGTCACTGTTACTATAGAGCAGTGTTTTTCAAAGTGTGGGTCGCGACCCCCTGGGGGTCGTGTAGAGTTCCTAAGGGGGTCTCGGCGCAAGCCAATTTATTGATACAAAAAATAAATAATGCTTAATAGAAACTAAAAATAGAACAGATAATTTCTCAGTCAGTTTCAGTCAGTTATTCGACGCACACAGACGTGCCGCGGATTAATATTGAAATTAAAACAACCAACGACCGTAATCCCCAGAAAACACTTTTTCTACCAACGGAGGATTACCTGGAAATAGGCTTAAGTTTTATTACCCTGTGTTAAAAAAACATACTCCTAATTATCACAGCTAATCCGTCCAGCTAAGGGTTAATGTGCGCGCGAAAGTTTTTTTTAACATTGTGCGTGCAGGTAATCAGGGTCATAAACAATAAGTGTTAAAAGTAATTAAGTGATAAAAGGAGGGAAACAAATTATACATTATGTTTTAGAATAGTTAAATTGAATAAATACCCCTGATGAAGTAAGGAAGCACTTACGAAACGTTGGGAAAATAATGGGATAAATTTGTTTTTATTCGCATTTTCTTTATGTGGACCAAAACAGCCTAACAACAGTGGAATAATTACATTAAAAAATTGGTCAAATTTAACAAATGATAAAAGGAATTAACAATAGTTTTTTTTAACATTGTGCGTGCAGGTAATCAGGGTCATAAACAATAAGTGTTAAAAGTAATTAAGTGATAAAAGGAATTAAATCCCGAAACAGCATTTATTGCTCTGCAGGAACTCCTCCAAAAAATCCTTAACGACCTGGGACCTAAATAAGGTCCCAGACTAAACAAGACGTGGGGAAGTTTTATCCAGCCAAATACAGAACACGAACCGGAGGAGAAGAATCAACAAGATGACGCCCTGGAGACAGAGAGGACCCAAGCTACCGAAATAAAAAGAAGCCATCCAACGAAGAAGACCCAAACAGCGATGAAGACAATGCCAGTGAAGAAGAGGATACCAGTGATTCTGCTTCCAACTCTGATGACGGCAGCCTACCCCCAGCCAGGTCAGAAGAGACTGCGTAAACCGACCAAAGTTGCCAAGGCAGCTAAGAAATTAACAACAGTATCTAACAACAATCCATCGCTGTCTATTGAGCGACTAACTACTGCCCCATCAGAAGCACCAATTCTGCCAGCGCCAAGGAAGGAAGTTTATTCTTCGACGTGAAGGACGTGTTTTAAGAGAGCTCTCGAATAATTTTAATTTTTGAACACTTTTTTTCGTAATTAATTGGCCATGAGTGCCAAAGTTTGTAAAAATTGCACCAAAGGCATCAGAAATGATAAATTTGTTGTATGCAATGGAGTTTGTGGTTGAGTTTTTGATTTAAAATGTGCAGATTTATCTGAGTACGACTTCGAACTTATAAGTAAAAAGAAAGGAATGCTTTTTGTTTGTGAGGATTGTCAAAATTTTATAAATTTAATGTCGAAACAATTCTCTGAAATAAACAACAAACTTAATACGAACAAAAATCTTATCGAATTAATGATAATTTGACCAATTATTTGAACTATTAATGTTTATGTTGAATCGGGCTTTTTTGGTCACTTCTTTTTATATGCAAATAAAAATCTTTATTTCATATTTTCTCCCTACGTTTCGTCGTAATTTCTCGACTTCTTCAGGGGTATTTTATTAAATCTGTTAAATATTACATTGAAAACTTTTTACACTATTACAAAAATTGTTTAAACTTACATGAAAATATTATTCTGTTACATTTAAAAGTTGACAGATAATTAATAATTAAAAACTTTTGAATTTTCTAAAATAAAAATATAAATTATTGACATTTAATAAATAAAAGTTAAAATAAAAAATAATAAAAAATAAAAACATACATCACAGCACTTTAGAAAAACGAAATGAAAAACAATTTGAATTTAAATTTGAATTATAACAGAAAATTACACCGCTCTTAATGCCAAAGAATAACTTGCTATTGTTTTGTATCTATCTTATTGAGTATTCATTGTTTTCTCTATATTTTGTTGTATACGTAGACTTTCAAGTTTGTATCTCTTATTTGTTCTCTTTTCCTTGTCCATTATTGTTGTATTATCGAAGTCTGCAGAGTGGCCAGTTTCTATTATACGTTGTGATAACCCAGTAGATTCTCTTTTGTTTCGAATATCCGCTTTGTGTTCGATTAGTCTCGTCTCCAATGATCTGTCACAACATATAATAGAAACTGGCCACTCTGCAGACTTCGATAATACAACAATAATGGACAAGGAAAAGAGAACAAATAAGAGATACACACTTGAAAGTCTACGTATACAACAAAATATAGAGAAAACAATGAATACTCAAGAAGATAGAGACAAAACAATAGCAAGTTATTCTTTGGCATTAAGAGCGGTGTAATTTTCTGTTATAATTCAAATTTAAATTCAAATTGTTTTTCATTTCGTTTTTCTAAAGTGCTGTGATGTATGTTTTTATTTTTTATTATTTTTTATTTTAACTTTTATTTATTAAATGTCAATAATTTATATTTTTATTTTAGAAAATTCAAAAGTTTTTAATTATTAATTATCTGTCAACTTATAAATGTAACAAAATAATATTTTCATGTAAGTTTAAACAATTTTTGTAATAGTGTAAAAAGTGTTCAATGTAATATTTAACAGATTTAATAAAATACCCCTGAAGAAGTCGAGAAATTACGACGAAACGTAGGGAGAAAATATGAAATAAAGATTTTTATTTGCATATAAAAGGAAGTGACCAAAAAAGCCCGATTCAATATAAACATTAAAATCTTATCGAAAAACAAGAAAAAATATTGGATCATGTTGAAAATTTGAAAGAAATACAGTCTAAAAGTGAAAAAATGCAACAGTTTTAACAAAGAAATCGAACACTGAAAATGTAAACAAAGAACCACCGGTATTAATCAAACGAAGAATAGAGCAAAAAAGTGAAAAAACAAAGGAAGCAATGAAACAAACAATAGACCCATCTCTTCTCTCGATCAAAGTTAATAGTGTTTCAAATAGGCAAAACGGTGCAATATTAGTTAATTGTGCTGATAAAATATCGAGAAAAACTGTTGAAAGAGAGGCGAAAGAAAAGCTTGGTGACAACTATGTAATTACAGTGCCCAAAAAGAAGAATCCAACTATTCTTGCAAACAATATTTCGGAAAAGTGGGATAGTGCTAGTTTTGCTGAAGCAATAAAAAAACAAAATAATATTGAATGTGACGTCAGATGTGTTAAATTCTACAGTGTGTCTCAAAAGGAAAACCACATGTTTAGAGCAATAATTGAACTTGATGGTAAAATTTTCGTGAATGAAAGCTGGCAAACTGAAACCTTACAAGTTATATCAATAAACAAGGTGGCTTTCATTAAGAGTTTTTTGTGAAACGTAATCCTTTATACTAGTGGCAGTATATAGGTCACCAAGTTGCTCAAAAAGTGTTTTTTGTAAAAAATTTATTGAATGGGTTGATGAATTTAATGAGCGCTCGGAGGAAATACAGACTTTAATATCGATTGGTTCCAATCAAATGATGTTTACAAAAAAAAATATTGATAGATATTTAAAAAAGACAGTTTAAAACAACTTTTGAATACTCCCAATAGAATAACTCAATATTAAAAAACACTTATTGACCTTACTATTACGAATTTAAAACAAATTACGGTTAAAACTGTACCTGATCTCAAAATTACGGATCATGAATCTATTTTAATTGAAATTAATATAAAAATAAAAAAAGAAATTAAAAAGAAAAAGTTAAAGGTGCTCAAAATATAATCGAGCAAATTTCGAAAATCGTTTAAATTCAAGTAACATATATAACGTTTGTTAACTAAATGAAACCAATGAAATGGGTTTGATATTTAAAAATATTATCGAACAAAGGGCAAATTCATTTATTCATTCATTTATGCGTGAAGATGAATTTGAATGGTTTAATAACTTCGAATCATAAAACATAAGAAAATTTTAGCTTATAGTAAGGCCCGTTATACAAATAATTCCAGAGATTGGTATAATTATAAAAATTTGAGAAACCATTACAAGTATGAGATAAATAAAGCAAAAAGTAACTTTATCAAAAATAAAATAAACAGTTCATCTGATCAAAAATCAATGTGGAGAAATATAAAACAATTTGTTCTTAAAGAAAAAAAATCTGTAATCACTGAAATAATGTTTGAAGGTGTAAATTATAGTGACAATTTAATTATAGCCAACAGGTTCAATAAGTATTTTGTTGAAAGTATAACGGAAATCAGTGATTCAATCCCTAATGCTCCATTCGTAAATTATATTACAAGAAACCCTATAGCTTTCAATTTTTCTGCTATACAGTTGTCTGATTTAAAAAAAGTATTGGATAAAATTAAAAACAAACGAGTTCCTAATTACATCAATGTAAATATTTTTAAAGACATGATCGATTGTATTGGCCATCCTTTGGTGGAAATAATAAACCAGTCTTTTAGTGATGGTGAATATCCGAAAGTGAAAAATTCAAATAAAATGCACGACTGGGTCGCACGAACTTGCTCTTAGAGTTAAAGTTGCTTAAATTTTTAAGACTTTTTATATAGAAATTTGGAAAAAAAATAAAATTCGTTTAAAAAAAAAAATAAAATAAAATCTGAAATTAAATTGCCCTTCAAAACAAGTATGCAGTTTTGATTGATATATTAAGATACATTTTTAGAAACAAATTTTTCAAAATCGTTAGAGCCGTTTTTTAAAAAACTAATTTTTTGGAAAAAAAGTTTTAAAATAAAATTGGTATGCCATTCTTTAGAAATCACTAATCAACATCTAAAAACAAAATTTCAAAAAAATTCAATGTCCCGTTTTCGAAAATTTGATTTTTCAAAAAAAAAATTTCAAAATTTTTTTAAAAATCCAAAAACTATTTTTTTCAAAATCTTATTTTTGGCTTATATTTAAACTATATAGATAATTTTTCACAAAAAGTTTCGTTGAAATCGAATAAGCAGTTTCGGAGATAATCAGATTTGAAAAAAAAACGGTTCTATGGCAGGTACCGTTAATAATGATTCTCAAAAAAAAAATTTTTCATTGAAAGATAGACCTTAGCTTAAAACTAACATTTGAATTTTTTAAACGAAATCGTTAGAGCCGTTTTCGAGATATTTCAATTTTACTAAAATCGGCATATGACAAGTAGGGTAGAAGGGGGAGGATTTGCCAGGATTTAGGAAAATTGACTTAACGCAAAGTTTTTACGTTTCTTTTAATTTTCTTATATCTGATATTATTATTGACTTTATTATCTTCACTTAAATATTTTTTTCATCTTGACATATTAATTATTTCTATTTTTAATAATTTATTCAAAAAAATGAAAAGCGATGTGGCAAATCCTCCCCAGGTGGGAGGCTTTGCCACGGGGGTGGGGAGGGATTGCCAGTTACCTAAATACCAAAGTTAATACAAATAAAACCAATAAATCATAAACAAAACTTCTTTTTAGCTGAAAATACGAAGAAGGGACTGATTTTAAAGGATTCTGCCATCCTCTTTTGAGGAAGCTTACTTCTGGCAAATGTACCCCATGGGGTGCATTTGCCAGAGCAAAACCTACCCAAAAACGAATGGCAAATGCACCCCACAAGCTAATCTTTCAAAAATTTACTTATAACTTTTTTATAAGTTAAACAGTAAAAAAATCGCTTCTACACAGCATAGTACACATAATTTTGAAAAGATATTTGTATCAAAAAGTAATTTAACACGACAAATACCTACAATTTACGACGGTTATGTACCTTCATATTTTGGTTCTCAACATTAAAAAACTAACACAAGCGTCTAATTTATTTCGTGTCCAGCCAAAAGCTGTCAAACTTTGTGCAAAGTTTTCAATCATAAATGTGCAACAGAAAATGATTTTTCGGTATTTAATATTCTGTTGGTTTGGAAAAAAACCTGGACTGGCAAAGGTACCCCACTGGCAAATGCTCCCCCTTCTACCCTACCGTTATTTTTGGTCCAAAAAAATTAATTCCAAAAACCCCTCTGGAGAGTCGCCAAATAACGCTACATACCAAGTTTGACATTAATCGGTCCATCCGTTTAGGCTGTAGCTCCTTATACAGACAGACAGACAGACAGACAGACTGACAGACAGACTGACAGACAGACTAACAGACTGACAGACAGACTGACAGACAGACTGACAGACAGACAGACGGACTTTCGGGACCCACTTTTTTGGCATTGTCTACCATCGTAATGTCATGAAAAAATGTTATCTCAACTTTTTTTTTTGTACGAATGCATAACTTGATATATAGTACCTATATCGCAAGTAAAAAGTGCGAAGACTTTAGACCAATTAATGCCCTCCCTCTCTGTGAGAAGGTTCTTGAAAAAGTTGCGCATATTCAACTGGAATCATTTTTCGAAAATAATAAGTTGATAATTGAAAACCAGTCCGGATTCAGAAAACAACATTCATGTGAAAGTGCACTTAATATGGTAATCGCAAATTGGAAACAACAACTCGATACGAAAACGAATATAATATGTGTTTTCCTTGATTTAAAACGAGCATTTGAGACAGTTGACAGAGCAATCTTATTCGAAAAGTTGGAGCAGTATGGAGTTCGTGGAGAATCTTTAAACTGGATGAATTCGTATCTGTCAGATCGCAAGCAACGAACGAAAATAAATAAAGTGCTATCAGAAGAAGTTTCAAGGTTCTATTTTGGGAACATTTTTATTTAACATTTATATTAATGATATCACAAAAATACTTAGAAATAGTGAATGTGCATTATTTGCAGATGATGGTTTATTGTTTTTAAAATGTAACAACCTTAATCTTAAGAAAATTCAATTTGATTTAGATAACCTTAGTTTTTGGCTCAGAGCAAATAGATTAAAACTTAATGTTGCAAAATCCAAAATTATGATTTTGAATAATAATTTAACAAGAGATTCTGTTGTGAATATAAAAGTTGATGGTCAAAATCTTGAAGTAATAACAAATATAAAATATCTTAGTGTTGTCATAGATAATAAGTTAACATTCAATGAACATATTGATTATATTGAAAAGAAAATTGTTAAAAAAATGAATCTACTTAAACGAATTCGTAAAAACATATCAACAATAAGTGCAATACAAATATTTAATGTAATTATAAAACCTCATTTTGAATATTGTTCATCTGTCATCTTCTTTTCAAATCAAAGTATGTTAAATAGACTCCAAATACTACTAAACAAAGCAATGAGAATTATATTAAAGTGCAATACATATTTATACACCCATATATCATATCGTCGCTGTAGTTCTAATACCTCGTAACCCAGAAAAAGGCGATTTTGAACTAATTATGCAATTATATTGTTGAAAAAAATCCGCATGTAAGAGAAAAGACCCTGTTTGTCTAACACCTATATTTTCAGAGCTTCGCTTAATCAAAACCAGATCATTTGTATTGATTCTCATACATTTCATACTTAGTTTTTTGCGTCTCCTGAAAAATAGACTTTTCTGGGTTACGAGGTATTAGAACTACAGCGACGATATGTTGGATGTGTTGATGTGGTTAAATGTTAGAAAGAGAATCCTTTTGAATGTTTTAGTATTTGTTTTCAAAATAAAAAACAATCTCATGCCGATTTATTTGTCACGTTTGTTAAACTATGTTGGTAATGTGCAACCCTTTAATTTAAGAAATAATCAAGATTTTAGACTACCTATGGCAAGCACAACTGCAAGTCAGAAAAGTCTTTTCTACAAAGGACTTCAAGCCTTCAATGATCTACCAAATAAATTAAAGACTGAATTAAATTTAAACGTTTTCAAACGAAAAATTATAGCTCATATAAAAAGTCAGAGCAATATAATTTAATAATAAATGCAAATTATAACACTAGATTCATACTAAGTTTACCCTATTATTTAAAAATTGTTAAATTATTTATTTATTTGTTGTAAAAGCTCTCTTAATACAGATAACTATAGGAAAAATTAATGTAAATATATATATCATTTGTAAAAAATAGTTGAAAACCTAAATAAATTTACATACATTAAAAAACAAAAAAAAAATAACTAAAGCGCCATTAAGTAACCAACAACCATCGACTGCCAGCAGCACCTCAACCCAGCCAACGAAGACAATATCAAGCACCAAGTCAACAGAAATGCCGCCAATCTTTTGCTTTTCCGGCAACATTGCGGAAATCAGGAGATTCTGCACCAGCAAAAAGATCAACGTAACCTTCAAGAATCGCAACACCGAAACCATCATCACCGGACTCCACACACCACACCGGAGAGATGAAACTTTGACTGTTATCAGCGTATACTTCAAGTGCAGCTCCACACATCCAAAAAGATCTGCAAACCCTCAACGGCATCCTGTCAAGAAGCACTTATGGACTCATCGGCAGTGATTTTAATGCGAGACATCACCTTTAGATGGATACAACTCGTCACCCTAGTATTGGAGTGCCGTATACGCCAAATTGCATTTTTTGAACTAGGTATGCAGTCGTATGTTTTCGAAGTTGCTCTTTTCAAATCTGCTATCCGTTTTTTTCTATCTTTTTTCGTTGCCGAGATATTCACTATTGTTTTGACAAAAACAAGAAATTTTGGCATTTACGTCAAATTTTTCATGCAATGCAAGAAAATTTTGAGAATTGTTTTGACGTACGTTATGTTTTTTTTTGACGTACGTGTATATGAATAAAAGAAACTTCTGATTTTCATGGCGTATACGGCAAACTCATTTTGGACAAAAATTTAAATATTTTGACAACTAGACGAATTGCAGATGTCCAATAACATGTATATAAAAGACACATTTTAATTATATATCATACTAAAATATCAAAAAATACCAGCGGTTAGTTATTTTGCAATTATCTTCCGAACATTTAAATGCGATTTCCCAAAAATGTAAAAATGGCGTATACGGCACTTCAATACTAGGTAGACGAACTATTAGCATCGGAGGCAAGGCGATAGCTGATTGGCTGGATGTCAACAGTTCTCTACACTTGCTAGTGTTGTGCCCTCTTCCATACCTACCAGAGGAAAACGTCGTGCGTTGAACTCAGCACACTTCAATTGTAATGTTCACTTTGATTGTCCATTCGGATATTGTTTTGGGTCAATCAAAGTGCAATAAGACAATAATTGAATTGTGCTGACTCTTTAAACGTGCCGACGATTATCCACTGAGGAAGTTGGGCTCGCGACGATCGGAATGACAAGACAAGGTGAGTCTAACTTAAAACGTGAACGAGTAGAGTTGTGTTAATTTAATCACTGCGTTATCCCAAGGTATAACTTATTTAGGTTATAACATTGGCGTAGCCGGTTTGCGAACCTTATAAATCGTAATAAAAAAAAAATAAAAGTAAATAAAACAATATAAAAAATAAAAATAACCAAGAAGTTTGTGTTGTGTCGGTTTTTTGAAATTTTAAGTTGAATCATTGTTTTTGCTTTTTCGAACAAAAAAAAAATTTAATTAGATTCAAAATGCAACAGACATCAATTGCAATACGAAACCACACTTTTTATGTATTTACGTATGTATGTCAATAATCAGGTAAGTATATATCGTTTTTATTTTTTTTTTTGAATCGTTTTCTTTTTTTCACTTTTTGAAAAACGATCTACTTGATTTTTTTTTATTTGCTTGAATTGTTTTATTACTACGGCCAGTATACGTTAATTTTAGTTAATGTAGGTCAGTTTAAAACTTCAAGTTCGGGATAAGCAAATTAAATAATAAAGCTACTTCCGTACGTTTTTGACTCCAAGTGACTATTATGTTTTTTTTATTATTAAAATAATCATGTGTCACACCTCAAAAAGTGGAAATTAATGTAAGAAGTACCTCAGAGAAAGTGGTTTGTAGATTCTGCAAGAAAACAAACCACAAAAGTGCTTATTGCAGGTTTAAGAGAAACACTTTTTTCCACAATACCTGTAAAGCACATGGACAACCT
Organism: Episyrphus balteatus; assembly: GCF_945859705.1. NCBI lineage: Eukaryota > Metazoa > Arthropoda > Insecta > Diptera > Syrphidae > Episyrphus > Episyrphus balteatus. Next base: position 58,130,560 of record NC_079134.1, on the reverse strand, counting down.
CAAACAACACTTTCGATACCCAAAAGTCAATTAAAAGCGGCAAACCCGCAAAAGACAAGGGTACGATGCGATTGGTGTTCTAGGGTTGGCCACTCTGAGAATGAGTGTAGATGTAAAAGGCGATATTTTGTCAAATATGATTGGGACATTCTCAAAAGCCCAACTTTGCCAAAAAACAAACAAGTCGTCCCTTACCCATCCACTCAAATTACTAAATCTGCCAAATGCCAAAACGTCGATCCCCGTTGTTAAAACAAACAAAAATTCTGATTTTCAAATACCTTCAGTTTTTAACTACATTTTTTTCATTTCACAATTGTTAGTATTCACTAAATGTTTAGATATGATTAATGAATTTTATTCAAAAATTCATAAAATCATCATCGGAGTGAAAAATAAATTTAACAATAAAGAAGCCAAATGCTAAGAGAGGAAAAATTTTGGTTTTAGTAGACGAAAATGAAAAAGCAAGCTTTTTAGAAAATAGTGCATTAAAAAATAATGTAAAAATACGAACTAAAGAAAAATGTAAAATAAAATTAGCTTCTGAAGGGATTGGCGAAACTTTAGGTTCAATTCGGTCGAGTTTGAAGGGAAAAATGAAATTAAAATGGAATATAATAGATGGCCTAAATAACATACCCGCCCATGGTATAATAGGCAGGGATATTCTTCCATACTATAATTGACTCTGTTACCAACACATTAAAATTTTTGGATAACAACAGAAAGCTGGTATCACAATTTCCCCTTACATATCCATTTACTTCAAATAAAAAAGGTACCGAATTTCCAAGAACCTCTTCAAGACAAATAATAAACAGGAGTCACAAATTAAGTGAATCACGGGTTTCTCTCCCTAAAAACATGCTTACTGTGGATAATGACCTTAGCTTAATTTCTAACATTTTTTCTAAAAAATGTAAACAAAATAAAGACGATTCTTTTGATCGAAGACACATCCTCTTAGTGGAAAACCTAAGAAGTTCTGTGAACAACGACAATCAAAATTTGAGATCAGTCAATCAGGCAAGAAGCTCATGTCCATAAGTACAACAAGCATAACCACTTAAGCTACATCCTGTAAGGTCTTGAGTTTTAAACTAGATACTACAAACTAATTATATTCAAAATTATTTATATTTATCTTTGTTTTTTTGAGCATTTAATCTAAGTTTTTTTTTTCTATTTTCAGATAACATTAAGATGTCAAAAACTCCTTAACCAAAATCTTTTCAAATATTTTCTTTTCCTTAATACCTCAATTCATTTTTCCACTTTCTTCTCAATTCATTATTCCAATATCTTTACTTTGTCTAATTCAAAAAAAAAAAAAAAATAAATAAATAAACAAATAGAAGTTGTAGTAATTAAATAAAAAAATATGTATTGAAAAAAACTGCATTTATAATTGATTGATTGACAACTTATAAAAGTATAAAAATTAATCGAAGATCAATTATTCAAACCTTTGCTTAAAAAATCAATTTATTTAAAAAAAAAAGTTATTTTATAAAAACTACAAAAATACATAAATAAATACCTATATTAAAAAAAATATATACATATATATGAAATAAAACAAATATAATTGATTAATTGATAACTTAAATAAATCAATTAACTTAACTTTAAGTTAAATAAAAGTTAAAAACAAAAAAATTCAAATTCAAATATTAAATTTTTATGAAACTATAACGTAATAAATACAAAAAAAAATTGAAAAAAAAAAAACAAAAATATTATGAAATGTGAAAATAGTATAATTAAAAAAAAAATTTATAAAAGTTCCGTATTAAATTTTATAAAAAAAAATATATTAAATAAAAAACTATTACGTAGGTACGTACTAGCTCTAAATTTAAATTAAAATTGCTACATAATATTACTTTAAAATGAATGGTCACGAAGTTTATGTTTGGGAAAGATGCTGTGAACTGTAAATAAAATGTTTTGCGAGTACCAGAGATAAAAATTCGAGTCCCAGGTGGGGAGGGGAACCGCCTATCCTTATCTCTGTATTAAACACACACTATTGCTAACATAAAAACTATCACATTTAACCACAAAGATGTTTCTCCCATGCCAGAAAGCTGTAAGATCTAAGGGATATTTTACTCGAATTGAAGTAGTTACAAGCATCAACATACTAGATGTCAAACTCATAAGTAATAGTTGATATGCAGTGTAACTCAAAGCTGAGATTACATGTCGTACTGCACAACAGTCACCTAATTGGTAACAGTGCTGATGTCGGCGATCCCGTTCCTGAGGGTCGATTCTCGTTCTGTGATATTTTGAAATGAAAAAAATTTTCACAGCTTCACAACAAATCCGATTCTTGTTTTGTGAAAAAAGTTTTTAAAATGTCAGAATATCTTCACATGATAAAATATTTATCACAAACAAATTTTGTTGTGAAGACAACTTTGAAAAGTTCCTCAGGATATGATTGGGAACATTTAAGTCATTTGAGACAAAAAAAAAACTACAAACCATGATCTTTTTAAGCAATATTATTGTTTCCGTGTGTTAATAAAAAAAAAGCAATGGCAGCAGATTTCTTGTGCAAAAGGTAACTGGTTTATATGAATAGAGCAAGGAGGTCCATTTTTAGCGATAACAAACATGTAATTTTGACAACTTTTATCGGCGCCGATTCTGAGAAAAGTGCAATAACAGTGCAGTTTTTTCAAATGATTATGATACCAAAAAAATTACTGTCTCTATAATAGTTCAACCATACGTGATACCAAAAATATAATTTATGAAACTTTAAACGAATCCATCTGCCCACATATGCATTTAAATTCTCGTGAGTTGTCACAAATCAATTGCATTTTTCGGACAGAAGGTAACGAGTAAACTTACTTAAACCATTTTTGTTGGTTTTAGGTAATGATAAACTGTTGGAGTGCCAAACTTTGTTTTAGTTACATAATCATTTAAAAAACTGCAGTGTTATCGCACTTTTTCTCAGAGTCGGCGCCGCGCCGCCGATACAAGCCGGCTTACTTACATGTTTGTTATCGCTATAAATGGACCTCTGTACTCTATTATTATAAATCGGTTACCTCTCGCGCAAAAAATCTGCTGGTGGCTCTTAGAGCACATTGCAACGGAGCTACACGTTTGGAAGAAAGGGACATGCTGAATTTAAACCTAAACCGCAATAAGGGTTGAAGCAATAAGTAAACAACATCTTTTGAATTGAGTTTTTATTAATGCTTTTAAATATATTTGTTAACATAAGTTTCAATTAAACATGTGCAATAAAAACGTCTTATCAATGGTCCTACATAAATTGTGTAACCCATTACTTCATGTTATTAAAAAGAACGCGTACAAAAGCAATTCAATGTTTTGTGAATAAGGCCAAATCCAACAATCAATCTTCTAATGTGCTAATTTCTTGGTTTGATTTTTGTCGTCTTCTTCTTATTTTTTTCCTAAAACACACAAAACACGGATTTTATTCTTGAAAACATTAATACCTTTGAATTTGAAGATGAAAATACCTTTCTTTTATCCACAGATGGTAATATTTTCCATAACTTCTTGACATTTTATTTAAACAAATTTTGAAGTAAAAAAAAAAACACAATTTGAAAACTCAAAAATGAAATAAAAGTGACATACTTTTTCATTTAGTACTTTTTAGTACAAACTTTTTCAAGGATTTATCACATTGAGTTTGGGAATCGCCTTAGGAGTGCCTGTGAAGTGATAAAATGAAAAAAACGCTGTTAAAACTGAAATGATATTATTTTTATCACTTCACAGCTTCACAGAACGAGAATTGACCCTCTGCTCAAATATACTTGCTGGAAACATTCAACTTCGATAAATAATTCAATACCCTTCGAAGATGGGTATACTACAGCATCATATCATACCCAGAATAAGTAAAAATGTGTTAGAAAATTAAGCAATCGCATCTTGTGCAAGATTAGATATTGAAATGGCAATTGGCTCTCCCGAATTGAAGCAGACTGAAGTCAAGGCTAATAAATTGAAGATTATATGTTTTATTTGGGCTTTAATGATCTTTATTTTTGGATGCAATTAATGAAACACTAATTCATCTTTTTGTTACCCTACGTTTCGCCGGTTTCTTTCCAGCTTCCTCAGGGGATTTTTATTTGACTAATATAACAAAAATACAATTACAAATTAGATTACTTATAAGAAGCATATTTAAATTTTTCTATGAGAACGGTGAAAATTAAATTTTAGCACATTTTTATTGTTTTTAGTTGAATTTAAAATTTTAAATAGTGAATTTAATAAATTAACATGAAAAACTAAACAAAACACTACAACAAAAACTTAGAGCTATTATCACAATTTCTTATCACAGACTTTAATTTATGGTGAATTTGATTGTTGTTTTCTAATTCAACGGTGAATTTAAGTTTAGTGTGGTATTCATTTAGTGTTTTAAGGATTGTTTCTGTATCATTTTTATTAATAATTGCAACTATATCGTCAACATACTTTGCAATAAATTTTATTTTTGTATTGGATTTTTTCAATTTATCTATTGTTTCGTCAAGTAGAAGTAGATGGTCTAATAAGATATCCGCAATAGTAGGAGAGATTGGGTTCCCCATTGGCATGCCAAAAGTTTGACTGAATAATTTATTGTCGTATTTAAAATAGTTATTATCTGTTAAACAGAATTTTAAAATCTTTAAAAGCTGTGGTTTTGCTATTTTTGTGTGGTTTTTTAGGATTTCCCAATTTTTCATTATTATTTTTATTGCTATATATGTTGGTATACATATTTGTAAATAATGAAACGACGTCGAATGAAACCAAAATGTCTTCATTTTCAATTGGTATTTCTTGTATTTTAATTTTAAGTTGAGATGTATTTTTGATGTTATAGTCTTGAGATATTATATTTTGTAAAATTTCACCGACATATTTTGATAGGTTGTAGCATGGGACATTTGTTGAAGCTGCTATTGGTCTTAATGGTAAGCCTGGCGTATGTATTTTAGGGAGTCCATAAAGAACTGGTGCTGATGCTGCAGAGCATGATAATTTCTCTTTTTGTCTAGAATCTATGTAATTTTGTTTAAGTAAATTATTGACTATTTCGTTATTTTTTTTTGTAGCTTGTTTGTTGGGTCTATTCTCAATGTTTTGTAGGTGTTTTTATCTTCAAGAAGTTGATTCATTTTTGTATTATAATCTTCTCTATACATAACAACTGTTTTATTTCCTTTGTCTAAGTTTGTGACTATTATGTCATCTTTATGTTTATTTATTATGTTTTTAGTTGTGGTGTATGTTTTTAATATAAATTTTTCCCTTTTAGTGTTTTTAATATTTCTTTTAAAATTTATTATTTTGTTTGAAACTTTAGATCTGGCAATCTCTTTTTGTTTGTTATCTTCAATTGTTTGAATGTATTGTTCTATTTCAGCTATGATATGAATTGGTGAGAAATTTTCTCTTGAAATCGGGAGAGCGAACTTTTTACCAAGAGATAGTAGCCATTTACTCTCTATTGGGAACTCTACACTTGTTTTATTTTTAAGCCAACTTTCATTGTATATGAGTCCTAGTTTAATGGCATGTTGTTCTTTAAGCTTATTAAATTTAGTGGTTTGAGTAAGTTGTGATTGCTCAATAGTATGATTGTATATTTGTTTTTGTTTTGATGTAAATGTATTGTATTCTATTTCGTTAAGAGTGGTTCTCATTTCTATGTTTGTGTGGAAAATGTTATTTTCAGTAAACTTAATCGTTAGAATAGTTTGTTTAATCTCTAGCTTAACTATTTTTATTAAGAATGTGTGTTGTATTTTGTTAAATTGTTGTTTAATTGTGTCTGTGGTGAAAAGATCTGATATGTTAAATGATATATTGGCAAGATGTGTTGGTATAATTTCATAATCTTTGCACGATAGTAGGAATTTAAGTTTTTCTTTGTGTTTTGCTAGTCTTTTTTGTTGTTTGCAATAGTGTTTTAATGATTTACAGGTGTCTATGTCGTATTTATATTTTATGTGTTCAAAGAAACCTTTCATTGTGTTATTTTTGGTATACTCAAATTTGCGATGGTATGCTTGTGTTTCGGCGGATCATATGATTGAAATTTAAAGTTTTATGTTTTATTTGGGCTTTAATGATCTTTATTTTTGGATGCAATTAATGAAACACTAGTTCATCTTTTTGTTACCCTACGTTTCGCCGGTTTCTTTCCAGCTTCCTCAGGGGATTTTTATTTGACTAATATAACAAAAATACAATTACAAATTAGATTACTTATAAGGAGCATATTTAAATTTTTCTATGAGAACTTACTTTTAGTGGTGAAAATTAAATTTTAGTACATTTTTATTGTTTTTAGTTGAATTTAAAATTTTAAATAGTGAATTTAATAAATTAACATGAAAAACTAAACAAAACACTACAACAAAAACTTAGAGCTATTATCACAATTTCTTATCACAGACTTTAATTTATGGCAACACTATATACGCAGCTGATATTGTCGATGTCTTCTTGGTGGTTCATCGTTTGGTTCATTTTCTGCTGGATGCGCAGACTTTCCAATGTGTAGCGGGTGGAGATGCGGTTTTCCTTGTCTAATATTTTGATGTTATCAAAATCAGCCATATGTGTGTTGTCAATCATGTGTTGTGAGACTGCTGTGGATGGTCTCTTTTTTCTGATGTCAGCTTCATGTTCTGATATTCTTACAGCTAATTTTCTTTTTGTTGTTCCTATGTATACCATATTACATGTGTTATTGTTGTTGCCTTTGCAGGGAATTTGGTAAACAACATTGTGTTGCTCTCTTTTTTCTATTTTTGGTTTTGTGTTAGTGAATATTCTGTTGAGTGTATAGTTAGCTTTGTGTGCGAAAATTGCCTTTTCTCTGTCTATTGGAACTGTAATGTTCAGAGTATGGTTATCGGTGAGGGTGGGAACATATGTGATAGAGTAGTATCTAGGGTTGCCAGATTTTTGTTTTGATGTTTGTTTGTTGTGTTGATTGTTTTTATTTTGAATTTGTCAGGGCCGTCTTTAACTATCCTGGGGCCCTTGGGCACACAAGAATTTGGGGCCCTTTTGGAAAGTAAAATAAATACAATGGTTGGCTTAAATAATTGTACTTTTTAGACTGCCAATAATTATACCCTGTATCCGTTATAAGTTTCAGTTTGAAGTATTGGAAAAAAAGAGCTCAAACGGATTGATAGATTTGCTAAAAACTCGGAACAGACGATTTGTACGTAATTTCCAAGAGCGGTTTTTTTATTTTTTTGTCTTTTCATTTTCACGTCTCCTTTTCAACGGATATCTCCAATATAAAGTTTTTGAGATATTGCAATTTTCTTAAAAACGGATAACGATTTTGATTAGAAAAAAAAACATGTAGGTGAAAGGTGCGAACAGTGAGACACCCTTTTTTTAAATTGGTATATCTTAGAATGTTTTCAAGATAGCTTAACCAAACTTTGAAGTCAGTTAAAGACATATTTTATATTAATGTTGCAAAAAAAGTTGTAGTTAAAGAATGAATGAAAGCATCACATTGGACTTAAACGTAGAAAAAGTCAAAACATCTCACTGTTTGAAAGGGGTGCGATCAGTGAGACAGTCTTATATGAAACAAATTAACGAAACCGTCAAATAATTAGGTAATTGACTTGTATATAATTAATTAATTTATGTTACTTTAACCCATTTTTTTCAAAAAAAAAAAATACAAAAAGCCACGCTGCGAAATCATATTGAAATCATGTTAAAATAATTTTTTTAAATCTACATATGTCTCACTGTTTGCTTTTCAAAAATCTATGTCTCACTGTCGGCTTTTTAATAATGTCTCACTCATAGGCGGATCCAGGGGGGGGGGGCACGGGGGCACGTGCCCCCCCCCCCCAGAACTTAAAGTTCATACTTAAAGGAAATCAAACTATAAGAGTTTTAAAAATATATGAATAATAACAGAAAGAACTTGAGTGAAACTCTTGTCTATTTCTGGCTGAAAATGCGAATTTTGTTGATTGTTGCATCCCTTTCCCATGAAAAGCTCCACCTCACAAATAAATAAACGGCTATTTGTTGGGTACACACGAATTTTTTTTTTCGATTTAAAAAAAAAGTGAATTTTCAAAGTGATTTTGGTGAAAAATTTTGATATGGACATCGAATGACATTGAATGATATAAATAAAATAATTGTATATGCAACTCTATTTTTTCATACAGAGGGGTTACAAAATTTGCACTTTTTTCGTTGTTTTTTTTTTAACATTAGTGTTTTTAAAATAGCGGAACACGTCACAAAATTGCATAAACTATATATTATAGAACTGCTGGATATGTAGAACAAACTTGCATTTCAGAAGTTTGCCCAAGTTTCCACCCCGAAAATAAAGACCCCTTGAAAAAAAAACTCCTCAAAAGCGACCCTTACTTATAGATTTTTATAAATATTATTTTATTTAGAAAATTTCTCCAGGGATACCTTTAAAAATATGTAAAAAAAAATAGTGTTCCAAATTTCAAAAGAATCGGTGCAGTAGTTTTGAAGTTATGAGGAGTACCGGCGTTGAAAACATTAGTTGTGGGGATAACAATTTAAAGTTTTGAACTCTGGACTAAAAGATTAAAACGTTCCTAAGGGAAGTACTAAAATACTCATAACTTGGTCAGTTTGGCTCCAAGAGACCTACAATTTGAACACAATATTCTTGAGATATAAAACAATTTAACCCCTTGTAGCTCCATGTGACATTTCTGTAACAAACCGAAAAAGATTGCATAAAAGCTCTACAAACAATTTTTTTTTTTTCTTTTGAAGCTTCTAATATTATAATCTTTAAGTATTGCTTTATCGAAATAATACTTCAAATTTCTAATAAATAGCACCAATAGTTTTTAATTGACAGTTAATGTTGAAAGTTGGGCTTTTTTTGAAAATAAGCAAATTTGTGTAAAAACTACGAAATTCAGAAAAAAAAATAGTTTTTGTTAGTAAACCCCACGGGGTTTTATTTTTGGATTTTGGGAAAGTGCCTAAAAATTATTAATATTAGATAGTTTTTTGCTTACATTTTTGCATTTTTATATAAAAATAAATTATTTAAATTTTTTTTTACTCCCAAAATATCGAAATAACTAAGTTAATAATGACTTTATTGAATTTTTAAAAAATACGTATTTTATTAAATATAAAGGCCAATCGATTGACTTATTAATTTTTAAATTTACGACCTTGGGTTACAAAAGGTTAATGCAAATAAAAAAAAAACAAAACTGGGTTTCCCGGCAAAAAAAGTATGATTCAGTTTTTTTTGTTATTCTTAGGAACTTTAATATTTATTAGAATGAAGTCTTTAGTATTTGACTAAAAACTACTAGGTCATTAACTAATGGTATAATTATGTCCATAATATTGCAAAATTTTATACAAAATCAATTAAAAAACGTAAACATTTTTTTTTTTCAAAATTTCATCTTTAAAACTTAATTTCTCAAAAACTATTTGGTGAAACAACTTAAGTCAAAAAATGAAATAAAGAATAGATTACTAACTTTAATATAGCACAGAATTGTACGTTCATTTTCTGATTTTTTATATTTTTTTTCTTCCGGCTAATCCAGGAGTAAGAGGGTTAGCACTTAAGTGGCTTTTACTGTAACAAGAAAATGAAAATTTTGCCTTCCGAATAACTTTTTGGTCATTTGGTACCTATTTGATGTGGGAAATGTGCCTAATATTTTTGGCCAGGTTTAAGACCACTGTGGGTCGTTAAAATTTTCTGCTTGTTAGTCAGTCGTATGGCACTTCACTTTATTTCTAACTGTTATTGCTGTTTTTTTTGCCAATCCGGCCCTTGTGCCCCCCCCCCCCCCCCCAGAAAAAAATCCTGGATCCGCCCCTGGTCTCACTGTTTACTTTTTGTCCTTTTTCGGAAAAATATAAAATTACAAAAAAACGAGAAGGAATTCTAAGTACATGATATTTTTTTATGAAAGAACATACCTATAAATATAATACACACATATGTAAAAAAAAATTCTGCCCATTAACCTGGTTTTTTATGTTATACACTCTTTTCATAACACTCCAAAAACTACTTCTACCTGATTTTGTGTGATATTTCTCGGTGTAGGAAAATGGACAACTTTAATTTAATCGGAACAAAATTAAAACACGCAGAATTAGTCCAGTAATTTTAGGTTTTATCTGCGGAAAAATTCCTACTGGGCTGAATTTTGGTATACAGCTTAATGACGGCTTTGTTATGAAGATGTGAAAAATCGACATTGATATCGTGTCCGCGTTAAGAGTTATAGGGGTCAAAAGGTCACAAAAACTGGTGTTTCACGATTTTCAGCAAAACGGTAAGTCTTATCAAAAAATTTTCAATGCAAGAATTGTAGACCAGATTATTATATATAAAAAGTGTCATGACACTTTTTTTCCTAAGACCCACCGTTTCTTAGGTATAACGATTCAAAAAGTTGAAGTTTAGTTGTAATCGTCATAATCCTATTCCTGAAAAAAAACTCCTAACTGAAAAGTTCCTGAAATTTCATTATTTTTTTAGCTTGAATTTCGTTCCTCAACTGTTAAGAATATGGGGCCCTTCTCCCGAAACCATTTCCCTGGGAATTTTTGTTTAGAATATGTCTGAAAATATACAGGGTGTGCAATAGAGAATGGACAACCCTAAAACGGCTTATAGCTACACTTATGATTGTTCTAAAAACAGATAGAAAAAAGTTCTATTGCAACCAGTTCATAAAATATGGACTTTTTTTCGTTCAGTGTATTTTAAATTTTATCATATTATGTTTTCGTTCACTACAACCACGAATGAATGAATTTTATTTATTTCTTTTTTTTATAATTTTCTACAATAATTGGATGAGTACATAAACACTTTAAAAATTTTACAGCTATTGCACATTTTCGTAAAAAAAATTTTGAAATCTGTTTTTTGATGCAAAATGTGAAAAAAGTATTTTATGAAAAATTTTAAACACCTGTGGTATAAAATAAATCTATAGAAACCTAGGTGGCCATCTTTCTTAAAAATATTCTGGTATAAGAAACGATTTCTTAATGTAAACGACACAACCGATTTTAATGAAAATTTTGACATAAAAAAGGTTTATACTGATTTTAAAATTAAGAAAAAATAATTTTCGGATTTAAAAAAAAATTTATTTTTTTTTTTTGAAAAACAATTCTTTTTAAAGTTATTTAATGAATTTTATGTGCCAGACTTTAAATACGAGAGCAATTCGCAATAAAAATTAAAAAATGGTGCCAACCATTGTACCACGGCGTTTTCCATTTAACCAAAACATTGATGTACCCTCGACGAGCCGGCAAAAGTTTTTTCTTAAAAATTTTCCAACGGAAAAAGTATTGATGTTTTTTGCCGACGAATTGATTCTTTTTTCGTCTTTTAATGCAAATCTACACATATTTTTACACTGATTTTAACACGCACTACAAGTTTGACAGTTTTACAAACTTGAAACGAAATTATTATTTAAGGAAAAAGATAATGGAAGAGAATTCTTTGTTTTTATTAATAAATAATAAATAATCTTACCTACAGTGGAAAAAAATAGATATTTTTCTTGTTTTTTGAAAATATTATTGTCTTATTTTTTTTTGAAAATTGAATTTGGGTTTGGTCGTTAGGATTTAAAATTTTGTCCGAAGACAACGCCACTTGTATCGAGTACTTTGTTAATTAGATTTGTAGCTGTGTTTATTTTGTATTTAATTGGTTGGGAGGACAAAAATTTTTTTTTTTTTTTATCATTCTGCCTGATGAAATTGGTTTACTGTACCAGTCGAATATGATTTTTCCATTGTTTTTAATGAGTTTTATGTCAAGAAAGGGAATTTGATTGTTGTTTTCTAATTCAACGGTGAATTTAAGTTTAGTGGGGTATTCATTTAATGTTTTAAGGATTATTTCTGTATCATTTTTATTAATAATTGCAACTATATCGTCAAAAAAATTGAAGATTAACTTGACGCCCCAATACAAGGAAACAACAATCATTGCATCCGCAGCAAGCCGTCAAACAACACCAAACTCAAACTAAACATACTGACCGATAATTATAATATTTTATATTACTCCTAAACGTTGAAACTGTCATTTAAAAAAACACAAGATTCATGTGCAAAACATTCAAAATAATAAGAAAAAAGTATTAAATGTATTTTATCCAAATATGTAACTAATTAATAACATTAAAAAAAAAGACTTTAAAAAAGAAATAAGAAAATGTTAGTTGTATTCAAAATAATAAAATAGATTGAAATTAAAATATTTAATAAAACATAATATTATATAATGCATTGAAAATCAAACATTCTATACAAACATAATGATTACTTTAAATTTGTAAGATATTTTATAAAAAATAAGAAATCAATTGTTATATTGTCATAAGAAAATGCTAAATAAATATGTGTTATTTAATCTTGTCGATCGTCATCCGGTTGATCGTGAGTTCTTCCTCCGGGTGGGGAGGGATGTTGTGCCCTCTTCCATACCTACCAGAGGAAATCGTCGTGCGTTGAACTCAGCACACTTCAATTGTAATGTTCACTTTGATTGTCCATTCGGATATTGTTTTGGGTCAATCAAAGTGCAATAAGACAATAATTGAATTGTGCTGACTCTTTAAACGTGCCGACGATTATCCACTGAGGAAGTTGGGCTCGCGACGATCGGAATGACAAGGTGAGTCTAACTTAAAACGTGAACGAGTAGAGTTGTGTTAATTTAATCACTGCGTTATTCCAAGGTATAACTTATTTAATATATAACAGTCTCCCAACCAAAACCATCTTTGATCTTCTATTCTCGATATATGTCCGGCCCAGCTCCATTTTAATCGTTTTGTTCTTTGAATTACGTCAGTTATTTTTCTAATATCTTCATTTTTTATTCTTTGTACTAGTCTAATGTTCAGCAACTTTCGTTCAATTTTTGTCTGACAGATTCTTAGTTTTTCATGTAAATTTGTTGTTAATCCTAGTGTTTCTAATCCATATGTCATTGTTGGTAGGATTGTAGAGTCCAATATATATTTTTTCATGTCGTCACTAAGTTTCGAATCAAGTATTTGTTTGGCGTTCCAATACTGCTTCCAACTGTTTTCTACTCTTCGGTTTATTTCCTTTTCCTCCTGATTAGAGAATGACTTGACTTGGCCAAGATAGATAAAATCGTCTACATATTCTATTTTGTTTTCAAAAATTAATATATCTTTTTTTATATGATTTGTCATGACTTTTGTTTTCGTCAAATTAAGGGATAGTCCATAGAATTTACATGTAATTGAAAGTTCATTTACCATTGATTGTATATCGTCTGGTGAATCTGAAAGAAGAACGACATCGTCTGCAAATCTTAAGTTGTTAAGTTTTTGTCCCCATATATCAAGTCCATATTTGTCCCATCTTAGTTGTTGAAAAACGTCTTCAAGTACTGCAGAAAACAGTGGTGGGGAGAGTGGATCTCCTTGTCGAACTCCTCTCTTCACATTGAAGTACCTTCCAATTTTATCGGTCTTTATCTTCGCTTTGTTATTTTGATAGATACTTTTCATTGTCTTTATAAAGTCGGGATGAATTTGTTGGTTTCTAAGTGCGGTCCAAATACTGTTGTGTTTTTGTTTTAGTTGGTTAATTGTTTTTTATTTCATTTTATTCATATTTATATTTATATTTGTATATTAACTATCATTCTAATTGTTAAACTGTAAAATTTAGTGGCGAATAAAGCTTTTAATAATAATAATAATAATAATAATAATAATAATAATAATAATAATAATAATAATAATAATAATAATAATAATAATAATAATAATAATAATAATAATAATAATAATAATAATAATAATAATAATAATAATAAAAATAATAATAATAATAATAATAATAATAATAATAATAATAATAATAATAATAATAATAATAATAATAATAATAATAATAATAATAATAATAATAATAATAATAATAATAATAATAATAATAATAATAATAATAATAATAATAATAATAATAATAATAATAATAATAATAATAATAATAATAATAATAATAATAATAATAATAATAATAATAATAATAATAATAATAATAATAATAATAATAATAATAATAGTTTAAGAGAGAATTGTCTTTGGCTCAAACTCAACTCTCTTCTAATTTGCAGTAACAATATAATGATGCCCATATCATATGTTTTGAATTCTGTTACAGCAGAAAACAATATCTAAACTAGCAGCGCCACTTCTACTAGCCGTGCAACGTATATTTTGCACTCAACCGCCAACCACCACGATGCTCCCACAAGGGGGCCGACACAATTACTAGGCTATACTTTGGACGAATCCTCCGTATAGGGCTTCCTAGTACCCGTGGTAAGCTTTTGTAATAGAAGCCTGAAACTACGAGACAGACAGATCAGCAAGGCTTCAAACACAAGTACAAGTACACAAGTACAAGTACAAGGTAGGGAACGAGAATCCCTTGCGCAATTTTCAATCAAGTGGGTGAAAAATCTTGATCAATATACACGCTTTGCATTGCTTTCCCGTTACTCAGAGTATTTCCTGAGATTGGTTCTACAATACAAACAAAGGTTGATCCGTGAGAATCAACCTATTTCCGCAAATTCCATTAATTCCATTATGACAATGGTTCCACGCTAGGTACTTTTTCGTACTTCGCACTTGCTTCGCTTCACGTCAAAGACGTCCGACAACAAGCTATCCAGTTCGATGATAAATCATCTCACTCAGTCTAGACCTGTATTGCTTTCCCGTTACTCAGCATAGTGTCCTGAGATGGGTTCCACAATACAAGCCAAGATTGATCCCTGAGTTACGAATCAACCTATCTTCTGACACCTCTTGGCTGCGCGTACGCATCCAATTCTGGCACTCCTTGGTTGCTTGAAAGCAACCTATAAGAGTGGCACACATAAAGTGTGCCACCTTATTTCAAGTTCCCTCTTCGCTTATAAGCGTGAACGAACCCTTTCACCTTATATTTCCTTCATTTTCCTACACACAATAAAAACCTTGAGAATACTGAAATTGATGCTGCTATTGACTCCCTAGAAATGGCAATCAAAACCGCAGTAGACAATCAAAAACGGCCGATGACATCAAAGGAGCGCTCCCAACATCTCCCAGAACAGGTGCAAAACCTATACGCCCACAGACAACGATTAAGGAAACGCCTCCAAAGGATTCAACAACGGGACCTGAATACATCAAACGCCAACTACCGGACAGTGTGGAGTGAGCTACAGTGCACCAACATCATGCTCCCTAATTCCATTCAACACTATAACAACACACAGTTCCAGAAGAGACTGCAGTCAATAAAGCCAGGACCTGATGCCTTCAAAAGCATCAACCCAATTGTTGGACAGAAGTCACCAATGCCGAAAGTCGTTAACAAAAACAATGGAGAAGCAACAACATCTCAGAAAAAAGCAGAAGCATTTGCAGCCCATTTGAAGGTAACTTCGCACCGAACCCTTGCGCAGACACAGACTTCTTAGAGGAAGTCGAGGCATCCATCCAAAGGACTTTGCTACCTAACCCAGCGACACCAATCCTGCAAATGATCTAGTTGAAAGCCCGAACCTGAGTACGCCCGAAGAGATTGCCGAAATAATTAATCTATCCAAACCGAAGAAATCAGCTGGACCAGATGGAATTTTCAACTTCATAATAAAGAGGCTTCCGCAAACAATAATGATCTTCCTAGCTATTATCCTCAACAACTGTATCAACAACAGCTACTTCCCGCAGAAATAGAAAACTGCAAGAATTGTGGCGATTTCTAAGAAAGGTTCTAGGAACATGATCTCCAATTACATGGCAATCTCTCTTCTCAACAATCTTAGTAAGCTTTTGGAAGAGCTGACGCTCAGGAAGCTGAAGAAGATTTGCAGCGATAACAACATCATCCCAGACATGCAGTTCGGCTTTCGGTAGAGGCACTCCACACTGCACCCGCTCATGAAGTTTCATTATTATTATTTTTTTTATTTACACTTGTTACTTGTTTTCTGCTAATCATAATTGTTATTATACCATTAGGTTTTATTTGTTGTTGTATTTTTTTTTTGTTCTTTTTTTATTATTAAAAAAAAAACAAATTTCATTTCTTTTATTTCTATTTCTGTTAATTTTTATGACAATCATTCTTTTTGTTATAAAGTAACTTTTAAAATAATAATTTCTAATATTTCTTATAGTTTTTCACAATATTATTTTCATTTTGTTCTTTTTTTTGTACACCTTTTGATTTTATTTTAATTTGTTTATTAAATATAGCCATGTACATACAATAATTTGTGTTTCTTTTGGTTGTATAACAATGCATTGATAATAAGTTGATATATTTTCTAGTACATTTTATTAACCTTACAAAGGTAATATCCAACAAATTTATATAAAACAAATCCTATCTCTTCTTTCTTGAACGCAAACAATCTTCACTTCAACGAGCTATACCCTGAATGCTATCATTTATTTTACAAATTATGCGCTGTACGAATTCATTACTCGTACAAAAGGGTTGGTCGTTTTCATTGCAATGACATACTAATGTCGTTTTTCAAAATTCAAAAAGTGTCACTCCTAAAAGTGGTGATTTCAAATTCCAAAATTGAAAAAGGAGTGAATTTTTGGAGTGAATTTTTCACTCCCAAAATTTTGAAGGAGTGTAGGAGTGATTACCAATACTTATACATTTTACTTCATGGACTACTTGTCAAATTCTTGGGTGGTTGTTTTAATTTTTTTTTGTGAAGAAAATTATATTTATTTATAAAAAGAATCAACAAAGAATTGTAAAAAAATCAATAAAAGTGAATTTAAAAGATTGTGTTATTATTTTACTTATTATTTAGTATTACAAACACATGCAAAGTAAACGTCAAATCACTCCACCTGTCAAATTCGTTGTGAACAAATTCCAAAATTACACAAAAAAGGAGTGATTCACTCCCATAATTTTGGAAAACGACATGACTGAGTGATTACCAATACTTCTACATTAGATTTCATGGACTACTTGTCAAATTCTTGGGTGATTGTTTTAATTTTTTTATGAAGAAAATTATATTTATTTTTACATATAGCATTGTAAAAAATCAATAAAAGTGAATTTAAAAGACTGTGTTATTATTTTATTTATTATTTAGTATGTACCTATTACAAATACATGCAAAGTAAACGCCAAATCACTCCACTTGTCAAATTCGTCGTGAACAAATTTCAAAATTGCACAAAAAAGGAGTGATTCACTCCCATAATTTTGGAAAACGACATAAGAATAAGAAGTACAGGAATGGGTGTTTCAAGAAACCAGTGCGGCATTATTTTTATTTTTACAAAGTAGTGTTAGTTATACAAATACATATGCAGTGCAGTAAGATGGTTGTTCGCAACGTTTTATCTACGGAAAATTTATATTTTTTATGAAACACGTTATTTATGTTTTTTTTTTAATAAAAAAAATTAAATATTGGCATTTAAGCATTAACTACATTGGCTTAAAGGCTTGGCCACACCGGAGGGTACGCGGTAGCGGTACGGGTAGCGGCAACGATATTTGTATTAAAAAAATTCCACACCCGAACGTTGATGTGTCAGTTTGGAATTTTTTCCATACAAATACCCGTACCGTTACCTGTACCTCTACCGCGTACCCTCCGGTGTGGCCAAGCCTTAAAAGCGTAAAAATACAAAAGTGAAAATTTTCAAACGTATTTCTGGATGGAAAACTTAAAAAATGATGCAGAAAGCTTAAGTTTTTGGTCTAAAAAAAAACAATTTATATACTCTTTTTCACAAAAAACTTGCGCATTCTAAACAAATAAAAAGAATAATTTCACATAAGGGCGCCCGGCAGTTGCAGCGCCTTACCATCACCAAACAAAAATAAATACACCCCTGTTTGTGAGATTTTCAATTTGACAGCTCTGGTTTGAAAATATCCAAGATAAAAGGACACTTTTATTTTAACAAATTTTATTTTTTTTTTACTTAATTCCACCAGAAACCAATTCTTAATTATTCTACGATAACACGGTGTAACACTCAAAAAATACGCGGGCGGAGACCTATCAGGTTTTGTAGAGCTAGTCGCACTGAATACGAAACGGTATTTGAAAATCCCCTAACACCCCCAAAATCTGGAGTTACGGGCAAAAAACGGTTTTTTGGACCTTCACCCATTGAAAAAATTCTAGCTTCGACAATTTTTTACCCATATTCGATTTTTTTACAGTTTCTGATAGAAGATAAATATACCTTTTTAACAATGTATAAAACATGTAACTCGGTTAAACCACTTAGAATTTATAAGATGTCAAAGTTCAAAAATTCAATTTTTTTTGTCATTTGCCCAACTTCGGCATCAATTTAAAGTATATGTTTTCAAAACAACATGCTATTTAAAAAATATATTCTAAAACTATATCTATTTCCCAATCGATCGAAGTATTTTTTATGAAAATCACTTCAAAATTGGCTTAGAAAAAAAAATTTTTCGATTTCAACCCAGATACAGAAATTCCAACTTTTAGGTATAGAACAAAAATGTTGTTTCGGCACGTAGTAAGATAAGTTGGGCGCCAGGATTTGATTAAAGGTTTTTGTAGAGAAGCTCAATACAAACATTTTTTTTCTTTGGGAGGGGGGTCTATCTCCCCCCGTTTAGGTGGGAGGGGCATTTTTCTAAAAAAAATTATCAAAATAAAAAAAAATTATTAAAAAACAACGGCAACACTTACAGTAATAAATGATACCATTTCCAAAAGGCAAAATTGTGCATTTGGTTCTAATTTCTAAATCAATATAATATTACCAATAGTTTTTGAAATAATCGATTTCAAAGTTAAAAATAGGCGAAAAAAAATTTGTAAAAACTCATTTTATACTATTTTTGTCCAGACTGTGAATTTTAGTAAATAAATTACTTAGACAGAAAACTGCCTCAATTAATTCCTTATCGAACAGTGAAAACTATATGTTTCTATGTCTTCTAGTTTTTGAGAAAATTGAAAAATAAAAACAAATAAAAACAAAAAATATTTTAAAAAAAGAAAAATCTGATAAAATAATTTTTCAATTTTCCCAAAAACTAGAAGACATAGAAACATATAGTTTTCACGGTTTGATAAGGAATCAATTGAGGCAGTTTTCTGTCTAAGTAATTTATTTACTAAAATTCACAGTCTGGACAAAAATAGTATAAAATGAGTTTTTACAAATTTTTTTTCGCCTATTTTTAACTTTGAAATCGATTATTTCAAAAACTATTGGTAATATTATATTGATTTAGAAATTAGAACCAAATGCACAATTTTGCCTTTTGGAAATGGTATCATTTATTACTGTAAGTGTTGCCGTTGTTTTTTAATAATTTTTTTTTATTTTGATAATTTTTTTTAGAAAAATGCCCCTCCCACCTAAACGGGGGGAGATAGACCCCCCTCCCAAAGAAAAAAAATGTTTGTATTGAGCTCCTCTACAAAAACCTTTAATCAAATCCTGGCGCCCAACTTATCTTACTACGTGCCGAAACAACATTTTTGTTCTATACCTAAAAGTTCGAATTTCTGTATCTGGGTTGAAATCGAAAAATTTTTTTTTCTAAGCCAATTTTGAAGTGATTTTCATAAAAAATACCTCGATCGATTGGGAAATAGATATAGTTTTAGAATATATTTTTTAAATAGCATGTTGTTTTGAAAACATATACTTTAAATTGATGCCGAAGTTGGGCAAATGACAAAAAAAATTGAATTTTTGAACTTTGACATCTTATAAATTCTAAGTGGTTTAACCGAGTTACATGTTTTATACATTGTTAAAAAGGTATATTTATCTTCTATCAGAAACTGTAAAAAAATCGAATATGGGTAAAAAATTGTCGAAGCTAGAATTTTTTCAATGGGTGAAGGTCCAAAAAACCGTTTTTTGCCCGTAACTCCAGATTTTGGGGGTGTTAGGGGATTTTCAAATACCGTTTCGTATTCAGTGCGACTAGCTCTACAAAACCTGATAGGTCTCCGCCCGCGTATATTTTAAAACCTCATTTTTGTAACACCGTGTAATCTATATAAATAATAAATAAAAATAAATAAAAATATAAATCTATATAAAATATGTAAAGTGAATTTATTCATATAAATGAATAAATTCACTTTACATACATACATTTATGTTGCAAGTAAAGTGTACTCACCTTGAAAGGAAAGGGTCTCTGAATGGTTATAAAAATAGCTTTTGCACAATTTTAAACATACATTATTGTTTTTATTGTTTTTTAATAACTAATACTTATTTTCTCCCTATTTAATTCTATAAAAGTTTTTGCAATTGTGTTAAAGAATGATTTTAAAGGGTTTTTGAATTTGAATTAAACTTTGGTTTTAATTCTATCACACATCAGAATGGCTCGAATGACAGCTTTGGTTTTATTTTTCACAGTTTTCATGCCACGCTATCCTACACTATAAATGTGATATACACCCATTCTTGTACTTCTTATTCTTAGATGACATATGAATGATTTGGAAAGCCAGAGATAAATAGAAAGGAAGTAGGTAGATTCTTCATTTTCTTTGAGTTAACTGTTTGAATATGGCGATTTCAAAACGTTTTCACAATAGGTGCGTCCCACCAAGAAAAAATCTCAGAGGGCTCAATGTCATTTTGGAGGAGAGCAAAATAATTTTGTGGGACAAGTTTCTCACATGAATCCAATTTTTATCAAATCCAACACTTCAACTGCCACTTCACACAACTCCAACTTTTCTTAATATACTCAATTGTGAAAAAAGACTGAACTTTTGCTCGCTTTCTGACATTTAACAGACATAGTTACAGTCACCCACATTATTATTGCGCCAAATGTGAAAAATAAATTTTGGAAAATAAAAAAAAAATAAATTATTGCAAAACTATGTGTTTTTTAATTTCTCTATATAGATTTTGCACAAAAAAATGACATCGAGATATTTTAAATCAAAACAATTTACGTATTAAAAACAAAAAAAATTTAATGATGTTTTAGACTGAGTTTTTATTGTTAAAAACAATATATTTTGATTGGTTTTGTTTTTATAACTATAGGATTAAAGAATTTTTGTTTGTTTGTTGAGTTTTATTTAGCAACTTGTGCCATTAATGGAAAATATTTACAATTTTACAAATTTTCTTAAAGTAAATTACATTTTTGCTCTTTTATCATAATATTAATGAATATTTAAACGGATATAATTCAAAATTTTTCTTTTAAATTCAAAAACATTTACTGAAGTTTTAACAGAGTTAGGTAGGCTGTTGAATGTTTGAAATCCCATGTACTGTATTGTTCTTTGTCCTCTTGCTGTTCGTACGCGTTGAATTCTTAAATCATTGTTGTTTCTTAGATTGTGTTCAGCGATTTCGTTGGTGCTAACATTTTCCCGCAAATATATTGGGCATATACCATTTTTGATTTTATAAACAAATAGCATAGCGCACATAAATAGTCTTTGGTTAACGTTGAGCCAGTTCAAGGACTCAACCATAAATGATATTGGCGTGTATCTATCGCACTTTAAAATAATTCGCATTGCTTTGTTTTGGAGCACTTGAAGTCTATTTTTTTGATATTGATGGCATAAAAAAAGAAGGCTACCACAATATTCAAAATGTGGTTTCAGAACAACATTATATACTCTTACCGCACAATTCATTGTTATGTTTTGTCTAATTTTACGGAGAACTCCAATTTTCTTCGATATCTTTTTACACAAATAGTCTGTATGTTCTTTAAAAGTTAACTTGTTGTCAATAATAACACCGAGATATTTAATATTATCAACATATTCTAGTTGTACACTATCAACTGAGATTGTAGTTTCACTCTGTGCAAGTCTATTGTTCAGAACCATAACTTTTGTTTTGTCTGTGTTTAAGATCAGCCTATTCATTTTAAGCCATGTAGCAAGGCTGGCTAAGTCAAGGTTAATAAGTCGTTTACACTCATTTAAATCGTGTCCTGAAATATAAATTAAACCGTCATCTGCAAAGAGTTTGATTTTAGAATATTTTATCACTTTAACTAGGTCATTGATATATATTTGAAATAGTGGTACACTGAGTATTGCTCCTTGAGGGAGACCAACATCGACAGACACATATTGGGAGATATTTTCATTAACTTTCGTGCACTGGGTTCGATTTGTTAAAAAAGATTTAAACCAGCTAAGTTCAGTAGACTTTATACCATATTTGTTCAATTTATCAATTAAAATAGTATGATTGACAGTTTCGAATGCTCTTTTAAGATCAATAAAAACCGCTATGACTATTTTATTTTGCTCTATTTCTTGTTTCCAGTCACTTATCACATAATTAATACTAGTTTCACACGAATGATTTGCTCTGAATCCAGATTGGTATGTTGTTATAATGTTTTGGTTTTCAATATGTTCTAAAATTTGGATATGGACAACTTTTTCTAACACTTTTTCATATGTTGGTAACATGTTTATTGGACGATATTCCTTACACATTTTAGCACAATACACTTTTTTTATTGGGACAATTAATGATTTTTTCCATGATTCGGGAAAGATACCAGTTGAAAGTGAGACATTTATAATACGTAAGAGAATGGGACCGATAATACTGACAGATTCTTTTAACATTTTGACATTTAAAAAGTTAAAGTCACTTTTTTGACTAATGTTGTCTATTGCACTTAGTAGATCAATTGTATCTATTGCACGAAACTTAAATTCTATATTGCACTCATTGACTAGATTTTCATATTCTAAGTTTATCACAGATTGGTTTAATTCTAAAATACTTTGGACGAAATAGTTATTAAATTTTTCACATAAAATTGCACTATTGTTCGATTTTTCACCGTTTTCAAATTGCACTTCAAATATCACATCTTTTCTTTTGTTGAGAACATATTTCTTTAACTGTCTCCACATGTCTTTTTGAGTGTTAGCGGACTCAATTTTCCGTATTATAAAGAAGGATTTGGTATTTCTAATTTTAATTTTATATAAGTTTCTATATTTCCTATATTGTTCCCAATCTACGATGTCATTTGTTATCACAGCTTTTTTATATAAATTTGTTTTTAAAGTTTTTATTTGTTGAAGTTCAAAATTAAACCATTCTGCATTTTTAAAGGGTATTTCTTTTCTCACTACTAATGAGTCAATTTCGCGATTTAGTTCTACAGCAAAATTTTCACTTAATGAACTAAGGCTATACGGCTGTTCACAATCAAAATTTTGGAAAAGATAATTGTTTCTTAATTTATTTGTCAATACAAAATTATTATATTTGCAATATTTAATGATGTTTTTGTTTGCCGTCGGTTGATTTATTTGATTGATTAAAATTTCAATTGTCTCATGGTCACCTATTTTCAAGTTATGATCAACTTTGGAAGAAACTAAGGGAAAGTTATTTGAAACTACATAGTCTATAAGTGTTTTTGAGTGTGGTGTAATTCTGGTTGGTTCAGACATCAACATTGATAGATTGTTATCATTGATTATTTCTGAAACTTTTCGACGATACGTATCACCAGTTTCAAACCAGTCAATGTTTAAATCACCAATTAACACGAAAAAACTGTTAAAGTCTTGGAGGTAGTCTACTAATCTTTCTAATTCAATACGAAACTCACTTTTTGGTTGCATGGGTGATCTGTATATTGCACAAAAATAAATAGCTTGATTATTATTATATTGCACTTTAATTATTAGACACCATAGTTTCATACTTATAACAATTTTTTTGACAATGGAACATTTGAATGACTTTTTAACGAAGAACAATACACCTCCAGTGTGGCTGGATTCACTTTCACAAATGAGTAAATAGTACCCGTCCAGTTCCATAGCTTTCACATCGTGGTTCTTTGTAATATGTGTTTCTGATAAAACAAGCATATCCATATTTTCATTTTCGACGAGACACTGAATTTCGTTAAAATTATTTGACAGACCTTGTACATTAAGATAAACACACTTAAAAGACGATAGCTGCTAGTAATCAACACGTTCTTCGGCAATTTTTATCTTTCTCAAATATGAGGGACATTTTGAACTATTAGCGCGATGCCCAGAATTTATATCAACTCCAAGATTTTGTTTTGCATTGCAACAGTTAACACACTTTTCTTCTACACTTTTGCATTCCTTGACATCATGATCGCCAGCACATTTCACACATTTTTTTTCTTTTGAACAATTTTTGGCTGAATGATCAAAACCACAACAATTAAAGCATCGCAAAATATTAATATGCTTATATACAGGACATCTGTCCCATCCAACATTTAATTTTCCACACTCTAAAATTTTAGCACTGGTAACACTGTCAATTTCGATAATAGCATTGCACTTATTATTCTTTGGAGACATGTAAATATGTAAACAGTTTATTTCTGCTTCACTTAATTGGTTTTGTAACTTAATTGATCGCACAGTTCGGTTTCATCTATTTTCTCTTTCATTCCAACTAAAAGCACTCGAGGTTTCCTCCGCGTAGGAATTTTAACATCATAATCACCACTCATTTTTGTTTTTACTTCTGTTTCTATTTTTTCTACAGATTGCTTATCACACTTAATCACTATAGCTCCATTCTGAACATTTTTTATATTATTTATTTTAAGAGACATATTGGTTGGATTTATATTAATCTTTAAATCATTTTGCGTTTTTAAATTATCTTGATTAATTTTTGGTTTGATTATAATGGTCTCTGTCTTTTCTTTGACCATTTCAGCATATGATGTTTGTTTTTGTTTTTTTTTTGCACTGAAGTTGAAGCTTCTCTTTCACACACCGGTAGGGATAAAGTTTTACTCAATTCGACTATAGATTTTAATGTATTAGTAACATCAGTTATTTCATTTATTTTATCGGTTATCATTTTTATAATTGAAGGACAATTTTCACATAAAAAATGCAACCGAGGATTTTTTGATATGTAGTCCACATCAAGTTGACCCAAATCAGCACATTTAATGTGGAATTTTTTCCCGCACATTCCACTGCAAGCAATTAATTCATCGCGAGATTTTTTTCTTGTACAATTTGGATCACTGCACTCTGTTTCCATTATAACACACAATAAAAAATATGGCGTCCTTTCGCACTTGATTTAATTTGTATGTTTTTATGATAATTCGCACTTTATTACACGAAAAAATTGTATATTTCGCACCCGACGATGTATTTTCACGCGCTGCGGTGTTTTTAACAATTGTATATCGCGTAATTTTACGAATTTATCGCTTAATATCACGAGCAAAAAAATTAACGTCTAACAGTCACTGTTTTCACTCAATGACACAATGAATAAACAAATTTCTATGCATTTTTTAAACACATTAATATCCTTTTTCATTTTTCCACAATTAAATCAAGATAAAGACTTGGCTCAATAATTTTGTGAGGGACTGTGTTTTTTTTATTTGACAGCAGATTTTATGTTGCAATCAGCTGTTCAAAGTCAAAGTGACAGAAGCGCACTTTGAGGATTTCTCAACGTAACGCAACGAAGCGACGCCTTGAAGCGTGATTGTGTTTCAGCTTTAAATTTTTGCTCCATTTGAATTCTCTAGCCATTTTAGTTAGTGTTCATTCAGCGGCACTGAAAATGAAACAAAGCAAATCCAAGAAAAAAAGAAGGAGTAGAAAGAGAAACGTCAAAAACACGCAAGAAAATTTCTACCCGCGCGTGTCCAGACAGATTCTTGTCCTAAAAAATTATATTTCCAAAAATTTGTTTATAAAAAAGGAAATTTCACTAATACAAACATAAGGAAACAAATATCAAATAAAAATAAATCGTATCGACACGTCGACATCCTATAATAGAAAAAAAAAATAAGGAAATTTTACTCACACACAAAACATAAAACAAATATCAAACAAAAATAAATCGTATCGACATCCTATAAATGAAAAAAGAAAATAAGGAAATTTTACTCATACATACATACAAAATTTTACACAAATATCAACCAAAATATTGAAAAGTTATTTGACATTATAAATGTATCCATAGTAGTTCGAAACCAAAAACAAGAAATTTTTTACTAACGACGAGAATTTGAACAAAATTAAATATTATTGTTGTATATCCTAGGCACGTAATAGCTTATAGGGCATGAAAGTTATCCTAATTTCAATAGTCCTATTAACGTAGGTGACAAGGTGATTGCTCTTTACTTTTGCTCCTTCAGTTCGTATCCTCACAGAGATTGCTATTTTTTTATATTATATTTTTTTTGGCAATATATGAAATGCTAATTGCGCCGTTTTTTTCTGAATCGAAACTTAAGCATTTAATTACAACCTAAATCCTTTTGTGACAGTTTACTCCGAAGAAAAAGTAGAGTATAAGAGTTTATGTTCAAAATAAATTATTTAGGGTTCGTTTCAGCAAATGGCTGAGTTTACAACAAAATATTGAGAAAAAAGAGAAATTTGGAAAATTTCTGCACAGTTTGTTAGGTCCACAGAACACTTATTCCAAAAAACTAATTTGCTAATGAAAAATTGACATTTAATCTAAAATATGGTCTAGCCACATTTTAATTTTTAAAATTTTGTTCAAACCTTTTTAATATTTCAGTAACAGTTTTTGCAAAATAGTCCAAAACAACTTTTTTCTTGCATAGTTTATGAGAAACTGAAGTAGAAAACACATATGATATATATATATATCAATTTAAAGGTAATGAATAAAATTAGAATATGGTCTGAGCGGATTTTTCATTGTTGGTCCTATTTTTGAATAATTATTTCATGAAAAACATCGAAATTGCTCATTTTCTAATGTATTTTTAAATATGTAGTTATATGAAAAAAGCAATGTAATTTTCCCCAAATGACAAAATACCTTCTTTAATTGATCCAACAAAAAAAATTAATCAAAAAGCTACTTATTATTGCAAAATAACACAATTAATAAAACTCTATTTTTTATCAAAAAGTCGTTACTTTCTGTTAACGGCTGATTTTAGTTCATCGATTTACTACCAGGGTTGTTTTTTCGAAGATACCTCTTTTTTTTGGAAGTTGGAACATAAACAAGTTAGAAGTAAGAAGATACAAAAAAAGAAGTATGACAATAGAAAAATGTAGAATGCGACAAGTTATAGGTGGATAAAAGGTTTGTTTTTGTTTTCAATAACAATGCGGATCTGCGGATGTTAGACAGAGACATGGATGTAGGTACATAGATCTTTATAGGGATATGGTGTTTGTGGACGAAAACTGGTTTGGAATATTCTAGTGTGTTTGGAATATTGTAGTGTGTACCTATTTATTTTGAAATAAAAAAGAAAACTTGTTTTCATTTTGTTGTTGTGGATGTCATTTGAATTGTTTGTGCATCAGAGAATTATGTTGCATATATATAATAATTAGAATTGCTCATCGGAAAAGTAGGTAGAGGATGTGTTATGTGGGTGCTTTGTTTGTATAATGTACTTGACAGTATCCTATGTGAAGGATTGAAGAAGGATAGTTTTTCATGTTCTTGTTGACTTTTTGGTGGTTCATGTTTGAAATTATTGTCTAGCTAGGTAGGTATCAGAGATCCAAATGAGTATGTTCGAACCTGTTCGAACAATTTCAATTTTTTAAAATGATCGTTCGTGCTCGTTCGTTTTCTCTCTATACTCCTAAATCATCTTACTCATAAACAAAAATGCTCACAAACAAAACCACACAAATTGTTTGAACTCATGAGTATACTCGATCCTCAATACCCACGAACAAAATTACTCGTAAACAGATTGACTGTTCATAAACACTAGGCTTTACTCGAAATGATCGAAAGCGATTCAAATGTTCGAACGTGATCGAAAAATCATGAACAGTTTGAACAATGAAAACAACCACTTACAATTTCTACGTCCTATAGGTACCTTTTGCATATTTTTTTTTATTTAGGTTTTGAGGGTTGGTTGTTTGCGGTACAGCTGCAATTAAAGCAGGTTATTTTAATTTTACAATTGTGGTTTTAGAAAAGGATTTTCAATGACTGAGTAAATAAAAAAGTAATTAGTCGTTAGGTAACAATACAAATGGGGTGGTGGGGAATGCCCACTTAATTTGTGCAGGTAGGTGCGTAGTAGAAACATATCCCTAAAAAATATGCAATTTTTGGACGAACAACCAACAACTAGTTCCAGGGCCAGTTATATTTTCTCGGATTTTATGAATGAAAATACAACAACGAGCGTGCACTCTGATATTGAAATAGAAAGATACATTCAGTTTAATTCGAAAGGCCCTGTGGATATTCTTCAATGGTGGTGTGAAAATAAAGACCAATTCAAAAACCTTTATGAAGCACATAAAATCTTGAATTGTATTCCCGCAACATCAGCAGCATCAGAACGAGCATTTTCACAGGCTGGAAATATAATTACAGAAAAACGATCGAGGTTGAACCCAGAAACTTAAAGATAAATCCAATTTAAATATATATTTTTTTTTTTTCATAAATACAAGTGTCATAATTTTTAACTTAATTTAATTTATTCAATTTTTTGTATCTAGCATTAAGATTTATTTAATTTTTCTTTTTTTTCTGTATTTAATTTAATTTTATTCTAATATGTTTTTCTTCATTTCATTATCTTGCCAAATTAATTAATTCAAATAAAACAAATGCAACTTGCTTTTGTGTACCAAACTGATTCTCTTTTATTTATGCTACAAGAAAAACCACCCTCGAACACTATGAACATTTCCTTTCCAGTTCGAGTAATTTCGATCACATTGATCATAAACATTTTGTTCACGATCATTTTACTCGATTTTACTCGAAAAGAAATATGATCGTTTGAACTCGTTTGAAATGTAGGATTACTTACGAGTCATTATACTCCTAAACAGGAAAGCTCGAACATATTTGAGTTGTGTTGATTCTGTTTGTTCGAGATCGTTTTTTTCGAGTAAGTACTCGATGTTCGTAAACAATACTCGACTCGTTTGGTTCTCTGTCCTACTAGGTATATCGTATTCACGCTTGCGTATGTACATATAATATATATGTGTGTATTTATATTAGGGTGGGTCAAAAAAATCGAAATTCATTTTTTTGATTTGGTACTCCGAAAAATTGATTGCTAGACACCTCTAGAATATACACACCAAATATGAACTCTTTATATTAATGGGAAGGTCCTCCGCTTCGCAATTTTCCATTTTTACATCAAGCTTCTACTAAAAAAAAATCATTTTTTTATTAATTGACTTTTTAGCAAATTTCTTTACATATTCTTGTAGGAAATTGAACGCTCTACAAAAAAGGCCTTCAACACTTTTTTCGTTTATCTTACCGTTTAAAAGATATTTGAGGCCCAAAAATCGAGAAAATCTTTAAAATTTCGTTTTTTTTTTTTCTTAATTTTGTAACAAATTGAAAAATTATAATAACCAAACACGCGCAAGACATATTCTTATAGGAAACAGATTGCTCCACAAAAAAGGTCTTGGTAACTTTTTTTATTAATCTAACCATTCTAAAGATATAGGAAGTCAAAGTTAAAAAAAATATAAATAATATAAATAAATTAATAATAAGAGTTCATATTTGGTGTGTATATTCTAGAGGTGTCTAAATAAATACTTCCTTATTCCGTGACCTTTCTTTTTAAATAAAGTTAATCTTCTTCGTTGGCTATAGGTCTTGATTTGAGTCTATCTTTTCTTTTGTGTCGACGTTTCACGTGTGCTTACACGCTTCTTCAGGACTAAGAAAAATAATTCTAGAAATCTCTAAAAACGTATTGAATAAATACTTATCTTGAATCCTCTAATGATCCCCAATTGATTGCAGTTGATTAAAGTTTAGGTTTTTTATCAAGCTTATATATTTTGAAAATCAATAAAAAATGTCTTGAAAAAGACGTTTTTAATTATCAAAATTTCAAAACATAAAAACTTTTTTAATTATTTGATAAGAAATTCAAAAATTTTTCTTATCAAATTGAGTTGATAATTCAACTCAAAAAATTCCTTTTAACAAACTGACTATAAATAAATACTACTAAGCCCTTCACAATCCGATCTCTTATTTACGGTGTTGTCTGTATCTAAAATATGTAACATTTCTAATATCATTCTCTTATTATAATGCTTTTCTGATTGTAAAATATCTACATTGTTATAATCTGGCCTATGTTCCTCACCTATACAATGCAAAGCTAGAGCAGTTTTTTCAGAATGCCCGTTATTAATATCCGATCTATGACCAGCTATACGATTTTTTAGCTTCTGCATGGAAGTACCTACATACACTGATGGACAATAGTTTGCTCCATCACCTAAACATTTGATTTTATATACTATATCTGATTTATCGTTTTTAGAAAATTCACCTTTTAAATTAGAAAAAAGTGAATTCCTCAAAACATTTACTGATTTAAAAGCTAAGCGAATCCTATCTTTGTTTCTAATAGGAGCATCTTGAAGTCTATTCGAAAGATTAGGAATATACAAACAACTCCTGTAGGAAAACTGTGTTGTATTTGTAACTAAATTTGGTCTAACCAACGGGTTGAAATATTGATTCAACAAAGTTTTTATTATATTTATTGGAAAAGAATTTGATAGTAAAGTATCCATGATTTTATTAATGTTATTCTGACGAAAGGCAATATCACTGATATCCAATACTCTGGTTATAAATTTTTTTGCTGTATTAATAACGATCTCTTTTGGCTGTTGGGAATTATAATTAATGAGGCGACCGGAGGATGTTGGTTTTTTATACCAATCAAATATCAAACGGTTATTTTTCCTAATTACAAGCACGTCAAGGTACAAAGATAGGATTCGCTTAGCTTTTAAATCAGTAAATGTTTTGAGGAATTCACTTTTTTCTAATTTAAAAGGTGAATTTTCTAAAAACGATAAATCAGATATAGTGTATAAAATCAAATGTATAGGTGATGGAGCAAACTATTGTCCATCAGTGTATGTAGGTACTTCCATGCAGAAGCTAAAAAATAGTATAGCTGGTCATAGATCGGATATTAATAACGGGCATTCTGAAAAAACTGCTCTAGCTTTGCATTGTATAGGTGAGGGACACAGGCCAGATTATAACAATGTAGATATTTTACAATCAGAAAAGCATTATAATAAGAGAATGATATTAGAAATGTTACATATTTTAGATACAGACAACACCGTAAATAAGAGATCGGATTGTGAAGGGCTTAGTAGTATTTATAGTCAGTTTGTTAAAAGGAATTTTTTGAGTTGAATTATCAACTCAATTTGATAAGAAAAATTTTTGAATTTCTTATCAAATAATTAAAAAAGTTTTTATGTTTTGAAATTTTGATAATTAAAAACGTCTTTTTCAAGACATTTTTTATTGATTTTCAAAATATATAAGCTTGATAAAAAAACCTAAACTTTAATCAACTGCAATCAATTGGGGATCATTAGAGGATTCAAGATAAGTATTTATTCAATACGTTTTTAGAGATTTCTAGAATTATTTTTCTTAGTCCTGAAGAAGCGTGTAAGCACACGTGAAACGTCGACACAGAAGAAAAGATAGACTCAAATCAAGACCTATAGCCAACGAAGAAGATTAACTTTAACTAGAGGTGTCTAGCAATCGATTTTTCGGAGTACCAAATCAAAAAAATGAACTTCGGTTTTTTTGACCCACCCTAATGTATATGGTGTTTGAGGATGAACTGGAGATAATAATCAAACATGACATTAGCACAGTACACATACGTACAGTGATGGACAAAACAATAAGACCATTTCGTCTTACTTTAAAAACAAATCATAAAACACACATTTTTCATTGTTTTTAAAAGAAAAAAATTATTAATATAAAACTTACAGTATCAGGAACTTAAATCAATTCATTATCTAACAAGATTTTTTGTTTAGATACAAAAAATAAATAAATACGAAAATAAATTGATTTCTAAAGCGGTCAAAACAATAGGACCACTACTCAAAAAATGGAAATTATTTCATATTTCAATTCTTTTTCTGGTCAAAACCAATAAATTGTCGAAAAGCCCTTATTTACCATCACCGCACATACTTTTGGAGGCTTTAATTCTACTAATTTTCGAGAAGTTCGTCTCGGTATTACATACCAAGTCTCTTGAAGTTTTTGCCACAACTCATCCTTATTTCTCGACTTTAGATACAAAAAATAAATAAATACGAAAATAAATTGATTTCTAAAGCGGTCAAAACAATAGGACCACTGCTCAAAAAATGGAAATTATTTCATATTTCAATTCTTTTTCTGGTCAAAACCAATAAGTTGTCGAAAAGCCCTTATTTACCATCACCGCACATACTTTTGGAGGCTTTAATTCCACTAATTTGCGAGAAGTTCGTCTCGGTATTACATACCAAGTCTCTTGAAGTTTTTGCCACAACTCATCCTTATTTCTCGACTTTTTTGCACCCAATGAGTTCTCAACGATAGCCCACAAATTTTCAATTGGACTTGGGTCCGGCGATCGGGCAAACCAAGACATAACATTAATTCTATGCCCCTTAAGCCATATTTCAACTGGACCCAATGTATATTTACGGTCATTATAATGCATAAACTGCCATTTTAGGGACATTTTCCATTCCGTATAGGGAAAAAAATCTTCTTTTAAGAAATTGGGATACAAATGCTGGTCCATGTTTTCTTTAATCCAAAAAATTATACCTACTACGGGCCAAGAAAAATACCTCCACACGATGATGTTTCTACCACCGTGCTTAAGCGTTTGTCTTGTGTATTGCGGTTTGAATTCTGCGTACTCTGGACGCCTTATCCATCTTTTGCCATCTGATCCCACTAATTTGACTTTACTTTCGTCGGGCTACAGAACATTGCGCCATTTTTTCTTCATTATCTGGACCAATCCAATTAAAAAGGTTTTTTGCAAAATTGATTCGGTTTTTGCGATGCCTTTTGCTGAGGAG
The DNA here is from genome assembly GCF_945859705.1 of Episyrphus balteatus. Taxonomy (NCBI): domain Eukaryota; kingdom Metazoa; phylum Arthropoda; class Insecta; order Diptera; family Syrphidae; genus Episyrphus; species Episyrphus balteatus. The sequence goes on along the minus strand of NC_079134.1, from coordinate 58,097,487 downwards.
TGAAACTTCACTGGGGATTCTTTGGAAGAGTTACTTTTCTTATGGTCTTCTTCTGAGCGTTTTCTTACTTATTAGCAAGTTAAGCTCTAATTTAAATTCCAAAGATGACCTGAAAGTGTCTTTTTATGACAATCGCATTATTTCTAAGACGTGTTTTTGTGAAGTTTTTCGTTTTGTTCCTATTTTAAAATTTTCTTTTGGGGGCTCTAGTGCGTTTAATACAAACATTTTTAATTAACCAATAGTTTCGGTAATTTCCCGTTCTGATTTGCCTTCTCTTGTCAGTTAATGCATCAATTCTCTCACGGCTGAAGAACAATGGACTCCTTGATAAAAAAACCTAAACTTTAATCAACTGCAATCAATTGGGGATCATTAGAGGATTCAAGATAAGTATTTATTCAATACGTTTTTAGAGATTTCTAGAATTATTTTTCTTAGTCCTGAAGAAGCGTGTAAGCACACGTGAAACGTCGACACAGAAGAAAAGATAGACTCAAATCAAGACCTATAGCCAACGAAGAAGATTAACTTTAACTAGAGGTGTCTAGCAATCGATTTTTCGGAGTACCAAATCAAAAAAATGAACTTCGGTTTTTTTGACCCACCCTAATGTATATGGTGTTTGAGGATGAACTGGAGATAATAATCAAACATGACATTAGCACAGTACACATACGTACAGTGATGGACAAAACAATAAGACCATTTCGTCTTACTTTAAAAACAAATCATAAAACACACATTTTTCATTGTTTTTAAAAGAAAAAAATTATTAATATAAAATTTACAGTATCAGGAACTTAAATCAATTCATTATCTAACAAGATTTTTTGTTTAGATACAAAAAATAAATAAATACGAAAATAAATTGATTTCTAAAGCGGTCAAAACAATAGGACCACTACTCAAAAAATGGAAATTATTTCATATTTCAATTCTTTTTCTGGTCAAAACCAATAAATTGTCGAAAAGCCCTTATTTACCATCACCGCACATACTTTTGGAGGCTTTAATTCTACTAATTTTCGAGAAGTTCGTCTCGGTATTACATACCAAGTCTCTTGAAGTTTTTGCCACAACTCATCCTTATTTCTCGACTTTAGATACAAAAAATAAATAAATACGAAAATAAATTGATTTCTAAAGCGGTCAAAACAATAGGACCACTACTCAAAAAATGGAAATTATTTCATATTTCAATTCTTTTTCTGGTCAAAACCAATAAATTGTCGAAAAGCCCTTATTTACCATCACCGCACATACTTTTGGAGGCTTTAATTCCACTAATTTGCGAGAAGTTCGTCTCGGTATTACATACCAAGTCTCTTGAAGTTTTTGCCACAACTCATCCTTATTTCTCGACTTTTTTGCACCCAATGAGTTCTCAACGATAGCCCACAAATTTTCAATTGGACTTGGGTCCGGCGATCGGGCAAACCAAGACATAACATTAATTCTATGCCTCTTAAGCCATATTTCAACTGGACCCAATGTATATTTACGGTCATTATAATGCATAAACTGCCATTTTAGGGACATTTTCCATTCCGTATAGGGAAAAAAATCTTCTTTTAAGAAATTGGGATACAAATGCTGGTCCATGTTTTCTTTAATCCAAAAAATTATACCTACTACGGGCCAAGAAAAATACCTCCACACGATGATGTTTCTACCACCGTGCTTAAGCGTTTGTCTTGTGTATTGCGGTTTGAATTCTGCGTACTCTGGACGCCTTATCCATCTTTTGCCATCTGATCCCACTAATTTGACTTTACTTTCGTCGGGCTACAGAACATTGCGCCATTTTTTCTTCATTATCTGGACCGATCCAATTAAAAAGGTTTTTTGCAAAATTGATTCGGTTTTTGCGATGCCTTTTGCTGAGGAGTGAAACTTCACTGGGGATTCTTTGGAAGAGTTACTTTTCTTATGGTCTTCTTCTGAGCGTTTTCTTACTTATTAGCAAGTTAAGCTCTAATTTAAATTCCAAAGATGACCTGAAAGTGTCTTTTTATGACAATCGCATTATTTCTAAGACGTGTTTTTGTGAAGTTTTTCGTTTTGTTCCTATTTTAAAATTTTCTTTTGGGGGCTCTAGTGCGTTTAATACAAACATTTTTAATTAACCAATAGTTTCGGTAATTTCCCGTTCTGATTTGCCTTCTCTTGTCAGTTAATGCATCAATTCTCTCACGGCTGAAGAACAATGGACTCCTTGATAAAAAAACCTAAACTTTAATCAACTGCAATCAATTGGGGATCATTAGAGGATTCAAGATAAGTATTTATTCAATACGTTTTTAGAGATTTCTAGAATTATTTTTCTTAGTCCTGAAGAAGCGTGTAAGCACACGTGAAACGTCGACACAGAAGACAAGATAGACTCAAATCAAGACCTATAGCCAACGAAGAAGATTAACTTTAACTAGAGGTGTCTAGCAATCGATTTTTCGGAGTACCAAATCAAAAAAATGAATTTCGGTTTTTTTGACCCACCCTAATGTATATGGTGTTTGAGGATGAACTGGAGATAATAATCAAACATGAAATTAGCACAGTACACATACGTACAGTGATGGACAAAACAATAAGACCATTTCGTCTTACTTTAAAAACAAATCATAAAACACACATTTTTCATTGTTTTTAAAAGAAAAAAATTATTAATATAAAATTTACAGTATCAGGAACTTAAATCAATTCATTATCTAACAAGATTTTTTGTTTAGATACAAAAAATAAATAAATACGAAAATAAATTGATTTCTAAAGCGGTCAAAACAATAGGACCACTACTCAAAAAATGGAAATTATTTCATATTTCAATTCTTTTTCTGGTCAAAACCAATAAATTGTCGAAAAGCCCTTATTTACCATCACCGCACATACTTTTGGAGGCTTTAATTCCACTAATTTTCGAGAAGTTCGTCTCGGTATTACATACCAAGTCTCTTGAAGTTTTTGCCACAACTCATCCTTATTTCTCGACTTTAGATACAAAAAATAAATAAATACGAAAATAAATTGATTTCTAAAGCGGTCAAAACAATAGGACCACTACTCAAAAAATGGAAATTATTTCATATTTCAATTCTTTTTCTGGTCAAAACCAATAAATTGTCGAAAAGCCCTTATTTACCATCACCGCACATACTTTTGGAGGCTTTAATTCCACTAATTTGCGAGAAGTTCGTCTCGGTATTACATACCAAGTCTCTTGAAGTTTTTGCCACAACTCATCCTTATTTCTCGACTTTTTTGCACCCAATGAGTTCTCAACGATAGCCCACAAATTTTCAATTGGACTTGGGTCCGGCGATCGGGCAAACCAAGACATAACATTAATTCTATGCCTCTTAAGCCATATTTCAACTGGACCCAATGTATATTTACGGTCATTATAATGCATAAACTGCCATTTTAGGGACATTTTCCATTCCGTATAGGGAAAAAAATCTTCTTTTAAGAAATTGGGATACAAATGCTGGTCCATGTTTTCTTTAATCCAAAAAATTATACCTACTACGGGCCAAGAAAAATACCTCCACACGATGATGTTTCTACCACCGTGCTTAAGCGTTTGTCTTGTGTATTGCGGTTTGAATTCTGCGTACTCTGGACGCCTTATCCATCTTTTGCCATCTGATCCCACTAATTTGACTTTACTTTCGTCGGGCTACAGAACATTGCGCCATTTTTTCTTCATTATCTGGACCGATCCAATTAAAAAGGTTTTTTGCAAAATTGATTCGGTTTTTGCGATGCCTTTTGCTGAGGAGTGAAACTTCACTGGGGATTCTTTGGAAGAGTTACTTTTCTTATGGTCTTCTTCTGAGCGTTTTCTTACTTATTAGCAAGTTAAGCTCTAATTTAAATTCCAAAGATGACCTGAAAGTGTCTTTTTATGACAATCGCATTATTTCTAAGACGTGTTTTTGTGAAGTTTTTCGTTTTGTTCCTATTTTAAAATTTTCTTTTGGGAGCTCTAGTGCGTTTAATACAAACATTTTTAATTAACCAATAGTTTCGGTAATTTCCCGTTCTGATTTGCCTTCTCTTGTCAGTTAATGCATCAATTCTCTCACGGCTGAAGAACAATGGACTCCACGACCCATTTTAATGTTTTCCTAACTTTTTTTTTGCTCCACTAATATTAAATGATCTCACAAGAGTATTCTATTTAAAATATTGTTTAAAATTTGAATCCTAGGTAATACAAAAATAAATGACTTCACTTGGTCCTATTGTTTTGTCCACACGATTTGAGAGTTCTTTTTAGTTTATACATTTATTTTTTGCATCAACTTATCTGTGCATGTTCTTTTTCTTTTATTTCATAATAGTTCCCTTATTTTAAGCAGAATATAGTAAAAAGAGCCTTTTTACATAATTTTAAAAAGAGATAGAGAGAATATTTTAAGAGTGATAGAGGTGGTCTTATTGTTTTGTCCGTCACTGTATATAGGTAATATATTCCGAGTTTTTATATTTATCAGTTCGCGCAGGTTGTCAAAATCGTAGATCAAAAGAGAGGAACTATTACTTTTCTGTGATTCTTATTGGTCAACTCTCTTGTTTATAGATTTTCGGTGAGTAAAAGTTTAACGTAAGGTTATATTATCCGGACGAGTTACTTATGGGTCTGTGGGATTGCCCCAACCCATTCGTATGTACAGCAAACACGTGTGACTTATAAGTCAACACCAGAAATAGATAATTAGCCACAGCTAATTAATTCAAATAGTGAGGGAGATTCGGACGAGTCACTTACGGGTCTGCGGGATGCCCCAACCCGTTCGTGTGTCTTGCAAAGAAAGTGCGGCTTTGAAGTCGACATAAATCAACAACCGCAACAGACAATTAGCCACAGCTAATAAAAATACAAAAAGTGACTAGGATGGATATTTACATCGCCATAAACCATCAGGGCAACTAGTATGTACAAAAAGTTAAACTGTGCTAACAGTACAACATAACACACCACAACAGTAAATTGTGTCATTTCATCGCACGCTGTATCCATACAAGTAAGGGGTATGAATCATAACGGCGCATCGAAACACCTGATGCTAAACCTGAAAGCAGTATACACAACCAACGTGGTTGCAACGTAAAGAATTTTCTTCAGTGACAAATATACAAATTATAAGTAAAATAAAAATATCAATATTAACATCAATATAAACAAAATTCGAAAACAAATGATAAACAAAAAAAAAAATATGAATATCAAAACTGACATCTAGCAGGTCATCTCAATAAATACCGAAAAGAAATCATATGTTCACTTATATCTTTATGTCATATATTCGTTCATCTTAATCTCTGTATTTATAATGTACCTATCCTATTCTATCTTATTGTATATATGTATGTAAATGTATCTTATTATTTTAGTATTAGTAATGACAAACGTCAAAGAAAATTTTTAGTTCGTGAGCGAGAACTATGATACTCTTAAGAATGAAAAAGACAAGCCATGATGGCACTCAAAAATAAATCAATCGAAAAGGAAGGCCAATCATTATACAAGAAAGAAAAGTTCAGATATGTATTCCTATGTATTCATGTAACTATCTCGTTTTTAAATAAAAAATACAATACAATACAATCTCTTGTTTACAATTTTTTTACTACGCACATGTAATTTGACAGCTCCTCACTTTTTATTTTCTTTGTTTGTATGTGTAAGAACATGCGCAATATATTACCTTCTATAAGTATACTATGTGACATTATGTTCATAATGAATGCAAAAAAAGCATCTGCTGAAATGTGAAATGATTTTTTTGAGATTAAATCGTTTGCGAATTGATAGGTCTTTAAACGATTTTAGATCATAATAGGGGTATTCTCGATCTGGTGCAACAGGCCTAGTAAAAATGTAAAATTTTATTTTTTTACAATAGATCGTGAACGCGCCTCTTCTTATCTATAGTAAATATTGAAGCATGAATGATGTTTTTTTTCCCACCGTTGTTTTTTTGTTGTTTTGTTGTTTTTGTTTTGTTCGGGTTAATTAATTTTCACTAATTATTTTAAATCAAAAGAAACTAAATTACGGGACATGAGTAGCGACAACCATTATAAACAGAATAAAAAAGACAAACTGTTTATCATGGGCGACGCGACGGTGAGCTGCCATCTGTCAAAAATAATTTTACTCCATTGTATTTTTATTTTGCAATAGGGTTAGGGTATTGCAAAAGTGCAAGACCATTGTAAAATTTCAATCCATATATTTTGTTGTTGTAGTGTTGTAAGATTTTACACTTTTGCACTTTTGCAATGATACTAGACCAGTTGCATCGGATCGTGAATACCCCTAATATTATGGTTAGACATGTTCATTACTAATATAATAATAATGTAATATTAGGTAACCTGAAAGTAGTTTCCATTCAAACGGCCATATTATTCACTAGTTTAAAAAATACAACTGGATGTAAAATTGTCAAAAAATGTCAAAAATAAATCCAAATCTAAAATAATTATCCCGATTTTAACTATGAAAATAGTTGTATTTTTTAAACTAGTGAAATCAATGAACTTTCTTGGTTAACAAGGAGTAATAACACCGAAGAAATATTATTTTCTTTTGCGTTGCAACTCAGCGATGTTCATACTTTGGAAAAAGAACCCTATCAATGGAGGAAACAATAAAGCTGTTGACCGGACCTGATTGGAAACCTCTCGCCTTATTCTTGAATGATATTTACAAGTATAGAATGTTAATTATCACAGAATTTGAATAGTAACATTTATTTATTGTTTTATAAAGAAAAGATACATTTATATATAAATTTGCTAACCGAGCTGACGGCAATGCCATAGCTTTAAAATTCTTTAAATTGTTAACATGTATCTAAGGAATAAAACCAATAAAATGAATTAATTACTTACTTACTTATTTTCTTTTGGTGTTTGTTTAGTTTGATTAAGTGTATTAATAGGTAACAGAATAGGCTAATGTTAAATTTTTTAATGATGTGATTTTTTTTTAAATGACGGTGTAGTTCAGGATGATAGCAAAATCCTGTGTCTCCTACAGTTTTTAAGCTATCAGGCTGAAATTTTTTGTTTAGCTAAGTAATACTATTCCCTAGTGAAGTACGTAGGATTTTTTTTGAAATATTGATTTTTAAAGAAATTGAAATAATTTGAAAAAATTATTTTATTCCTAAAACAAAATTAGGTGAAAAAAAGACCATAAAATCGTTAAATTTTAATATTTCAAAAAAATCCTACGTACTTCACTAGGGAATAGTATTATTAAGTTACACACCTCTTGCGGGGCTGTACACCTTGTCGCGGTGCGGAGGCTTAGTAGAGGTCAATGACTCTTGGGACTAAAACGTTCCCTATGAGGAGATTCGAAGCTAAGATGCAGCCATCCCCTCCCCTCCCCCTCCCCCCCTTCTTTCCTATTTCCCTACTCAACTTACCTTCCCTTACCCTCCTCCAAACAAAAATTCCCAAGTCAAGGTAGTTGGAATACGTGCCGAGGACTGAATGGTGCAGGGAACAAAACATGTGCATCGCGAACGTACTGTCCCTATGCGATACCGGGCGACCTCGCATAGTAACAAGCCTTACGTCTACATGGGAGCTCTGTAGATAGTTGACCTAATAATTCTCGCCATACTTGTGGGACTCAAATGGAAAAAAAAAACAAACAAAAAACACAAACAAAAACAAAACCAAAAACAAAAATCATTTACTGATTGACAACACAATAACGGAGTCAGATGAAGAAGCTCTACTCCGCTCACCAGGGACTGATATGGACGTGGATTTCGTCGAACCACCCCCATATACAGGAGCCGTGCCCGTTCCCAATGCAAAGGGCAATCTAGATGCTCAGGCACCACAAGGTCCAAGCTCTATGATTGAGGGTAACGAACACGTCAACAAGCCCCAGCAGAAAGATTATTTCACTGGGGCTGAGAAGCAACGTATAGCTGCGCAGATCAGAGACGGCATTGAGCCCGAAGAAGCCAGGCGCAGAGAAAAGGCTAGATATGCTAAAATACTAGCAGACAAGAAGGCAGGCACATCAGTGCAGCCAACAAACAAGGGCAAAAGGGAACGGTCAGCTGACAACTCCCCTGCAGGAGCAGCCTCGAAGAAGCATCGTGCTCACGAGAAGACCAGATTCAGCCCAAATACCAGTAAAGACAAGCCCAGCAGTGCCGCCAAAACTGGATCCAACCATGGAAAAGAAGTTAATCAATCACGACCAAGCACATCAGGGGGCTCCTATCGGGATGCCACAGCCCAATGTAAAGTCGCGATTATGCACTTTCTCCATCCATTCCAAACACTTACGGAGCGCGAAACCTAACTGGTCAGAAAAAGCGTTCTGGAAGAAATGGACAAAGCAGACAAAAACTGTCCAGCAATTAAGTTTGAAGCCGTCTCGGACAGAGACGGATGGCTCTCGTTTACCTGTCACGACACAGAGACCAAAAAATGGCTCATGTCTACGGCAGAAAAAATAAAGCCATGGAAGGACGCAAAACTACGTGTCACTCAGGGCAACGATATACCCAAGCAACACGTTTGCGTTACTTATGTCCCGGAAGATGAAAATCTCACCAAAGACATTTTTCTAAATCGGCTTGGAAATCAAAACACCAATTTAAACACCAAAGGATGGAGAGTCCTCAGGATCATCAAAGAAAAAAGTGGCGGTTATCACGTCACTTTCTCTGTCGATGAGAAATCCAAGGACTCCATTCTGAAGTCAAAGTGCAAACTGTTCTTGAACTTCTCTCAGATCCAAATTAGGATCAAGGCAAACTCAAGACAGGAAGGCACTGGTACGCAAGGAAGGCACTGGCACGCAAGGAAACAACAAGGGCGATAGCTCTAAGGACCTTGCAACAACAGAGGAAGCAAACATAGATGCTCCTACAATCAGTGGGTCAACGGTAGAAGTTGCCAACCCCAGGAAGTCTAAGACGTCTGAAGACTTATCTCGGACCGATGAGACCCCTGGGGATAACTCTATCGCGGCACCTGGAACTGATACTGGCGCTCCTGCCCGTAAACCCGCTCAACAATAACTATGGGATTGAGGTGTATCCAAATTAATCTGCAGCATGCGAAGGCTGCCTCGGCAGTACTAAGCCACAGATTCAATAAGGAACACCTTGATAAAGCCTTTATCCAGGAACCTTACATAGTGAAAGACCAGATAAAAGGCCTATCAGGTGAGCTAATTTATGATTCTAGTAGTGAAGGTAGACCTAGATAAATAAATCTATAATAACCATTCCTATTCCACAGTACACCAACAAGGACATGGTAGCAGCTATCATCCAGCTGCACACCTCGGAGGGTAGGTCAGAAGCTGTCATCTGCTCAGCCTACCTGGCAGGGGATTCTGCCGACCTAAGCTTCACACCACTGCAGGATCTTATAGACTACTGTGGCAGAACAGGCCGGCAAATCATCATTAGTTGTGATGCTAACGCCCACCACACTGTATGGGGCAGCTCCAACATAAACAAAAGGGGTGAGTACCTTCTAGAATTCATTTTTAAAAATAATCTTGAAATTTTAAACTATGGGAATAGCCCTACTTTCATGAACAGAATCAGGGAAGAAGTCCTTGATCTCACCCTATCCACTTCATTCATAGGTAATGTTATACAAAACTGGCATGTTTCGACTGAAACATCAATGTCAGATCACCGGCAAATTTGTTTTGATATATGTATAGAATCAAAACTCCCCTTAACGTACAGATAAACGAGAGCGACGAACTGGGACGACTACTGCCTAGAAATCTCGCAAACGATCAGAAACTGTCCAAACAGCATCAGAGACATTGACAGCCTCGAAATAAGCTGCAACAGTCTTAATGCAACAATCACCACTGCCTACCATAACGCATGCCCAGAGAAAACGAAATCAGGCACACGAAAAACACCATGGTGGAATGCCAAGCTCTCAAAGCTAAGAACGCTGACCAGAAAACTATTCAACAAAGCCAAGCGCAATGGAGACTGGCCTCATACCGCACTTCTCTAACCAACTACAATACAGAGATTAGAAGAGCCAAAAGAGAATCATGGAAAAAGTTCTGCAATGATCTATCTGATATACAAAGCAGCGCTCGCATCTACAGAATTCTCGCTAAAGAGCACACTAATCATATTGGTCTCTTAAAAAACACGGATGGCACGCGTGCGGAAAATGGTCCAGATACGTTACAAATCCTTACGGACACTCACTTTCCAAACTCTGTAGTCATACCCTCAGATCTATCTAGTCCTTCTCCCCAGTTCAGGCTTACCAGACCAAACAGAGAGGACTGGAAAAGAGCAAGGGATATGTTCTATGAGGGAAATATAAAATGGGCAATAAATTCCTTCGACCCATATAAATCTACCGGAGAAGATGGAATCTTTCCAGCACTCCTTCAGAAAGGAAATGAGTTAATTACACCTATGCTAATAAACATATTTAGAACAAGCTACGCATGGGGTTAATTACCAACAAGCTAAAAAGAAGTAACGGTCAAATTCATTCCTAAATCAGGACGAAGGCCAACTGACCAAGCTAAATCCTTCAGACCAATTAGTCTTACCTCATTCTTCCTGAAAACAATGGAAAAGATACTAGACAGGCATATCAGGGACGGGCCATTGAAAACAACAACTCTTCACAACAACCAATATGCCTACCAGCCAGGAAAATCAACCACGCTTGCTCTTCAGGAATTAACAATGCGGATTGATAAATCCCTTAACGACAAAGAGACTGCAATAGGTTGCTTCCTAGACATTGAGGGTGCTTTCGATAACACTGATTATGCTCAAATACAACGCTGCATCCTCAGCACAGGGGTAGATCCTACCACATGCAGATGGATTCAACATATGCTTAGTCACAGGAAAATTAATGCCACACTGGGCAATGACAAAATCAGAATCACAGCTGCAAAAGGATGCCCTCAAGGTGGGGTTCTCTCCCCACTTCTGTGGTCCATTGTAGTTAATGAACTGATTGTCATACTAAGCAATGCTGGATTTTATGTTCAGGGCTATGCTGACGACATTGTGATCCTCATTAAAGGTAAATTCGAAGACACGATCTCGAATCTTCTACAAACAGCACTCAATCTAGTCGCAAACTGGTGCCTAAAAGTTGGACTTAACGTCAACCCTAAAAAAAGTACCATAGTCGCCTTCACCAGAAAAAGAAACAAACACAAACTTATAAAGCCTACTCTATTCGGTGAAGCGATAGAATTCTCAAAGGAAGTTAAATATCTAGGGGTTACCCTAGACGAAAAACTCAACTGGAACTCTCATATACAGAAAACCATTGACAAAGCCAGGACTGCCTTATGGACCAGCAAATGTCTAACTGATAAAAACTGGGGTGCCAACCCCAAAATCTCTCGCTGGCTCTATACAGCCATTGCCAGACCAATTATAACATACGCTACACCGGTCTGGTGGCATAAAACAAAACAAAAAACAGTACAAGCCAAGCTCAATAAACTACAAAGACTAGCTTGTATAAATATTACAGGGCAATGAGAACAGCCCCCACAGCAGCGTTAGAAGTTATCACAGATCTACCACCACTCCATCTCCTACTAAAGAAAGAAGCCATGGTCAACGGCTACAGGTTCATCGCAGAAGATAACTCTAATTCCAAGATAATTCACTCTGATATTCTCACTGAATTAAATAGGGAAGAATTACTTCACCCAAAACTATAAGGTCACATTCCCCTCACGGCATAAGTGGGAACTGAACAGACCCATCTTCAATAGCGAGTCTCATGTATGGTACACAGATGGCTCCAAAACAAATGAAGGTGTTGCGGCCGGAGTATTCGGAATGAACACCAAAACGTATCTGCACCAGAGCATGGACAGCTTCAATTCCGTATTCCAAGCAGAGATATTCGCAATTGAACTCTGCCTCAGAGAAAACTTAAACAGAGCTGTAATAAACAAAAAAATTTATATTCTCTCTGACAGCAAGGCCGCAATCCTAGCTCTTAGGAGCAATGAAGTCAACTCAAAGCTGGTATGGGACTGTATACAACTTCTACACCAGCTTGCCAGTACAAACAGAGTTCAACTCATTTGGATACCTGGTCACAGCGGTCACGTTGGAAATGAAATATTATTATTATTATTATATACATAGTACTTCGTACATGAATGTACGAACTACTGACACTTATCAGCGCGGCAACTGAGGCCATTTGGCTGAGACAACACCAGACAATGACAAAGAGAAGGACAGATAGACACAAAGAAAGAACATATAACATAGAACTACGTGGCACAGAGGAGGAGACATAGTTGAAAATTGTCTCATATTATCGCACAGGTGGCTTCAGTTAAGCTGGCGATTTAGAAAAAACTTCTGAGCCGACCGTTGGGCTCGAACCCACTATGTCTGGCTCTGAAGTCATCTACTTATTCCTCTGTGCCATGGCCACCTGCAGGGGGAATGAAATAGCAGACACACTAGCCAGAAAAGGTTCCGCATCTACATTCATGATGCCAAGACCATTCTGTGGCATACCAACAAGCACTGCAAAACATTACATTAATAAATGGCTAAGAGATATGGCTAATCATTACTGGACGCATACGGAAGGTAACAGACAAGCCAAAAAATGTATACCAAACATCTCCACGCCAGAACGAAACAACTCCTCACACTCACCAGGAGTCAGATTCGCATAACCACAGGCTTCCTTACTGGACACTGCTCAGTAAAAAAACACCTCAAGATCATTACACAAGAACATTACACAAGACGATACCTGCAGAATGTGTAACGAAGACGAAGAAACAGCAGAACACATCATTAAAAAATTTAACATTAGCCTATTCTGTTACCTATTAATACACATAATTAAACTAAACAAACACCAAAAAAAACATTTCATCCGGAACTTGAAAACATACACAAATGCGTACACTGAGGGAAAAGCCACCATAAAACAACGTAAAACCAATGAAAACCACATTGATTTAACTATTATTCGGAATGATTTTGCGTTGAAGATGAACATGTTAAAATCAACGTGAAAAACAGGTTAATTTTTGATGGTTTCGTATCTTAAAGTCACATAAATCAAAGTAGTTCATCTTTGAAACAAAGACGTTTCAACTTTAATTTATTTTTTCCCTCAGTGTACCTACCTTATCATTTACCTATCAGAACGATGTTCCAAAAACTAAACGCTAGTTCGAGTTTTCGAGATCAAGTTGAAAAAAACTACTTTGTTCTAATTAGTGCATGACCTACAAACACTTTGCAAAGTTTGCTTCTATAGTACCAAAGATTATAGAATACAAAGATGTCGCATCCCATACAAATTATCGGAACCCCAAATTTTTCGGGTGGTAGGAAAATGTTGGGAGAGCGAGGGAATTCCTTAAAAAATTGGAATCTCTTAAAAAAAATTACTTTGACGTTTGACCTTCTTCGGTTTATTTCTTTTTTTGTTCTTATGTGTTGTTTTATGAAGCCAATGCTCCTTGTGGCAGAGGTGATGGTATTTTTTGTCTTTTTTCTGTTCTTCTGGGCAGAACTACCAAAACTGAGACAAGCGAACATGCTTCTCGGGAACTGCAACCGAGAGCGTTTCAAATCATGCATCAGTGTAAGTAGGAACAATCTCAGGTTAATCACTGGGCTCCTCACGGGCCACTGTAAGTTAAGAAGGCACCTACATATTTTGGGCTTAGTAAATAGTGCGACATGTAGATTCTGTAGCGAAAAAGAAGAAACACCAGATCACATCCTGGGTAGTTGGAATGCACTAATACACCAAAGATTTAAACACATGGGTCGCTACCAAGTCGAAGAGGATAAATTGCACTCTTTGAAAATACCCCAAATAATCAATTTCATGAAAGGAATTAGGTTAGAGGAGGAGCTATAAAATGAGGTACTAACTCATATAGCTTAAAAGGGGGGTACAATAGATCTTACAGGTCACAGTACATCTTACACCCCAAATATCAATCAATCAATCAAACGACTCCATACACTTAAAAAATACGACTCTTTAAAAAAATTTAATTACGTGTACCTATGTTAAATTTTTAATAAAGTTGATAAAGCTGACAAAATTGGTTTTGTTTTTTTTTTTTTTTTTGACATCATATCGTCTAATACACGAAAAATATGACACATTCTCCCGTTTCATTACCCGTTAGCAGTGTGCTTTAGATTATAATTTCATCTTAAAAGCCAAGTAACATGAAGTCAAGTCCAACTTAAGACAGTTGAATGATTTTAAACCCCAAATATTGAATTTTCTTGTATCTTGACATCAACGTCACCTTCCGGGTTCAATTATAAAAAAAAATTGTCTCGAATGAATCTTATGACACACATAAAAATTTACAAAAATCTATACAGTCTTTCGGACTCCAAATATGGAATTTCACTATAACTTGACAACAGCGACACCTATCGGGTCCAATAATAAAACAAAACCTGTCTCGAATAGGTAAACCTTCTCACACACAAAATTTCACAAAAATATGTCCAGTCATTCCAATATGGAATTTGCATATAACTTGACAACAGCGCCGCCTACCGAGTCCAATTATGAAACAAAACATGTTTCGAATGAACCTTATCACACATACAAAATTTCACAAAAATCTGTACAGTCATTCGACCCCAAATACGGAATTTGCCTATAACTTGACAAAAGCGCCACCTACCGGCTCCAATTTTAACACAAAACTAATCTCGGATGGACCTTATCACACCCACCAAATTTCAGAAAATCTATCAAGTCGTTTAGAAGGAGTAGGGTCACAAACAAACGCACAGGAGAATTATATATAATAGATATTATGCCCCGCCCACTTTTCCCTCCCAACCACCAACATAGACTTCGGATTCGGTTTTTTTTATATGAAAAACCTAGTCGCAACCCCAGATAAGAACTTTTGTTTATTTGGTTTTGACATTTTTTTTGAGGATATCTCAGAAACCTGACGTGATAGCGCGAAGTTGCTTTATATTGTAGTCTAATTTTGAGCGCTTCTTAGATTATAGGGTTGAGAATAAGTTATTGCATAAATAGCTTGGAATCATATCATTTTTCATTTTGAATACAAATAATAATAATTTAATAAGCTGTGAAATATTTAGCCAGTTAAACCTTTCTAACATATCTTCTATGTGAGTAAGTCGTGCACATTTTAAAATAATCCTCATTGCCTTATTTAATATATAACGAGCCATTCACTTTAAATTGTTAGTCCATATTGATTTTTTCAGTACATTCTTTCATACATTTTTCCGAAATAAAAAGAAGGGCATCATCCGCAAACATACACAATCTACAATTTTGAACAGCCAAATTTATATCATTGATGTATAATAAGAACAGTAAAACTCCTATCACTGAACCCTGAGGCACACCTGTTTTAACTTCATTCGCACTAGATACATTATTGTTTATCTCAAATAATATAGAAAATGTAATCAGTTTAAAAATTTTTGGATTACTATTAAACAGTAAATATAACTGAAAATTACAATGTTTAGAATTAAAAAAAGAGTATTTCTAAAAGAAAAAAAATAATAAACTATATATCCAGTAAAAAACTAAATGTACACAGTAACACCCTTTGTAACATTGCACGTTCATTAGTGCTAAGTAAAATAAATTACGACTAATATTTATATGGGAAATGTCCAAAAACCACCATCAACATCTGAAAACAAACAATCTATACAATCTTTTCCACTTTTCAACATTAACCATGATTCAATTATACTGGATCTATCCAAACACCCCAAAAATAATACTAGCAGCTTAGTTTTTCGTAAAACATTTCTTGGAATTACAACAGAACTCAAGTCTGAAGGATAGAGTACAATTTGTACCGATGGTTCAAACTGAAAATCGGCAACAACCTTTGCAGTCACTTTCGACAGTAGGACTTTTTTAAGTAAAGAACTTCTGTCAGATTTAGCTTGAATTTTCACCGCAGAAGCACTCACCACACAAAAAGCAATCAAAATTCAATTAAGTCGCGAAAAAAAACTATCATCTACTCGGACAGTCTTTCAACAATCCACGCTATATGCAACCCCAACCACAGTTCGACACTTATAAATAACGTAAGAGATTTGATCATAAAACACCATATCACATTGAAAATCATGTGGGGTTCTAGTCACATCGGTATTGAAGGAAATGAATTCGCTGACCACGAAGATTGTTTTATTTTTTTTTTTTTAACTATATCCCTGTAAGACCTAAGGTCTTTTAAATGCATACCGCACGGCACTAGTTAGAAGAATAGAAAGTTAGGAAAGAATTTTTTGTTGGTACAGTGAATTGAGAATAAGATGATTATTATCTCATATAATCCCACGGGTGGCTTCCAAGCTGGGGGATAAAGAAAAGAATGCTGCCTGAGGTAGGGCTCGAACCCACACCTCTAGGTTAGCAGTCAAGCACTACATCCTGCATCCACTGCACCATTGCCACCCGCTTAAAAAATTAACACAAAATCGTTACCAATCCAGATACTTTAATATACATATACTAAAAACTAACTTCTTAAACTTTTTACCTTTTTATACCTAAATATTTAATTATTTGCACTTGTTCTATTTTTTCGTTGTCAATCTCCAGGTTCAAGTCGATGTTATATTTTAAGGCCATAAACTTCGATTTCGCCACATTGAGTTTTAATTTGTTAGCTTTCAACCATTCGCTGATTCTTTTGAGGTCTTCTTGTAAATGTTTCGTGCAATCTTCGGCGTTTTTTCCCGATAAGAAAATAAGTGCATTCAAAAAGCACAATTTGAGAATGGATAATAACTTCTTTGATGTCGTTGATGTATATGATGAATAGCAGTGCGCCTAAAATCGATCCCTGGGGAACTTCGTAAACTGTTTCGTCGCTGTTCGACAAAACTCCATTCACTGATGTTTTTTGTGTTCTGTTGGATAGGTAGGAGTTAAACCATTTCTGCTCTTCTTCTCTAACACCATAGCCTCTTAGTTTATCCAATAGTATTTTCCGGTCTATTGTCTCAAAAGCTCTTTTTAGGTCGAGAAAAACAGCACACACAAACTTTTTTTCAGCTATCTCCTCTTTCCAACTTACAAGTACATTATTTAGTGCGGACTCGCATGAATGTTTTTTTCGAAAATCAGATTGGTTCTCCAGTAGTAAGTTGTTTTCTTCGAAATAATCTTCAAGTTTTGAATGAACTATTTTTTCAATGACCTTTTCGTATACTGGGAGAGCGTTGATTGGTCGGAAGTTTTCGCTTTTGTCAGTTCCTTTTATTTTTTTCGATAGGAGTAACTATAGATTCTTTCCACGTTTCAGGAAAGAGTCCTGATAGCATTGAAAAATTAACAATTTTAACAAGCATTGGACCAGTAATGTTGTTGTTCATCGACTTTAACACATCTTTTAACTCGCTTGTCGATATACATCTAAATTTAAATATGGTGTTTGTAAAATTAGATCTTCGACTGAATTGGACGAATGGAATTGACTCATTGATTTCTGTCACACTTTTAACAAAATATATTAATTAAACTTTTCAGCTATTTTTTCATTTTTTGTAACGCTTATGTTGTCAAAGTATACATTCTTAATACATTGCTTTTTTTCATTTAAAACGTGCGATTTTATGACCCTCCACCTCCACATGGTTTTTTGATCTACTGCATTAGCAATTTTTTGTTTGGTATTATAATTTTTAGCTTTAACGATTTCACTTTTATACCTGTTTCTGCACATACAATATCTTTTCCAGGTATCGTTGTTGCTGTCTTGTAAAAATTCTTGGTATCTTAAAATTTTTTCGCGTTTTAAATGCGTAAGAGTATTATTGAACCATTCATTTGAAGTTTTCGATGTATCTTTAAAAACCATCATACTGTTCATTACTTCATGTATTTCATTGCTGAAGATATGTCCGCCTTCTCGTGGATGGCAATTATTGAATAACATTTCACTTTTCCCCAACTGATTTATAAATGATGTTTTATTGTAGTGAAGAACTTTGATTTAATTCTCGTTACGTGTGTTTTCTATTTTGTTTTTCAATTCGTATTCTATTTTAAGGTTTTCATGGTCAGAGATTTTAAGTTCTCTGTCGGTTTTGGCTGTGGCCGTCGATAATACTATGTTTCCACTGACCCTAAATCCAAGATTTAGCTAAGTAGATTTAGTATAAATCTCGAGATTTATTTTAAATCTACTTCGCTAAATCTCAGATTTGGGTTCAGCTACCCTAAATCTAAGATTTTCACCTACTTTCAATCCGAGATTTAGAATAAAACTCGAGATTTTTGCTAAATCTACTTAGCTAAATCTCGAATTTTTGGTAGGTGGAAACGTAGTATAAGACAGTAATGACGTAGTCGATTAAAGTACGTGATGTCCTCGTAATTCTGGTTGGTTCTTGCACGATTTGCCGGTTTATATTTTCAATTTCAATGATTTTTTTCATGTCTTTTGTATAAATATTTGATGTATCCAACCAATCTATGTTAAAATCTCCTGCTATAACAGATTGTCGATTTAATTCTACAAGTTCTTGTAACCAAATCTTAAAGTTATCACAAAACAATCTGAGCGAAAAGTTCGGGGATCTGTAAACTGACGCAAGGTACATTGATTGGTTATTTGTTGTTAATTTAATTACGAGCCAGTAAATATGTTCGGGAATCATCTTTTCTTGTTTTATTATTTGTACGATAAAATGGTCTTTTACATATGTACCTGTATGCCTTGATCCACTATTGCATCGAATTAATTGATAACCCTCAATTTGAATCTCACTATCTTCGATGTTATCAGTGATGTGTGTTTCAGTCATAATAAGAAAATCATATTTACTATTTATAAAACACTGTTCTGCCTCATTTAAGTTTCCTGTAAGCCCTTGAATATTGCAATACACACCACTGAATGTTTTTCTTTGCTATATTCGAATTTATTTTGTTCAGCTTGCATCAGTCGTTTAAAGACCGCGCATTCTGAGTTTCGGGTATCATGGTTGGTGTCTAAATTAAGAGTGAACTTTTCATTGTAAAGTATACAGTTAATGCATCTAAGTTCAGTAGATTGACATAGTCTTGTGTCATGATCTACATTTACCGCATTTCATTTCGTTTTTGCAATGTTTCGCGATGTGGTGAAAACCATTGCAATTAAAACATCTACTCAAATTTAAGTATTCAAAAACTCTACATTTTCCCATCCTATGTTTATTTTTCGATTTTCCAACATTATCTTGTGGTCATTTTGGTCGATCTCAATCACAGCGTAATATGCCTCTTTGTTTTTAAAATCTTTTACACATTTTACCGTGCCAACAATATTGTTTTGCTTTTTGCTTTTGCTAACAGCTGTTTCCAGCTCCTCTTTACTCCATTTTTCATTCATATCAGCAATCATTAATAATTGTGGACGTTTGTTACCAAAAATTTTAACATCATATTTTTCTCCTAGTTTCTTCCTCATCTCATTCTCTATTTTTTGCGCTGTTTCTTCTCCTCTACAATTGATAGTAATTGCTCCTTCTTTCCTATCAGACACACTATCTACTTTAAGAGAAAGAGACGCAGGATCAATGTTTTCTTTAACATCTTGCTTTGTTTTAGAATTCATTTGTTTACTTTTCGGTTTAATGTAAATTGCTTGTTTCAATTGTTCTGCATAGCTTGGTGTTGTCTCTTTCTGATTTGATCGCGTAATTTGCTTAACTCCAGCCTGTAGATTATTCTTCATCTCACTTACGTAGTTTTTGTTGTCTATTGTAAGCCGCTTTACATTCTTAACAATTAGTTCGCTTTGAGCTTTAAACGATTCGGTGCATGCGGTAATTTTTTGTAATTCTAAAATGTTTTTTTCGGTTGTGTCTTGTGCATTTTTCATTTTTTTTTTAAACTGTTGTCGAATTCATCCTTATAATCTTTTAAATAGTTCCCGTTTTGTTTTACCGTGACTTGTATTTGTTCTAACATTGATTTGACGTTGTGAATGTATTGTACACAATCTTCACACAGTAACGAGTATATTGCTGCTGTATTGATCCAGACCGCTACATCGCACTGAGCGGTGAAATTTTTTTCCACAAATACCAGCGCATTGTATACCTGATTCTCCTCGAATTTCGTTTTTACATTCGATGCATTCCTGCATCTTAAAACAATTTTCGTTAACAATTCGATTTAATTTAATGAATTTGATGCTTTAATAAATCCCTAAACCATCAATCTTCAATTTTTAATCAAAAGTATAGTGGCAGCCTAGGTGATAAGGTGATAGCCACTTACTTCTGCGGACCGAGGTTCGTATCCTAGGCTTAAATGAAGACTTTCTTTTTAAATTAGTAGAATAACGATTTGTTTAATGAAAAACCTTGGAAAATACGCAACGCTCTCGTCCCGAAATATTGTGAATCATGCGTGAAGATGTGCTGTTATTTAAAGCCGTTCTTTTGTATTCAATAACACCCTGAACAGTGTACACGGACATTTGTATATGTAGCTAAATAATGTGCATTCGATGTATTATGTAAAATTATAACGTTCAAATATGTATGCTTTAATCTTATGATACTATGGACCCTTGTCTTTTAATATTTGTACCACTATTTCCAAGCTAGATTTATCTTTCTATATTCGAAATATTGTTAGAGTTATTGAGTTTGAATAAAGCGCTTATAGAAAAAAGTCGACGGTTTTTTACTTATTCAATCTTTTTTAAAGTGAAAGTTCTAACAGTTATGAAAAAAATATTTAATGCACATATTTTGCATTGAATTATTTTAAGTCTTAAATTTATTAATTGGAACAACAGTTTTTTTATTTGCAATAACATTTTTTTATAATTTTTAATGGAAGGCAAATGCATTAATTAAAATTAAATTATCCCACGCCTCTTCCCCCCCAGATACCGCACGCGCTGGGGTCCATTTTCACCGAGTATGATGGCACTTGCGGTGGCTAGTCATATCGGCAATTAAATTAGAGTTTTTTGAAGAAAAGAAAAGCACGAGATAAGAGCGGGGCTGCTTATTACAAGCAGTTACAAAATATAAGAAGTAAATATCTGTATAGAAGCATGCGAAAGCATTCCACTATAAAGAAAAAAATACAAATAAAGGATTAAATAAAGAAAAAATTTAAAAAAAAGCGTAGAAAAAAAAATAAGATGAAAAAGCATGCTTAAGCACTTGTTAAGCCAGTTTCAGTTTCTCTTTTACTATTTACCAACATTTAGGCCCAAAAAAGATATAAAATACCATATAGAAGGTTTTTTTGTGTGATCTTGCTGTTAGTGCAATCAAAAATATTACAATTTTTCTTAACATTCCTTAACATTCTCGTAATCGGATCATTTTTGCCATAATCAGTTCTATGAAAAGCTAGATGAAATTGCGGGGTCGTTCTGAGAGAGTGAGAACTTACGTTAAAACTAATTTGCTCAAGGAGGGTGGAGTTTTCACTTACATTAGATACAATTAGGTGGTATAAAGTGATGGTCAGAAAACTCTTTAGACCAACGCTTGACGAAATCTAAAGCAGAATTAGCCCTGGATACTATATTGTCATAGTGGGAACTAAAGTTAAGTTCACTATCACAAATAACATCTAGATCCTTAATAGTAGTTACTCCTAAAACAATACAATCATTGATATAATAGTCCCGTGGTGGCGGACGGCAACGTTTACGGGAATATGTAATTGCTTGGCATTTTTCAACCTTAAGATCCAGATTATTTTTCTGACACCAAACATTAAAAAAAATATTTCTTATAACCACTCTTGAGAATAAAGAAATAAACTCCTAAAAACTTTGCTTAAAGTGGACATAAAAATCGTCAAAACCATATCGCCTAATGCCATTGCACTAGTTACAAGGTTTTTGTTGGCGAAACCAAATTTTTAAAGGTTAACAGTTTACTGAACTTGAAATAGGTATCCCGTTTTTGTAATATTACTGTTATAAAATGCCAAAAAGAAGGTTGAATATTTATGACTACGGATTCGAGTTCAGCATACATTTGAAAAAGTATAGTTTAGTCTCGGCAACAAAAAACGTATAACTTTGAAAACTAGTGTTATCGTTTTAGGCCGTGTGTATTCACACAAATATTTCACCTCTGTTAAATTTTTGACACTATTGAGGTGAGGTGAATAAACAAATTTTCAGCTGTGTGGTTTATTGTTTAATATTTTCTTTGCCTCTTTTCTGACATGATACTCCTCTTTAACAAAAAAAAAAAACAAAACCATCTGGCAACAAAAATTAACCAAAATTTAACAGGGTCCCAGAACCCATTAAATGTTTAACAGCTGAAAATGTTTTATTCAGCTCAATAGAATTAAAAATTTAACAGAGGCTAAATATTTAACCCAATTTACACACGGCCTTAAAGTAAAACAAGACAATCGTCAAAACGATATCGTCTGTCTATAATAGAATTACGGAATGATCCGCCATGCTTCTGAAATTTTTAAAAGATCTTGGTCCAGTCAAATTATATTCAGGCTCATATAAAAGTGGAAAGTTCTAGTGTCATTGAATTTAATTATCACAGAATAAAACCATTATCACAGAATAAAACCAGCGGTTAATAGACGTAACAAGACTCCGAAATCGTTCAAAAGGTACTGAGTACCAAGCTCGCCGAAATTCCTGCCAAAGTTTGTCCAAATTTGAGGTATCAGACCTATTAATCGCTTTTCCCACGTCACTCTACAAGTCCTCAATAGGATTCAGATCTGGGGACTGGCTTGGCAATTCCATAACACCGATTTTTTGGACGGATAGCAATTGTTTCACAGACTTAGTCTTATGTTTTGGATCGTTATCCTGTAGAAATGTCCACTTTAAAGGCATTTCCTTCTCAGTAACAGGTAGAATAGTGTCCCTTAGGATTTCCTTGTACTTAAGGTGGGGCATTTGGAAATGCCTCTTATGCCCCATAGGGGACATTTCCAAATGCCCCATACGGAAATTCCCCGCGTGGGGCAGTTGAAATGTGACCCGCAGTATAAAATATAGACTGTTAAGGATGGTGGGGCTAGTATTCTTGTTTGGTGATGTTTTTCTTGGCATGGTGTGGGGCCATTTCATCGGATAGAGGGTATTATGGACCACCTTAAGTACAAGGAAATCCTAAGGGACAATATTCTACCTTTTACTGAGAAGGAAATGCCTTTAAAGTGGACATTTCTACAGAATAAAGATCCAAAACATAAGACTAAGTCTGTGAAACAATTGCTATCCGTCCAAAAAATCGGTGTTATGGAATTGCCAAGCCAGTCCCCAGATCTGAATCCTATTGAGGACTTGTAGAGTGACGTGGGAAAAGCGATTAATAGGTCTGATACCTCAAATTTGGACAAACTTTGGCAGGAATTTCGGCGAGCTTGGTACTCAGTACCTTTTGAACGATTTCGGAGTCTTGTTACGTCTATTAACCGCTGGTTTTATTCTGTGATAAATAATAAGGGTTACCCAACCAAATACTAGTTATTTTCTTTTAACTGTGTTTAAATTTTTGTTGATTTGTTTTTGTTTTTAGGAAGTGTGCTATTTATTTTGTCCTAAAAAACTTGAGCTGCATTAATGATTTTGTTGTTATTTTTTGTTAAAGAATTCAATGTACTTAATTTCTTTTTTAATAAATCAAATATATATGTGTTCTTACTTCCTCATTAATAAAACAGCTCTTTTAAGTTAAAAAAGTGCGAAAAACTTTCATTTTAGAAATTTTAGGGTATATGTGCTATTTATTTTGTCGCCACTGTATGTACCTACTTTTGTTGGGGTCTTGAAAACCCACACACACAAATGTTTACATTGCAACTATGAGAAATTACCTAAAAACTGCACAAAAATGCATGTTTTTTTTTGCGTATTTTTTCTAAAATTGAGTTTTTTGTCAAAAAATTAATTGAATAAACATTTAAAAAGAAGAGGCAATTACTTGCATTTTATAGGTAATCATAGTTTCCGCCCAAGAACGTTGGAGCAGTACAACTGAAATCTAAGTTTTTGGAAACGTGAACTATGTAATTTTACCATTAAAATTTGAACTTTGCCAAAAAAAAAATGAAGAATAAAAAGATTATTTACTTTAAAATATTACACAAATAAATTAAATTACCTTTGACAAGTGAGCTTGGGGAAAACTTATTGGTATGCTGCCTTGCGATATTACTTGAATTGGTTGTTGCATCGACTGATGCTGTCCCGGATGCATATGTATGGTTTGATGTGGCTGTTGGTGTGGTATTAGCATCTGATGATGTTCATTTGATGTTGTCGTTACTGGTCTTGGCGCTTGCTGTTGCTGCTGCTCTCTACAAACCAATCTGTTCTCTTTTATCTTCTCAAATACCTCGGCACAAGTCATATGTTGTTCAAAAGTGAACACCGGATGATTGGCCGCCATTGTGTACACTAACAACAACTCCTGCAATGTGTCTGAATCATTTAGCTTGCTAAAATCTCTGCGACCCCAACCATCTAAGGTCTTGAAAATCTCAGTAACACACGAACGATTACATGCTCGAATCAAAGCTAAATATAATGCCATTTTCCGCCGAATTTTCTTGTCTGTCGGTTCACCCTTCTGACAAGCTACCATATCAATGGCAAGATCTTGAGGATTATTAACTCGTAATTCTATTCCGCGTAGTTCCTGAGAGTCTCTTCGACCCAACTCCTCTAAACAAGTTCCTAGGAATCGCAACTCAAATGGGAGGCACATATTTAAAAGGGCGCACATAGTGTCAATCCTTTTATAGCTCTCTAGTTCTTTAAACCATGAAATGACGTCCTTTTTACAAATCATTTCCAGAGATGCATTGATATCGCACGCGGTGTACCGATAATCACTCCTTTGGTATGTATAGCAATCGGATCGACAATCCTCGTCCACTTTTCACTTTTCAATTTAAATTTTTCACTTTGAATTTTCTTTTTATCGAAAATCCTTCTTTCGATACGCACTTATATTCTCTCTTGTTTTTGTATTTCATTCGAAGCTCGGTCTGATTTAAGTGCGAACTATACTTTATTGCTGGCAATATTTCTTTTCATTCATATTTCGAACAATCGTTAACCACACGATTTTGTAGTCTTTTGATTTTACTTATATTCGTAGTAAACTTTAGAAAATAAATAAGTTTCTGTTACTGCTGTGTAAAATATTATTACAAATAAGCTAATATACCACCTTCAATGAATTGATATGAAAACTAGCTGCGATGCTAATTCTTTTTTTTTGTTCTTATTTTTTTCAACTACTGACAATTTTTTTTTTGCACTGTACCAACGATTTGCACAATTTATCGTCGCTTAATATTTAGAGATTTTGCTTATTGGAATTTTTCATTCAATACAATACTGTTTATTTATACAGTATAATTGCCAGCATGATTTATATTGAAATTTCATACTTATTTGTATCATTGAACAAATCGAATATTGTCAATTATTTAGCCAATTTTTAACATAGCCTCTCTTAAAAAAGGAATTTAATTATTTTGTCCGCCCGAGACAGTTCGACTATCAAGAATTTTTGTTCGACACATCGATGTTTGAAATATGTCATGTCCGCAGAATCACCATTTTCGAAAACAAATAAACGAATGACAGTGATGCCAGTATCACTTAGTCATTGGCTACAACTACAACCAGCGATACCAATATAGATTTTATGCAAAAAAACGACATCGGCCCCTTCAAGCAAACAAGTCCGACCTCGGTCCGAATCTGCTCCGACGTGAGTCCGACTTCGACTACGAAACGGGTCCCACGGCGGCTCAAATTAGAATGGTATTTATAATCACCGCGAAGCCGATTGCATATGGATTGGTGTTTTCACCTTCGACTTTGTGTTCATACACAAAAAGTTGCAAGTGTGTGCGTGCAACCTCGTTTTTCGCGTTTTGAAGTCGGAGTGTCTTTTCTGAGCTCCGTTTTCTTGCTTGAAGGGGGGATTTTGAAATACATCCAAATGTTTGGCACCACTGTACATACACTTTGGCAGCTGTCTGTCAAAAATTCGCTGTGCTCATGTTTTTTTTTAACTCCGTAGTGGTATGGCCATTACATCCCAGCAAACATTTCCCTTCAGAACTGAATCATAATTGGTTAGCATAAAAGAACAAAACCTTCATTTATGAATTCTGTTTTGAACCTTTTTGAGTTCTTTCTCCATTTCTCCATTTAAGTGAATATGTAAATAGAACATTCACTAACTGAGAATAAAAGTGAACGCACCCAAGATATACCTTTTTGAGGTTTTAAGGCCCAACTATAATAGACGGACGGGAACGGAAGCTACAGTCAAAATAAATAGAAAAAACACATTTTAAATTGATTAAGATTTATTTTGTATAATAATTTATTTTGGTGTACCAGAGAATTGAGCAAAGGTAAACAAAATCGTAATCCAATTTTGGGGCTTCGTTTCCAGCCATTTCACATTCTTGGCGGTGTTGGACAGAAATTTATAACACTGAATCTTTCTTATAATATTTTAAATAAATTTATTTGATAAAAAAACAAGACTTATAAATGTTTTGTGAAACACAAAAATGAATTCACTTAACTTTCATTAAAAGTTTTTTTCTTTTTTAAGAAATGTCAAATTTGCGGACGTAAATAGAGAAAGGAAAGTGAGTTTACGTCCGAAAACAAAACTGAACGAAACCGCGCAATCCGCTATTATGGCTGTGACATCTGATATGCATGTATTTGGGAATTTTCGTACGTCAACGTACGCGCTCGTCCGACTATTATAGTTGGGCCTTATATTTGATCCAGAAAAGTGAATGTTTTTCTAATGAATATTCTTCGAATAAACTGGACGTTTAGCGCCCAACTAACAATTTTGTTTCTATGAAGCTGTATAGAAGCAAAAGAAGCATGTATAAAGCTTTACTTTAGTCGGCTGAACATTCACCAAAATGTTTGCTGGGATCCATGATGGTTTCAAAAACATTTTTTCACAAACAACCAAAACCATTCACGAGGCCATTGCATCCATGTTGGATTAAAAAAAAAAAAAATTTATATAAAACCAAAAATTATTTGTATATTCTAAGCTACATTTTAAGACCATGACCATTAACATTAGTTGCGTCGTTCTTGTGTTATAAGCGTTAGAATTTTTTCGATTTCTTAAATCAAACGTGGAAACTTTTTTATTTTTATTTCTAATTTTACGAAAAAAACTTTGGTAATTTTGTATATATTTGTTCAACAATTTCTTATGACTTTTATCTGAAAAGTGCATTGCGTATATATCGATAATATTAACATTTCAATGCAACCATGTAAAACAAATTTTTGATTATTTTTTCCATGAGAGCTTTTTTTAAACCTCATTTTCTCCGCTTTTTGTTGTTAATATTTTCAGTATTTCTGTATGAACACAACAATTAAACTACCTTGGAACTACTAATTTTATCGAGAGAAAGTAAAATCTGGATAATTTGGGTCTATCGCCTATTCCACCAAATCTTTTATTCTGCTATGAATTTTCTGTTATGAATGATAAAAGATCTCAACCATAAAAGATCTTTTATTAGGTATTCAGGAGTTCGAACCAAGGTCTCAAATTTGACATTTCTCTTTTGATTTTAAATTTGTTGTTGTTGTATTGCACCAAGAAGCAAAAAGAAATGAGAGGAAATGTTGAAAAAAGAAAAAGTGGAAAAAGAAACGTCAAAAAAGAGTCTCAGAATCTCTTTTGCTCTCATTACGTTTAAAAAGAGGCGTGCCTCTTTTGGCTTCATGTAATAGCTGGCATAGTTTAGCTAAAACAGAAATATAATTTAATAATGAAATTAAATCTTTATATACATTTTTTATTTAAAAGTGTTATTATAATGGAATACATAAGTATTCTTAGTAAAGGAAACTTTTATTAAAATATACACGTCGTATTTCCTATAAAATAGGACACGATGCTATTATTCAGATTACACAATGTGCAATTGGGATGACTATCATTTCTGTGAGGTCTGTAGTTTAGTTCTAACATCTCCGTGCGCATCTTGAATATCAAACTCGTCTAGTTAACAGTGAACTCGTTTCGAAAGGAATTTGATGAACCTAGACAAAGATTAAGTTTACTGTATATTGACCTTGATACCGATACCCTCGCTCGATCGAGAAATGACTGAAACATTTGGTCATCTACCGCCGAAATACAGTCGTAAAGGGAAGTTCTAAACAAATCTAAATCGTCCAGATCCAACACTAAAGTTAAATTGTGTTCCGAAGCCAATTCATAAGCCAACAATGTAACGCCACTAGAAGAATCCTTTTCTGCAAATTATTGTTTGATCTTTGCATGACTTTGATCATATTGTCTGCATTTGCTTTTAGATTCCTTATGAAAATTGGAGGTAGCCCAGATTCAATGTGAATGGCATAATTCGGGGTATTCGGTTGGAGTCTAAAGATACGGATCAATACTTTTGTTTTGGAAAAAGTTTGACCACATGCAGTTGATAGCTGCTTTAGCTGCGGATAATTTGTCTTTTTTGTGAACTCGAAAATTCAAATATGAATAAAAAAAAACTTACCTTTGTCTCAGTAATTTATAAAACAAAGCTAAATATAAAAAAAGCACCTACTTTTATTGAAAATTTTGCTACTTTCATGAAATCTTTATGATAAAAGCAACAAAAATCTGTCTTTTATTCTTTTATGATTCATAAAAGATTTCATAACAGAATAAGGCTTGCTGAATACCAAAAATGAGATTCGTAAAAGAATTTTTGACAGTACGAACTTCGTAAAAGATCTTATAAAAGATTTCATAGCAGACTGTGTATGCCGAACATAAACAAAAACTACCAAGACTGGAAACTTTCGTACGTCTTTCCCCCCAAAACCCTTTTGTGTACAGTGCTGTCTGTGAATATATGTGAAAGCCACCACGTTGTTAAATGGCGTTAACACGCACACATATATGGATTCACGACATTCACCACACATCGGACACGAACACAACGATAGGTTCACGACATTCACCACACCTCGCAGCTTGTAGGCAAACGTCAGTTGACCGCCGAGTTTCCAGTCTTGGTATTTTTCGTTTATGATGCCGAATACCAAATTTGAAAAAAGATTTTTTGACAGATAAGATTTTTGTATGGAAATTCATAAAAGAATAACAGAATAGCAGAATAAAAGATCTCGCCGAATAGGCCCAATGTAAGCTGGGATGAAATCTTTAATGAATAATAAGTGCCTGGCTACACGGTGATTTTTCAATCGCCTAAGCAGTGAGTTTGTAGGCAAGAGGGATGAAGAGTGAAGGGGGAAGATGCTCACGAAGGGAATTGAATTTTCTGAGGGTAGTACAGTTCCATTGCTAAATTGTTTCTCTTTTTTACGTTTGTTCCTAGAAAATGTAAAAGTGGAACGTGATTGGGCACAACAGTGTGTAGCCACCGCATGTGATTTTTCAATAGATTGAAAAATCACTGTGTAGCCAGGCACTAAAAGAATAAAAGACAGATTTTTGTTGCTTTTATCATAAAAGATTTCATGAAAGTAGCAAATTTTCAATAAAAATAGGTTGTTTATTCATAAAATACCATCAATTAAAAAAATAAAGTTACTTCAGATAAAGTAACTACAAGTGACTAGGACAAATCTAATGCAAAACAAAAAAGATCAACAAAACACCAAGATCACTTCAATCACTATTCCGTCTTCAATCAAGCAACTGCCACAAGTCCTCGCCTCGACGCGACGACGTTGCAATCCTATTTCATCTACAAGAACTACCACCTCCTTTGAACAACTTTTTCACTTGATATAAATGAAATTAAGAAACACCATGTTTATTTAAATTATAATTTATTTCATTAATAAAAGAAAACACATATTTTACAAAAAATAGGGAAGTTAACAATTGCATTTAAAATGTTGCAATCTTCTCTGAGCACTGTCTGTCCAATGCCCATGTAAAAGGGTTGGTTTTGTAGCGTCGATGTATCTGCTCCAGATTGTAAATATTTTGCGAAAAGCAAGATGAACGCGAATCTATTTATTTACTTTAATTTTATAGGAAGAAACACAATTTTGATGGATAGTCTACGAGAAAATTCAATTCACTTTACTTTCCACATTTTGATTTGTTTTTTTTTTTTTTTTTTTTTGTCTTTGGGAATGACAGAGATGATAAAAGATTTAAGTTCTGTTTACTTTGTTTGTAGCAGATTTTCCTTTTCGAAGTTTCATAACCGAATTTTATAAAAGTTCGAACTGCTGAATACCAATTATAAAAGATCTTTTATCATTCATAACAGAAAATTCATAGCAGAATAAAAGATTTGGCAGAATAGGCCCAAATATAATTTAAACTTTTTTTTTCAAAAATACACAAGAAAACTATATATTTTTTCCATACAAAAATAGTGTCAGCTGATTTCGGAACATTAAACATGCATAGTCCAGTAATTTTAGGTTTTATCTGCGGAAAAATTCCTACTGGGCTGAATTTTGGTATACAGCTTAATGACGGCTTTGTTATGAAGATGTGAAAAATCGACATTGATATCGTGTCCGCGTTAAGAGTTATAGGGGTCAAAAGGTCACAAAAACTGGTTTTTCACGATTTTCAGCAAAACGGTAAGTCTTATCAAAAAATATTCAATGCAAGAATTGTAGACCAGATTATTATATATAAAAAGTGTCATGACACTTTTTTTCCTAAGACCCACCGTTTCTTAGGTATAACGATTCAAAAAGTTGAAGTTTAGTTGTAATCGTCATAATCCTATTCCTGAAAAAAAAACTCCTAACTGAAAAGTTCCTGAAATTTCATTATTTTTTTAGCTTGAATTTCGTTCCTCAACTGTTAAGAATATGGGGAAACCAAAAAAAAATGGAAATTTTCGCCATTTTTCCGATTGGGGCCCTTCTCCCGAAACCATTTCCCTGGGAATTTTTGTTTAAAATATGTCTGAAAATATACAGGGTGTGCAATAGAGAATGGACAACCCTAAAACGGCTTATAGCTACACTTATGATTGTTCTAAAAACAGATAGAAAAAAGTTCTATCGCAACCAGTTCATAAAATATGGACTTTTTTTCGTTCAGTGTATTTTAAATTTTATCATCTTATGTTTTCGTTCACTACAACCACGAATTAATGAATTTTATTTATTTCTTTTTTTTATAATTTTCTACAATAATTGGATGAGTACATAAACACTTTAAAAATTTCATAGCTATTGCACATTTTCGTAAAAAAAATTTTGAAATCTGTTTTTTGATGCAAAATGTACAAAAAGTATTTTATGAAAAATTTTAAACACCTGTGGTATAAAATAAATCTATAGAAACCTAGGTGACCAACTTTCTTAAAAATATTCTGGTATAAGGAGAATATTTTTAAGAAAGATGGCCAACTAGGTTTCTATAGATTTATTTTATACCACAGGTGTTTAAAATTTTTCATAAAATACTTTTTTTACATTTTGCATCAAAAAACAGATTTCAAATTTTTTTTTACGAAAATGTGCAATAGCTATGAAATTTTTAAAGTGTTTATGTACTCATCCAATTATTGTAGAAAATTATAAAAAAAAGAAATAAATAAAATTCATTCATTCGTGGTTGTAGTGAACGAAAACATAAGATGATAAAATTTAAAATACACTGAACGAAAAAAAGTCCATATTTTATGAACTGGTTGCGATAGAACTTTTTTCTATCTGTTTTTAGAACAATCATAAGTGTAGCTATAAGCCGTTTTAGGGTTGTTCATTCTCTATTGCACACCCTGTATATTTTCAGACATATTCTAAAAAAAAATTCTCAGGGAAATGGTTTCGGGAGAAGGGCCCCAATCGGAAAAATGGCGAAAATTTCCATTTTTTTTTGGTTTCCCCATATTCTTAACAGTTGAGGAACGAAATTCAAGCTAAAAAAATAATGAAATTTCAGGAACTTTTCAGTTAGGAGTTTTTTTTCAGGAATAGGATTATGACGATTACAACTAAACTTCAACTTTTTGAATCGTTATACCTAAGAAACGGTGGGTCTTAGGAAAAAAAGTGTCATGACACTTTTTATATATAATACTTGCATTGAATATTTTTTGATAAGACTTACCGTTTTGCTGAAAATCGTGAAAAACCAGTTTTTGTGACCTTTTGACCCCTATAACTCTTAACGCGGACACGATATCAATGTCGATTTTTCACATCTTCATAACAAAGCCGTCATTAAGCTGTATACCAAAATTCAGCCCAGTAGGAATTTTTCCGCAGATTGGGCTTAAAAATGACTAAAATGACTGGGCTATGCAGTTCTGCCAATTTTTCCAGCTAAAGCCTAGCACGCAGCTGAAGCGTAACGAAATTTTCCATACAATAGGTGTGTTTTTGAAGTGAAAACTTCTTTAGTATCGTAGTGATTTGAAACAAGATGAAACGAAAACGCGACACGACTTCAACTTATTATAACTTTTTTGTTTTAATAGATAGAAAAAATGAAAATGAAACTGTAGATAGGTAATTAAATAAACTATAAATGTACAAAATTTCAATTAATTTCATATTCAAAATTCTGAGATAAGGGTAAAAAGATGTTCTTTTTCTACACACGTTATATCTTTTGATCTAGTGCACATACAAACTTGATTTAACTTTAATACGCATGCTGATAACATAGCCTTTTATTTGATATATAACACATAACGGCACGTGATCTACAAGTTACACAATCTTAAATAGAAAAAATTGAAAAATACCTCAAAACACCTGTGGAGATCTGTTGCCGATGACCAGCCACCATTGTAGAAAGTACCGTAATCTATGTTTGCAATTTTGACATGGTGGGCTTTAAGAAATTCTTACTTTTTTTACAGGCATCGCATCGTAGGAATACGATTGAAGCATCTTATAAAAGGTGAAATAATAAGCTTTCAGATTTTTTATTTGTGTTATTTAAAAAAAATGGATTTAACGGTGTTAGAAGAGAAAAAAGATTGATATTTTTGCTTTTTTGATGAAAACAGATTGGGTTCAAAAAATTCTAGCTCTTTTTGTAGATGTTGTATGACGTTGTATAGACAAGCCATATACCTAAATATTTTGAACTGAAACATAAGTTTTCAGATGATTTAAAATTCATTATAAGTTGTCATAACAAAAATGGATTTAAAGGTGATGAAAGACAAAAAAGTTATGATTTTTTAAGGTTTCACTTCTACCACGTGTGAATTGCTTACATGATTTTTTTATTACCACCTTAACTGGTAAAAAAAACGCCTCGGGGCTTAGCGAGAAAAATTGGCAGCACTGCATACTGAATGTTCCGAAATCAGCTGACACAAAAAAATATAAAGTTGTCATATTTTTCGCTTTTGGGGTTTCTGAGAAAATAGATACTATGATTGACGAGTATGTTCGTAAAGGCTATGCACGGAAACTTTCGAAAAAGGAAATATCTGAAGGGGAAAAAAAATCTAGGTATCTGCTATATTTCCTGTGCAAAATCCAAACAAGCCAAATAAATTAAGAATTGTTTGGGATGCGGCTGCCAAGGTTTAAGGAGTTTCTCTAAATTCATTTTTACTCAAAGGCCCAGACCAAATTACATCGCTCATATCCGTCATCTACAAATTTAGAGAAAATCTTTGCTATTTGTGAAGATATCCAAGAGATGTTCCACCAGATACACATCCGTGAAGAAGACCAAAATTTCCAAAGATTTCTATGGAGCAGCAAGGCTGCTGTAGGTCCAGACGTCTATGTGATGACCGTCATGACCTTCCGTGCCACATGCTCTCCTTGCTGTGCATCACAGTACATACAAAATAAAAACGCAGATTCCATTCGCGAAAATCATTATGTCGATGATCTGACGGACAGCGTTGAGACAGAAGATGAAGCAATCCAACTGGCAAACGAAATTCGGCATATTCATCGAGAAGGAGGTTTCCATATCAGAAACTGGATTTCTAATTCTTCACGTGTACTGAATGCGTTGAGCACCGAGCCTATCGAACAAGTCAATTTGAATATAAATATAGAACTAGGAATCGAGAAAGTTTTGGGTATGTGGTGGAGTACCTCTACAGATTGCTTGATTTTTAAGCTCAGTTCCAATCTCAAGCAAACAGAAATGTTAAGAGGCATTCGTCGCTCTACAAAACGTGAAGTATTGAGGATTCTCATGACCATATTTGAGCCTATCGGACTTTTGGCGCAATTTCTCATATTATATAAAAATCCTTCTACAAGACATTTGGCGCTCTAACATACAATGGGACACGCAGATAAGAGATGCAGAGAACGATAAATGGCTAAAATGGATCCGTTATCTCCCAGAAGTTGAAACCCTCAGGATTCCAAGATGCTACATGAGTCCGAAGGCTGTTTCCAAAGGCAACTTCATATCTTCGTAGACGCGAGCGAGAATGCCTTTGCAGCTGTCGCTTATGTGAGAACTACAAACTTCAGCATTATTGAGTGTGGACTCATTGGTTCTAAAACTAGAGTAGCCCCCCTCAAGAGTCTGTCCATTCCCAGACTAGAACTGCAAGCCGCAGTTCTTGGGGCTAGGTTGGCAAAGTTCATCACAGACTCGCATTCTCTGAAATTTTCCCAACAATTTTTTTGGTCTGATTCCAAAAACATTTTGAGCTGGCTACGTTCAGATCATAGGAAATACAGGCAGTTTGTCGCCTTTCGGGTAAGTGAGATACAAGACCTTACCAAAGTTTCTGAATGACCATGGATTCCAACAAAACTGAACTCAGTCGATGAGGGAACTAAGTGGAAAAAATCACCAAACTTAAGCATTCACAGTCGATGGTATAAAGGTCCCGATTTTTTAAAACTCACTCTAGACAAATGGCCCCAAGAAGACACAGTTAATTAATGTTCACATTGGGGAAACTCCCAAGAATGTTTTTCGGTTTGATAAAAATTCCCGTTGGAGTTTTCTGGTGAGGAGTTCAGCTTATGTTCTCCGATTTATTCATAACATAAAGTTAAAAAAGCAGAAAGAGAAGAGAATTATTGGATTTTTAAAGCAATGTGAGCTCCAGAATGCTGAAATTACATTAATAAGAGAATCCCATTCTTCCTACGAAGATGAAATTGCGGATCTTGCAGCTAATCGACCTATTGAGAAGTCTAGTCCAATTTGCAGTCTCTGTCCTTATTTGGATGACAACTTCATTCTTCGAGCCAACGGAAGGATCAACTTCTCAACTGCTGTAGATGATAATACGAAACGACCTACAATACTTCCAAGAACACATCGAATCACGTTTCTCATCATCATGGATTTTCATCGCCGTTACAATCACCAAAATCATGAGACTGTGGTCAACGAACTCCGGCAGAGGTTTTTTATTCCACGAATGCGAGCCCTTTTTCGTTCTGTGAAACTATCTTGTCAAGAGTGTAAAAACAATAGCGTTCAGCAACAGGTTCCAATAATGGCTCAACTCCCTCCAGCTAGGCTAGCTTCATTCTCTCGTCCATTTTCTTTTGTAGGAGTTGATTATTTTGGACCGATGAAAGCAAACGTACATAGATCCGAAAAACGTTGGTAGTTTTATTTAAATGCCTGACAACCAGAGCTATTCACATTGAGATAGCATACACTCTTTCTTCAGACCCCTGCATAGTAGCCCTGCGAAATTTTATCGCAAGACGTGGAACACGGCAAGAGTTCTTCAGTGATAACGGCACAAATTTTGTGGGTGCCGAACGAGAACTCAGAAAAGCACTACAAACATTAAATAAGGAAAGATTGATGGTAGCTTTTACATCAACAACAACAAAGTGGACTTTTATTCCATCAGGATCGCCACATATGGGTGGTAGCTGGGAGCTGTTGGTGCGTTCTATTAAAACGATTTTATTCAAAATAATGCCTACACGTAACCCTTCTGATGAGCTCCTACGAGGTATGTTACTGGAAGTCGAAAATATTGTTAATTCTCGTCCCTTAACTTACATCCCTCTAGACAACGAAAGTGATGAAGCCCTAACTACCAACCACTTTCTTCTTGGCTCTTCAAGTGGTATAAAGCCCATCGCTGTATTTGATGATAGTGCAATAGTGGTTGGCATGCTTCGCAGCAGTATGCAGACCATTTTTGGAGACGTTGGATAGGTGAGTATCTCCCTACCTTAACTAGGCGCACAAAATGGTTTTAGCCCGTCAAGCCCATTGAGGTGGGTGATATTGTTCTTTTAGTTTACCCAGATGGTCCAAGAAATTGCTGGGCTAAAGGAAAAGTTATTCAAACTAAGCCTTCAAAGGACGGTCAAGTACGAAGTGCATTCATTCAAACACAGAATGGGGTGTATGAAAGACCCGTACTTAAATTAGCTAGATGTCCTTAACAAGCAACTTTTAACTTTATTCTCGAGCGAAATTACAAGGAGGGAGTGTTAGTTGCTCATTATCCAATGTCTTGTGTAAACACTTTGACAATGTAATGTAATTTCACCCTTACATAAACTTTAAAACTTCCTTGCCAAAATTCGATATCGAAAAGCTAATTGAAATTTAACCAAGCCGTCCTGCCAAAAAATTGTATATATAGCGTACCTTTTCTTTCATTTTCGTTTTTTCATTTTTTCGTTTTTCGTCGGTTAATTAAACAATTAAGAAGTACGGTAGCTTATATTGGTCGTCCAATGTCAGTTCGGATGATATTTACCTTATTATGTGTACTGGGAACTCCGCCAACTCATTTTCACCAAAGTACACATAATAAGTAGGGATGCAACATCGTTAAAAAAACATCCATGTTTGAAAACATCGATGTTTTATTTAATAATAATAATAATAATAATAATAATAATAATAATTTAACTATATGCCTGTAAGACCTAAGGTCTTTTAAATGCAACTGCACGGCACTAGTTAGAAGGAATAGAAAGATAGGAAAGATTTTTTGTTGGTACAGTGAATTGAGAATAGGATGATTATTATCTCATATAGTCCCACGGGTGGCTTCCAAGCTGGGGGATTAAGAAAAGAATGCTGCCTGAGGTAGGGCTCGAACCCACAACCTTCAGGTTAGCAGTCAAGTACTACATCCACTGCACCATTGCCACCCACAACATCGATGTTAAAAAATAAACATCGGTTCTATCTTCGATACATTGATGTTTTCCCGATGTTTTTGTTGTTGAACATAAATACGATCTACTGCATCTAAAGAACAAAATATTTATGTCTCATCTGTTGTAAATTGTTGTGTTCAAAGCCAAGTATAGTAAGATTTCTTTAGATTTATACTATGTTTCACATATCCTAAATCCCAGATCTAGCTAAGTAGATTTAGCTCGGACTCATCTACTTGAAGGCCGAAATCAAATAAAGCAAAACCAAAAAAAGAACAAGATCAAAGAGAAACGTCAAAATTTTCGACCGGAGACCCACAGGTATCGACAAGCTCTATCAAGAGTGGTAACTTTAGTTCGTCCTACCCCCAAAACCTTTTTGTCTGTGAATATAGCTGCGTTCCTTTGGAAATATTTATCTACTTTTTAGTACTTAAAGCTGCTTTGAACTACTTTTTCAGTATAGCAAAGTAGATCAAAGT
This sequence comes from Episyrphus balteatus, assembly GCF_945859705.1. Taxonomy (NCBI): domain Eukaryota; kingdom Metazoa; phylum Arthropoda; class Insecta; order Diptera; family Syrphidae; genus Episyrphus; species Episyrphus balteatus. The sequence continues at coordinate 58,059,855 of NC_079134.1, read as the reverse complement.
AGTTTTAAGTACTAAAAAGTAGATAAATATTTCCAAAGGAACGCAGCTTATATGTGAAAGCCATGGTATAAAAAGAGAAGGTATGATCATTAAAAAAAACTCTGTATCGAGAACTGTCAAAACTTAAAAATGGCTACTTAAGGTTTTGACAGCTGCCAATTGAAATTGTCGTTGTAAACAAATTTGTCTTGGAAATTGTTGTTGCTTTTGACTTTGCCAAATTTAAACGTCAATTTAACAAGCACACATTTATAGATTCACGACATTCACCACATATCGAACACGCACACAACGATAGATTCACAACATTCACCACACTTCGCAGCTTGTTGGCAAACGTGATGTGACCGCTCAGTTTCCAGTATCGGTATAGTTTGTTTATGCCCACCATTGTATATATATTGTATATAAACAAAAAATACCAAGGCTGGAAACTGAGCGGTCTAATGACGTTTGCCTTAAAGCTGCAAGGTGTGGTGAATGACGTCAATCTATCGTTGTGTTCGTGTTGGATGTGTAGTGAATGTCGTGAATCTATAAATGTGTGCGTGTTAACGTCATTTACCAGCGTGGTGGCTTTCACATATATTCACAGTCATAAACAAAAAATTTTTTGTTTATGTTCACATACAAAACTGTACCCAAAAGGGTTTTGGGGGTACCCTTCAAGCAAACTAGTCCGACCTCAGTCCGAATCCGACTTCGGCTCAGAAACGGGTCCGAAGGCGGCTCAAATTAGTATGGAAATTATAATCACCGAGGAGCCGATTTTATATGTATTGGTTTTTGCACTACGATATCTCCTTCGACTTTGTGTTCATACACAAAAGGTTGCAAATGTGTGAGTGCAACCCTTAGGGGATATAATAGGTGTGTTTTTTATTACCACCGGTCTTAACTGGACAAAAAAAACGCAGTCGGGGCTAAGGAATTTACTTGTTAAATGCAACAACACTTTAGCCCCTTGGGCTTAGCTGGTAAGCCCGGAGAATTCTCTGGGCTTAACTTTTTCAACAGATTTAAATCTGTGCTACCAAACAAACTTGTTCGTAAATTGTTTAGAATTTGTTTAAAAACATCAAAACTGATGTTTGGAAGGACAATTATTATTTTAAATATTTATTTAATAGGTAGTTGAACTTTTTTTTCAAAAACACACAAGAAACCCCAAAAGCGAAAAATATGACAACTTTATATTTTTTTTGTGTCAGCTGATTTCGGAACATTTAGTATGCAGTGCTGCCAATTTTTCTCACTAAGCCCCGAGGCGTTTTTTTTAACCAGTGTAGCCCGGTGATAATAAAAAACACACCTAATATATATATATATTAGGTGTGTTTTTTTGTTTATCTATATAGATTTTGTACAAAAAAACGACATCGAGATTTTTGAAATCAAAACAATTTACGTGTTAAAAACAACAAAAACTTTATCTGTATAGATTTTTGAAAAATCCAGATAATTATCCAGATTTTACTTTCTCTCGATAAAAAACAGTATTGCCAAGGTAGGTTTATTGTTGTGTTCATACAAAAATATCTGAAAATATTAACAAAAAAAAAAGCGGAGAAAACGAGGTTTGAAAAAAACTCTCATAGAAAAAAATAATCAAAAATTTGTTTGACATGGTTGCATTGAAATGTTAATATTTCGGTATATACGCAATGCACTTTTCAGATAATAGTCTTAAATGAATCCCGATAAGATTGTTCAACAGATATGTATATAAAATTACCAAAGTTTTTTCGAAAAATTAAAAAAAAAAATAAAAAAGTTTCCACATTTGATTTTTAAAAAATCGAAAAAAAAATTCAATATGGCTACCCTCAAACGCTTATAATACAAGAACGACGCAACTAATGTTAATGGTCATGGTCTTAAAATGTAGCTAAGAATATACAGATAATTTTTGGTTTTTGTGAAAAAAAAATTTTTTTGAATCCAAAATGGATGCCATGGCCATCATTGTATATATATTTCCATTGGAAATATATACAATGATGGCCATATGAAAGTTTTTCTTTGCATCCAACATGGATGTAATGGCCTTCCCACTTCGGAGTTAAAATAAAAAAAAAACAAAAGCAACATTTTTGACAGACAGCTGCCAAAATATATGTACAGTGTTGCCAAATGTTTGCATGGAATTCAAAAATCCCGATGTCGTTTTTTTGCACAAAATCTATATAGATAAACAAAAAAACACACCTATTATATCCTCTAAGTCTGCTTTTACATGAAGACGCAAGGCGCAGAAATTATCTTCGAATTTCCTTTTGATTTTCCCTTCGGTAAGTCGCGCGCTTCTACACGTAGTAATTTTTATAAGACGCAAATTTGACAGCTATTTTTTTTATTTTATCTTGTTCTCGTTTTCGTATCTATTTTTATTTAAAAAAAAAGCACCAAAATATACAAAAAACAACATCAGGGGGCTCTATATGCAACAAAAACATTTAAATAAATTAATAAAAGTTAGTATACACCCAAATAATATACATCCGACGAAGCGAACTCTGCCACCGACGAAATCAATTAAAGCAAAACAGCAAAAAAAAGAACAAGATCAAAGAGAGACGTCAAAATGAGTCTCAAAATTTTCGACCGGAGACTCACAGGGTAAAAAATCTTCCATCCCTCTTTTTTGAACTTTCTTTCTCCCTTACTCTTCATTGAATCTTGACTCTTGCGTCTTCATATAAAAGCAGACTAAGGTGCAACCCCGTTTTTCTCGGTCGGAGTGTCTTTTCTGAACTCCGTATTCTTGCTTGAAGGGTAAGACCATAAACAAAAAATACCAAGACTGGAAACTCGGCGGTCAACTGACGTTTGCCTACAAGCTGCGAGGTGTGGTGAATGTCGTGAACCTATCGTTGTGTTCGTGTCCGATGTGTGGCGAATGTCGTGAATCTATAAATGTGTGCGTGTTAACGTCATTTACCAACGTGGTGGCTTTCACATATATTCACAGACAACACTGTACACAAAAGGGTTTTGGGGGGAAAGACGTACGAAAGTTTCCAGTCTTGGTATTTTTTGTTTATGGGTAAGACGTACGAAAGTTTCTAGTCCTGCTAATTTTTGTTTATGGTAGAAGCAGAGAAATGATTCAGCGACTTGAAACCAATGTGAACACCGTCCTATTGGTGTCTCTTATCTGTGGTCATTATTGTCATCATAAACAAAAAATACCAAGACTGGAAACTTTCGTACGTCTTTCCCCCCGAAACCCTTTTGTGTACCGTGTTGTCTGTGAATATATGTGAAAGCCACCACGTTGGTAAATGACGTTAACACGCACACATTTATAGATTCACGACATTCAACACACATCGAACACGAACACAACGATAAGTTCACGACATTCACCACACCTCGCAGCTTGTAGGCAAACGTCAGTTGACCGCCGAGTTTCCAGTCTTGGTATTTTTTGTTTATGATTGTCATTCTTATTTTCATTATTGTTAGAGGCCGAAGCCAAAGCCGCCAAAGTAGATTTTAGTTCAAGTTCATCTATTTCATATTTTTGAGAGCCATATTTTGTTTATTAAAAAAAAAACTAAAATGAATGCACCGCCAACTTTTGAATCGTTCCTACTTTATGAGGGTGAAAAAAAGTAATAAACTCCCATTAAAATATTACCGATGTCTAAAGTACATACAATATTTTTATTTGCTTGCTAGAATCGTAAAAGAATTGGATACCAAAGTGACTAACGCAGCAATTTTTACTGTAAATAAAGAGGACCATACTCTTGGGAACATGATCAGAAAGTAAGGTTTACGAATTTTAATGTAGTGAATATTCTGGCAATTCTTTTTAGTCAGTTGCTGAAGGATCCCAATGTTCTTTTTGCTGGTTACAAAGTACCTCACCCGTTGGAGCATAAATTCGTCATTAGAATACAAACAACTCCTGATTACTCTCCCCAAGAAGCTTTTATGAACGCAATAACTGACTTACTTGCGGAACTATCCTTATTTGAAGAGCGTTTTAAGGTTTGTAATTTAAAAAAATATTTTTGTTATCTCGTCAACCTTGCACATTAGCAACAATAATTGACCAGAAATGCATTATTCAATTTAAATAAGCAATTACGAAAAGGACACGAGCACATCTCCCACTTTAATAACAATGTGGTGGTTCAATTCTGTAGCAGAGCGGCACATCGATTCTAGTTAAATTTGGTGGTAGCGATCGTTTCAAATTTATTTTATTATTATTATTCTATTGCCGTTTTTAGTAATTTTTGTTAAAACTTTAGAGGAAAGCTATTTCTTACTTCCATAGGGTGACAAGCGCTCTATGGAAAATTCTGCTATCTTCTGTGATCAAAAAATGCTGAAAGGAAGACTACACCGCAGTTGTGCGTCCAGCACTCACATACGGTTCACAATGTTGGACAATGTACAAAAAGTATGAAATTAAGTTAACGGCAGTTGAGATGAAGATGCTTCGTATGACAGCAGGAGTAATAAAACTTGATAGAATTGAAGTTAAAATACCATCTCCCAAAAAATTGAACACGACCGACTCAGTTGGTATTGCCATGTTCAAAGGAGTGATCCTGAGAACGGAATATCATACAATGTTCCAACATGAAATAAAAAGAAAGGTAGGCCTTAAAACTTCAGGTACAAGCAAATGCAAAAACACCAGCATTCAGTTGGCCTCAGAAATGGAACAATACAAAACCGGGAGGTTTGCGGCAGATTTCTGGGGTCAACCCGGTAAATTCCACAGGCGGATCACTTTTGTGAAGCAGATACGTTGGATAGCTATGATTCCCGCGGAATCGAGATCATAACAGGGCCGAGAAAAGAAAGAAGAAATTATAATGAAACAAAGTGAAGATAACAATTATTGAGGTATATACAGTCAAACAGATATGTATTCAGGGTGTCCCGGGATGAGATAAGAAGACTTTGAGGGATTCTTGGGTATATTCTTAGAAAAAAATTGTTTTACAGTAACTCAACTCTGCAAAGTAGATACCCTCTAGCGAAGATTTACGAAAACGCTTACTTTGGTATGCCTTTACTCATGTTAATGTTAATAAGATTAGGGTGAGAGGTGGGAATAATTCGCCTTATCACTGTGGCCTCTGATGGGCCTATTGTGTTAATAACTCCGTTAATACTTATGATAAAAACTTTATTAATGTCTTGATTTTTAGAAAAAATGCTATTATTTGTACCTGCATTTAAAAAATATAAAAATCTTTTTTAGTTTCTCAGATATTAATTTTTAAATGGAATTATTTTTTTCTTACCCATGATAATTTTTGACTTTGGGGCCGATTTTCTTCGATAAATGTGTTATAAATATACAGCCTTTAAACAGATAATTGCTATTTATAAAATTTATACAACGTTGCATAGAGGTTGTATAAGCTAAACGCGATTTTCTTCGATAAATGTGTTATAAACATACAGCCTTTAAACAGATAATTGCTATTTATAAACAGCCCTATGATGGTAGCCGATCGGAAAAATATCCGATCGGAAAAAATTTCCGATCGGAAGATTTTTGTATTCACGGTACCCGAATTTGAGGAGAAAAATTGACGCACTCACTTGACATCTACCAGTTTGCAAAAATATTTTTTTTATCGTGAAAATAACATTTAACAAAACACTAGAAACACAAAAACATACAAAAATAGAAATTACTTGCTCATTACTGTTTTGTGCACTCATTTGTGTGTTTTTGAACAATTTATTTGTTTATTATTCCAATTTTTTTGGTTTTTATATTTTTCGGATAGTATTTCACTTTTGATTTTCTATCGGAAGGAATCGGAAAGAAAAAAAAGCACAAAGCACTACCCGTCGCAAATATTTTGACAGTTCACTGCATAGCATCGCATGTATTTTGAATTTTCAACGCACCTAAGATTTTTTTCGTAAATCTGTCCGATTTTACAGTCGGAAGGGTTAAAATCATATGAAAACTGAAAAAATCGTACAAATCGGATACAAATCTCTTCCGATCGGCTACCATCATAGGGCTGAAAATTTATACAACGTTGCATAGAGGTTGTATAAGCTAAACGCGGTTTTAGGTTGTTAAGGGCCTGAATAAGAATATTTTTTAATCAAATGGCATTCGAACATCACATCAAAAAAAGAAGAAAAGAAAAGAGCAATGATTTGTAAATTTTTTTTTAAACAAACTAAAAACGCGTTTAGCGTATACAACCTCTATGCAACGTTGTATAAATTTTATAAATAGCAATTATCTGGTTAGAGACATTATAAGCATTGAATAGTGTTATGCATTGTCTATACTACGTTTATAAATTAGGCTGTATGTTTATAACACATTTATCGAAGAAAATCGGCCCCAAAGTAAAAAATTATCATGGATAAGAAAAAAATAATTCCATTTAAAAATTAATATCTGAGCAAATAAAAAATATTTTAATATTTTTTAAATGCAGATACAAATAATAGCATTTCTTCTAAAAATCAATCATCATTAATGAAGTTTTTATCATAAGTATTAACGGAGTTACTAACATTAACATGAGTAAAGGCATACCAAAGTAAGCGTTTTCTTAAATCATCGCTAGAGGGTATCAACTTTGCAGATAGAGAGTTACTGATAAACAATTTTATTCTTAGAATATACCCAAGAATCATCCCTCAAAGTCTGCTTATTTCATCCCGGGACACCCTGTATAAATGTGTGTCCCAAACGCAACAACAATTTAATCACAAATACACAGAAACCCAAACTTAAGAATCAAAAAACAGAATCGAAATCTATTCGTTTTGCATTCCGGATCGGACAGTCCCGGACACATCTCAGGGTTACTTCTTTGCATGGTATAAAAAGAGAAAGTATGATCATTAGAAAAAACTCAGTATCGAGAACTGTCAAAACTTAAAAAATGGCTACTTAAGGTTTTGACAGTTCCCATTGAAATTGTTGTTGTAAACAAATTTGTCTTAGAAATTGTTGTTGCTTTTGACTTTGCCAAATATTAAACGTCAAAACCTTATTACCCCATTTTGTAAGATGGCGGCTCTAATGATCATACCTTGTCTTTTTATACCATGACTTCTTTGAATAGTCTATAACAACTGATTCGTTCGTGTTCAATTTTTTTCAGAGATGGTATTTTTAACACGAAGGTTTCCTTGCATCTTCGTACTTCTAATTCGATCAAGCTTTGCAACTCCTGCTGCTGCTGTTATACAAAGCATTTTCATCTCAGCTGCCGTTAACTTAACCTCGTACTTTGTTTTTGTACATTGTTCATCATTGTGAACCGTATGAGTGCTGGACCCACAACCGAAGTGTAGATTCTTTCTGTCAGCTTAGGGCGCATATCAGATCTCGTGGTTGTTGCTCGAAAACTTTTTCAAAAATGACTAACACTATTTGCAAATCCTCCAAGAAATTTCGATGTTATTTTGTCCTTCTGCTAAAAAAAATTTACTGCCAAAAATATTTGTTTTATTAACAAGTTTGAGCTTCACTTTAAATGGAAATATTATCCTTATACAGGGTGTCCCAAAAGTCAACGTCGAAACGAAAACGGTAGATAGGGTAGGTGGTGACAGTTATCAGAAAAATAATAACTACAAATCTTATGTCGTTTTCTATTGACTTTTGAGATTTTTGTGTAAAATTCTCAGATTTTCCACTGCAAATAGAATATGAAATCTAGTTTTGTAATTGTGTGCGAAATCTGTGCGTATAAAAAAATAAAACAACAACAAATGTTCAGACAAATGTCAAACAGAGGAGTGTGTGTGAAAGTGCGTGTGTTTGTATGCGTGAATCTTGATAAAAATCCAGAATCAGATTCTTGAATCTCAGATTCATTTTTTTGTCATTTTTTTGAATCTCAGGACGCAAATAGATCATGAAATCTGAGATTTGTCCACTATTTCCCCTCTTCACCCCCCCCTTTCAGCTGTCAAATTCACAAATCTCATTCTGAGATTGGTCAATGGAAAACGACATTAATTTTTCTCATTTTTTTCTTTTCTAACGGAACCTTAAATAACCCTGCTACCAAATGCATAAGTACTAAGTTGGGCAAAAAAGTAATATTTGCTTTAAAACTGATGCAGATGAGTTAAAATGTTTGAATGCATTTGGTAGCAGGGTTATTCAAGGTTCTGTAACAAAAGAAAAAAATGAGAAAAGTTAAGATTTGTAGTCACGGCACATGAAAACCCGTCACAGGGTGAGCATTTTTTCGACTTTTTTTCAAATGTCCATAACTCACAAAATATATGGCTGGAATATATGGATTTTTTTAATTATTTTTCTGATAACTGTCACCACCTACCCTATCTACCGTTTTCGTTTCGACATTGACTTTTGGGGCACCCTTTATATGCAAGTATCTATGAATTAAGATTTGAATTCATAAAAACATTTCAATGGATTTATCGTGTTTTGAAAATAAACGATTCCATTATTCGGTTACTTTGGGTTGTGTCTGTGGGTACTTAAGGCTTGACCACACCGGAAGCTATGCGGTAGATGTACAGACGTTGCAGTTTGGATTTTTTTTTCATACAATAACCCGTACTGATACCGCATACACTTTCGGTGTGGTCACGCCTTTACCCTCAAAAAACCCGCACTGGTCATCAGACAGCCTAATTATTTATATTGGTATGTGACATCAGCTTAATTGAACGGTAATTATCACAGCTTCGTGTATCTCCCTTCCCTTTGCAGATTGGAAGAAGGTAACTGTCTCTGCATTGATTAAGCATGCTTAGAGACAGGAATCATGAGTAAACTAAATCCGATGTCTCCAATCTTTTTTCCAAAGTTATTGAGGGTATTTCGTCTGGCCCAACAACTAACTCACTTAGAGCCGTTTGCTCAAACGAAACTTAAGGATTTCAGTTCTACAGAAAACCTTATGTGACAGTTTACGCAGAGGAAAAAGTAGGGAGTGATTTTGTGTTATACTTAAAAATTTAGTTTCGTTTCAGCAAATGGGTCTAACTCCTTCGACTATGATGTCGGATAATTCGCTTAAAATGGGTGAACATTTTAGAAAGTATTGCCATGGAAATTGTTTATTTAAAAGTCCGTCTTAATATTGTCGCCATTTTTTTCAACAACTTGGTCTCATGGGGCCTCTATCGATACGTTGCTGGAATCGGAAATTAGATAACTAACCGGCGCTTTTTATTCTGTTTAATAATGAGGCAGGAATTTAATAAAGACTGATCCTTGTTGTATTTTTTTTTTTAGGAAGCGATTAAAGAGAAGAAAGAAGGCGGCGATTAAAACCATAATAAAACATCAAATTGTTTTCAATAAAAAGTACTGTCAAAGGCAAAGCTTTAAAAATAAAAAAATAAGGAAAGTGCTGCTCAAAATTGCTTCTTTGACAAAGAAAAAATTAGAATTTATTTAAATAAAAACAAAACTAGTTTTAATTTGATATTAAAATAAAATTATTTTATAAAAAACTGCAATTGTATTTTATTTATTTTACTATTTTATTTTTACTTTCAATGTTACATATTGTTCTCTTATCCAATAAAATTAGCAACAACTAAATGCAAGACAACATGAGCAAATATGAAGTCAACAAACCCTCTCTCGGGTGAGATTTTGCAAAATATTGCTTTATTTTCTGGATTTGCTTGAAGTCGAAGACACACTCCCAATATAAAACAGCTCACACTTGATATAAATCCAGATAGGAATGAATTAAAAGGGAACGTTCCAACCAAGCAGCAGTAGGCAAATTGAATTACGCCGGTAAAAAATATATAAAATAGGTACGCGTCGATCATCTTAAGTTTTTTTGATGTATGATTGACATAGTCGGTGTAAAATTTTCCAAGAAGGTTTTTAATTTCGAGCATTTTTGTCTCAATAAATACTTAAAACAATGATTACCACAATTATTTTATATTTTCAAGTGCTATATTACACGATGACGTTGATTTTTTGAACTTCTTCGCTCATTACCCTTGGTTATAAAGATAATTGAATCAAGATTAAAGTCCATATAAACCAGGACCGAGTTGAATCAAGCCAACGAGTCCGACCTCGGTTCGAATCAGCTCCGAAGTGAGTCCGAGCTCGACAACGAAACGGGCTCCACGGCGGCGGCTCTTCTTAGTCTTACGGCTCGCGTACACCAAATCCGTAATCGGCCGAATTATGCTCGGGCGTTTTCGGCCGAACTCGGACGATAGAGCCAAGCACATAAAAAGAAAAGAGAGTGCGTACACCACTGAAAGTGACATCGTCCGTTGACGTACGTTGACGCCCGATAATAACCGATCAACCGGCATAATCCGAACTTGTTTGGATTTTTCGTCCGTTGTCGGGTTGATTTATACATACATATTTCTAAAAGCCTTTTCTTTGCAAAAATTGGCGGTATAAACTTTCAAAAATATAAATTTCTTCAAAATATTCCATTGAAAACAATTATTATATACACTTCAAGTTTCACAAAGTCAGACTACAGGCCGGCAGCGACGTCCTAGGTCGGAAGCAGTGTATGCAGACGATCGTCCGAGAAAGTCGTCCGAGTAGTTCCGACCAGATGTCGGCCGATAATTCGGTTTTAGTGTACGCGAACGGTTAGAGGATATAATCAGCGATGCCAACTGAGGCATAATTATGCCTTTTAGGCATAATTTTATTAGCTAAGGCATTGAGGCTTATTTTTTGCCAAAAAGGCATAATTTTTTTCATTCCAATATTTTGATAAAAAATGACTAAAAATCAATATATTCTATATTTTTTAAATAAAGGTGTTTGAAATTTTATTTACAGAATTTTTTTTTACCATTTAACACATGATAGTGTTTAATTTTTCGAAGAATTTTGTCGACACTTATCAATTTTACTAATAAATAATCTGGAAATAGCAATTTTTTTGCTATGAAAAGGTCTAAACCGCGATTTTTTCTTGTTGATGAAAAAAATTGATTGCTAATTGCTTCCAATTATGAAAAGCAATGTCTTGAAAGATTCCTTTCAAAGAAAATAAGCTGCCGTTTTGTGAAAAATAAGTTGCCTTAATGTATAAATTAGTTAATTAAACATTTCGTTTTGTGTACTTGCACTTTTTATGTATAATTTCTTAAACATAAGCTAAAAAATCTAAATTGAGGCATAATTTATTTGAAAAGGCATAATTTTTTTCCAAGTGAGGCATAATTTTGACTGAACGGGTTGGCAACACTGGATATAATATATGGAGTGCTTGTTCCTATACCTAACACATTGTAACGCCATATGCATGGATAGGGCTCGCTGCATTCGTTTTTCAGTGCGAGTCCGGTTCCGCAGCTATAAATAAACACGCTTGTTGATGACAGCCATCAAATGAAAATAAAATGGAGGCATGCACTCATCGAAAAACTTAAAGAAACTAGAGCCCTCTATAAAAGCTTCACGGAACTAACAGCACAAGCACTCCATATATTATATCCTCTAAAAACTTAGTACGGAAATTATAATCACTGCGGAGCCGATTGCACATGAATTGGTGTGGTGAAAATCTTCACTCCAAGAAAACGGAGCCGAAGTCGTACCCGAGTCGGAGCAGCGAAAATCTACACGGAGAAAAAATAAATTGTGAACCACCTTATTGCTGGTACATTTAACTTTAATGTAAAGTTAAAATAGGGATGACACCCCAGTAAATGAAATTTAAATTACTTTTCTAGTAAATTTATAGCTTATGATTTACTTTACAGTAAAGCCTTTTTTGTATGAGTTTCTAATAGAAATTACTAGAAAGTTAGGTACACATTTTACCTTACTATAAGGCTGAAAATATTGATTTTTAAAGTAAATTGAACTTCTCTATGGAAGGTATATAATTTAATTACAGAATGGGTCAAATAAAGTCAATTTCATTTTTATTGATGACATTTTTCTAAATAAAATTGTATGCATCTCTATCCTACAAAAATTAATTAAAATAAAAAATGTTTGTAATTATATAAAATCATAACTGGGTAACACGTACTTAATCCTCAAAGTCATTTAGGAGTAAGTACGTATGACCCTGTTATGTTTTTCAATAATTACAAAAATCACCTTTTTTGATTTTAATTAATTTTTGTAAGATAAATGCATACAATTTTATTTTGGCAAATATCATCAATAAAAATGAAATTGACTTTATTTGATCCAATTGTTTGCGAATTCTTTATGAATTAATGTAATTATTCCGTACTCGCCACCTAAAAGCTTTGACAAAAAAAAAAAAAACATCTAATAGCCTTTTCACACCAAACCCAAAAACGCGGTTTATGGCAAAAAGTTTTCAAAAACCTGAAAAGCGTTCACACCACAAGTTTACAGGTTTTTGTTTGACGTTTATAATGTTTTGACATCCAAATGTCAAGTTTTCAGTGGGATTTATTTATTTTTGTTGTTACAATCAGCTTGAGCTCACAAAATTGATCAAATAAAATAAACTCTGACAATTTAAATACAATTTTATTTATTTGGTCGTTAAATTATGTAGTTTCATTTTAATATAGAGAGAATAATAAATTGGCCGCCTCTCAAATTCTTTAGACAAAGTTCCAACAGGAACTCCTCATCTTTGGTCCCCCACATCATTTTTTGTTTTTGTTTTTTTTTTTTGTGCTATGCCATTTTCTGTAATTAATGAAAGAAATAAAAAAACGAATTTGATTTATATTATCAAAAAAAATTAACAAACCGCATTTGTAAAACTACTAGTTATCTTTGCCTGTCAGTTCTTTTTTTTTGTCTGCTGTCAGTTCTTTTTTTTTTGTGTGCTGAATTGTTGCTGAATTTCTCAAAAGGTTTGTTTGGTTATTTCGTTTGGAGTTGAATGTTTTCATTTTCAGGTTTTTGACGAGTTTAATCAAAAACTTGTGTTTTACGAAAACTTGTGGTTTATGAAAAATGTATGGAAAAACTTGTGTTTTTGATATAGGTTTTTGGGGTTTTTCGCAAAAACCGCGTTTTTGGCTTGGTGTGAAAAGGCTATAACAAATGGATGGAGAACAAATGGCGCACTTTTCAATGACAGCTTTAAGAGTTTTTTCTATGTATCAAGGGCACTGATCTCTATTGGGGAAAATTCCTAGAATTCAGTATTATTATTAGTGTATGGTAAAACTTATTCATAGAATAGTTAAATTTGTAAAATATGTTTCACTAGAATCTTAAAGTGAAAAGATAAATACACTTTTTTTGTTGAAGGTATATTTGACTCTACGTAAAGAAAATATTGCTACTCGTAAGGTATATACTACTTTAATTTGTTCACCATAATTTTCTTGTAAAAATTACTTTACGGATTCAAGAAATGTTCAATACGTAAGGTAAATTTTACTTAAAATATATTGGACAGTGTTTTTGATAATATTCCTAATAAACCTAAAATTATTACTAAATATGTTGATGACATTTTTGTTATACTTAAATCTAGTGATGTTACTTCAATTCTAGATGCACTGAACGGTTTTCATCCAAAAATTCAATTTACAGTTGAATATGAAAATAATGGACAACTTCCGTACCTTGACGTGCTTGTAATTAGAAAAAATAACCATTTAATATTTGATTGGTATAAAAAACCAACATCCTCAGGTCGCCTTATTAATTATAATTCCCAACAGCCAAAACAGATCATTATTAATACAGCAAAAAATTTTATAACTAGAGTGTTGGATATCAGTGATATTGCCTTTCGTCAGAATAATATTCAGAAAATCATGGATGTTTTGATATCAAATTCTTTTCCAATAAACATAATAAAAACTTTGTTGAATCAATATTTCAACCCGTTGGTTAGACCAAATTTAGTAACAAATACAACACAGTTTTCTTACAGAAGTTGTTTGTATATTCCTCATCTTTCGAATCGAATTCAAGATGCTCCTATTAGAAACAAAGATAGTGTTCGTTTAGCTTTTAATTCAGTAAATGTTTTGAGAAGTTCACTTTTTTCGAATTTAAAAGGTGAATTTTCTAAAAACGATAAATCAGATATAGTATATAAAATCAAATGTTTAGGTGATGGAGCAAACTATTGTCCATCAGTTTATGTAGGTACTTCCATGCAGAAGCTAAAAAACCGTATAGCCGGTCATAGATCGGATATTAATAACGGACATTCACAAAAAACTGCCCTAGCTTTACATTGTATAGACGAAGGACATAGACCAGATTATAACAATGTAGATATTTTACAGATAGAAAAGCATTATAATAAAAGAATGGTATTAGAAATGCTATATATTTTAGACACAGAGAATACTGTTAACAGGAGATCAGATTGTGAAGGGCTTAGCAGTATCAGACCTGTAGCCGACGAAAAAGGACAAAATATTTCAATTTGTATACTCTTTTTCACAAAAAAATTGCGCTAGCCCGAAAAAAAATATTTTCATTTTTGTACTTTTTCAAAAAGTGGTGTATGTAGTTAAGCCTTAACACTAGATTCTTTTTTCTCCGTGTACCTTTCCAGCAAGAAAACTGAGTTCAGAAAAGACACTCCGACCGAGAAAAACGGGGTTGCACTCACACACTTGCAACTTTTTGTGTATGAACACAAAGTCGAAGGAGAAATCGTGGTGAAAAATACATATAAAATGGACTCCGCGGTGATTATAATTTCCATACTAATTTGAGCCACCGTGGGACCCGTTTCGTAGTCGGAGTGGATTCGGACCGAGGTCGGACTCGTTTGCTTGAAGGGTACCAGAAAAAGCAAAAAAGAAGAAATGACGTTTCACATTTGAGACCAAAATAAGGACACCTTAAGCCTGGTACGCTGCTCGCGCTAAATTTTAGCTCCCATACAAATTATCGAAAATTTTTAGCCGAGATAAAATGGATCCCATACAAGTTATCGATAACTTGTATGGGAATTTTATCTCAGCTAAAATTTAGCCCGAGCAGCGTACCATGCTTTAAAGCAAGAAAACTGAGAAGACACTCCGACATCAAAACGAGAACAACAGGGTTGCACTCACACAGTTGTAACTTTTTGTGTATGAACACAAAGTCGAAGGAGAAATCATGGTGAAAAAAACAATACATTTTAAATCGGCTCCGCGGTGATTATAATTTCCATACTAATTTGAGCCGCCGTGGGACCCGTTTCGTAGTCAAGATCGGACTCAGGCGGAGTGGATTCGGACCGAGGTCGGACTCGTTTGCTTGAAGGGCAAGCTTAATTTTTTTTTCATTGAAATTGTTTTATTTTATTTAACTTTCACAAACATAAATGTTTACAACCTGCCAGCGGCAGGAGTAATTGATTTTACAAATTTATCCCTTAACTGATGTGGTGGGTCCAGGGGAGCCACGCCTTTTTTTAAATTAAAAAATACCCGTTGTGACTGAATTTTGAAGTGCAAATTTTAATTTGAAAACTAATTTTCCCATTTTTTTTATTTTTTAATTGGTTTGGAAAATGTTATATTTTTGAAAGTTTTATAAGAAATTTGTAAAAAAAATTCAATTTTGTATTTTGTTTTATCATTTAAAAACACCTGGGGCCACCTGACCCACGACTTTAGATACGTCAGTAAATTTCACCACATCAGTTAAGGGTTATAATTGATTCTACAAATTTTATTTGTTGAATGTTGTTCGTGTTAAATATAATGGACCTAAAGGATCTTAGTTACTACATTGATTTAGGTAATAATAATTTGAACAAATGTTTTTTTGAATACGAATGTTAAATAATTCTACACTCCTCCTCATTCATATGAATTCTACATTTACTTCTCAACTCTTCGATTCGTCCAGGTCCTAATGGTTTTGTTAACAATTCGGCTAACATTTCGTTTGATGGACAATATTTTCATGTTACAATTTTCTTCTCAATGTAGTCTTTTACGATAGAAATTTTGTGTCGATGTGTTTTGAACGATTGCTGAGCTTCTCTTCTTGAATAGTTTTAAGCAACAAGACAACCAATTGTCTTCGAAGAAAAGTGTAGGCTTACTTTGTTCTGAATTTAAATCGCTTAAAATGTTTCTCAGCCACGTTGCTTCTTTTCATGCTTGAGAGTGAGCAATAAACTCAGCTTCTGTTGTTGAAATTGAAACATAGCTCTGCTTTCTACAGCTCCTCCGTTCACAAAAAATACGTACCCTGAATTTGATTTGCGATCGGTTGTATCAGCTGCCCAATAGGGTGGAGTGATTTAATTTTTATTTTTTATTTTCGAATTGGCATAGTATTTAAAAGTTGCGCTATTTATAAACGAACAAAACTGTATACTTAAAATTTTTAAATAATTTCATTTTGAGGTGCCCCAAACCCTCTGAATGCTTAAAAAGGCGATTTTTTGACCTTTAAATTAAATGGGGAAAAATAAAGTTCAACAAAGATTTTCTTTTAAATGCGTATTTAACTGAGTTTGAATCATCTAAAAAATATGTTTCACTTCACTTTTAATCGAGATTTCAATGAAAAATCTTAACAAGTTGAAAATCTAGAATTCTTAAATTTCGATGTTCATACTTTTCGTAAGACTTTTTTCTAAAAAATATATTAAAAAAGTCAAGTAACTTATTTTTTTCAAGTTTCACACTCAGTGAAACATGAATTAAAAAAAAAAATAAGTTGAACTTTATTTTTCCCCATTTAGTTTAAAGGTCAAAAAGTCCCTTTTTTAAGCATTCACAGGGCTTGGGGCACCTCAAAATGAAATTATTTAAAAATTTTAAGTATACAGTTTTGTTCGTTTATAAATGGCGCAACTTTTTATACCTATGCCAATTCGAAAATAAAAAATTAAAATTAAATCGCAACACCTTACTGCCCAATTTGCATCAGCATAGCCAATACGCTCTTTCTTTTTATTGTTTTTTCTGCTAAGCCATAGATACGAGTTAATCAAATCAAGTTTATTCGTTAAATACTAACCATATACATAAGTACATTTTCTTAAAATTAAAATTACATATATACTATATAGGTATTATATTATTACAAAACTAAAAGAAAAACTTACATATAATGTACATTATGGGTTATTTTGAATAAAGAATATTTTTTTAAAGTTAAGTGATTTTATATTTTCAATGCTGGAGTTATTTATATTTGAATTTTTATTGTAAATATTGATTAAAAGATTTAAAGGGCTATTAGCACCGTAGTTTGATCTACTGAAAATGTTAGAAATTGGCAACTGCCTTCTCAAGCTATACTGACTAGCAATGAAATTTAATCGACAGAGGATCGATGGAGCTGAAATCGATCCATTTATTATCCCGACAATAAAACAAAATTGTAGATACGCTCTGTGACTGGTAAGAAATGGAAGATTTATTAGATTAATACGTTGAGCGTAAGGTGGCAAGTTAATTCGATTTGACCATGGTAGAAATCTTAAGCAAAATCTCATAAATCTTCTTTGAACGGACTCCAATCTATTTATATGAACCGCATAATATGGTGCCCATATAACGCAACCATATTCTAAAATGGATCTTACGAATGAGACATAAAGAGTTTTTAAAACGTAAGGGTCACGAAATTCCCGAGCAAACCTTTTGATAAAACCAAGAGTCATGTTAGCTTTTTTAATAATGTAGTCAAAATGGTCAGTAAAAGTTAATTTTGAGTCCAATACTATCCCAAGGTCAGTGAAACTAGACAAATTAGTTAGTGGTGATAGATTAACCGCATAATTATAGACAATCACATTTTTTTTGCGTGTAAAACACATTGTTTTACACTTGTCAATATTTAAAACTAAACCATTAATATTGCACCATTCCCAAAAACGTTGAAGGTCTCTTTGTAAAAGATCACAGTCATTTGCAGAGTTGACTGTACGAAAATTTTTTACATCATCAGCATATATAAGAGACAAAGAATTTACTAGGACAGACGGAAGATCATTAATAAATAGTACAAATAATAACGGGCCAAGATGGCTACCCTGAGGTACACCAGAGTTAACAGTAAAACATTTAGAACGTTCACTCTTAAAAACAACACTATATAACCTATCTTTTAGATATGAAGATACCCATAAAACAAATCTGTCGTTAAGACCCATATTTTGCAGTTTTTTTAAAAGTATATTGTGGCTTAGTTTGTCAAATGCTTTGCTGAAGTCAGTGAAAATATGGTCAACTTGTTGTTTTTTTTCAAACGCGTCAATACAGTATGTAGTAAACTGTAACAAATTTGTAATAGTGGATCTCTTTTTAACAAGCCATGTTGGTTGTCACATAAAACGGAGGAACAGTGAAAAGACAAAACATCACAAATAATAGATTCAAACATTTTGGGTATAGCAGATAGTTTAGCTATTGGCCTATAATTTAGAACTAAATTTTTTTTTACCTTTCTTATGAGTTAGAATAAGGAATGCATTTTTCCAAAGTGTCGGGAATTTACAGGTAATTATAGACTGGTTAAAAAGTAAAAACAACGGATACGACATATATATTGCACATTTTTTTAACATAAAAGCGGGAAAACCATCAGGACCAGGATTTAAACAATAGTCTAATTTTTTAATATATTCTAAGATAGTTGCCTCAGAAATAGAAAAGTTAATATTACTAAGATGTGAATATGCATTAACAGTAGAGGTATTATAAGTATCACAAGAAGAAGATTTTTCAAAAGCAGACTGGAAATATTCAGCAAACATATTTGCAATGTCCTCTGGGTAATGACTTTCTGCATTTTGTTAGCTCATATTAGTTGGGTAACCATCAGATTTTCTTTTACGATTTACATATTTCCAAAAATTTTGTGGATTAGATTTAAGATTATCTTCAGTTCTAAGTATAAAGTCCGAATAAAGAAAATTGGAGTAGTTGATAAATTCATCTTTAAGTCTAGTATATTCATATTGAGCTTCAATACTCCAGGATCGATTTAACTTCACCCACGCTTTGTTTCTTTTATTTTTAATAGTTTTAATATGTTGATCAAACCACGGTGGAGTATTACTTAAATTTCTTATTTTTCGTAACGGAATGGTCTCTAAAAAACAATCAAACATGTTTTTGGTGCCTTTTAGGTATTTCACGATACGTTTCAACTCATTCCAATCAGTCTAATTTGGTTTTGATGTCTTGCAACTTGCAATCTAAAATAGACACACTAGCTGCAATATTTGGTCTGGTGTTGACAGCGATATAAAGTAGACATCCTACTAGTTGTTGGTATTGCTTGTTGTCTAATAAAAGATTTGAATTGCTGGTATTCTTGTCGTATCCGGGTTCTAGGGGAAATTTTGAAATACTGGAATCTTGTAAACCAAAGTCTTTCACAATTCTTTCGATATACTGCTTTTGTCTGATGATGTAGTTTGATGAATTGTCTTTTGAAACTTCAATTTCTAAATATTGCTGAATTTCGCCTAGATTATTTATTTCGAAATACTTTTGAAGTAAATTCTCAACGTCTTTGATGTTTTGTTCATTGGAGCTGGCAACCAAAATGTCATCTACGTAAATTATAGTATGTAACACTGTTCTTTACTATACAAGCACTTGTCAGCTTTGCTTTGTTTGAAACCACCATCCGCGAGAACCTTATGGATTGTTTCATTCCAAACATGTGCAGCTTGCTTAAGTCCATATATGCTTTTACGTAGTCTACATACCAGTTCTTCTCCTCCTGAATCAAAGCCGGGAGGTTTTTTCATGTATATAACTTCATTAAGCTTTCTGTTAAGAAATGCTGATTCGGCATACAAATGCTTAATTTTCATTCTTCGCGGTCCTGCTATTGATAAAAAAGTTCTAAAAGATTGTTTGACGACAGGTGTGAATATTTCATCATAATCATGGCCGTATTTTTGACTGTATCCTTGAGCGACTAATCTGGCTTTAAATCTTTGAACTTAACCATTTTTATCAAGCCTTACTTTATAAGTCCACTTGCAGCTAACCACATTTGCACCCGTTGGAGGGACAACTAGTTCCCAGGTGTTGTTGTCTTTCAGGCTTTGAATCTCCTCCTTCATAGCAACTTTCCGTGTCTCGCTTTCATTGCAGGACAAAGATTCTCTGTAGCTTCTTGGCTCTTGAATGGTTTAGGTCTGTACTGTATTTATTTCTTCAATTAAACGAGTTGGTGGTTTTCCTTTATTTTCTCTATTTGACGTTCTAATCGGTATTTCTGTATTTTCTTGTAAGTCGTTGCATATAGCAGTATTTCTTTTTGACAACTGATTGTCAATGGAACTTAGATTTCTTCTACAGAAGATTCTAACACCTTAGGTTCAATCTTTTGGTTGTTGCTTTTATATGGGCTTAGAAATTTCACGTCAAGACTGATCGTAATTTGCCATTTCCACCAAAGATCTGTTTTTACGTTCAACAGTGCCGTTCTGTTGTGGGGTGCGGTGCGGTATGTTGAAACCCAATACCTTCTTTTTCTAAAAACTTGAACACTCTATTAGCTTTGTACGCTCCACCATTGTCTGATCTAATCAATTTAGGTTTTGTAGAAAATTTATTTTTTACCATTTCAACATACTGAACCAAGCAATCAAAAACCTCTGATTTCTCTTTAAGTAAATAAAGTACCGTGTACCTACTGAAATCAACGATGAAAGTGAGGAAATATCTTTTCCTACTAGATGTTGCCGATTGCATTGGACCACAAACGTCACTGTGGATGAGGTCTAAGGCTGCAATGCCTGATTGTCTTTGATTTGAATGGTGAACGTGTCATTTTTGTTTGAATACATACTTCGCATTCACTACTTTTACTACAATCTACAAATCTTAATGAATCACTCAAAATATTTTCTGATTCTATCCGGTCCCCGTAATGCATACAATTTCTTTCATTACTGCATTCTTGAATACACAATGCTTTGGCTTCAGGTGTTTCTTGTCGTAACTTATATAAATTGTCAACTAAATCTCCAACTGCAACCTCGTAGCCACTTTTTTTCATAATTTTGCATTGGTTTCCACAAAAGTTAGCTTCATATCCTTTGCTTGTTAGTTTCTTTATGGATATTTTCCTTGTAGATTAGGCAGATAAAGAACGTCTTCAACGACAATTGTTGCATCTTTGTTCTTGCTATTCATGACCTTTATTTTGCAGGTACCCTTTCCTTTTGATGTGACTTGATAACCATTTGCAACTGTAACGTTTTCAATATGTGAGGAGTTTAAACTTGTGAAATTTTCTAGCTTGTTGGATATGTGGACGGTAGCACCCGAATCCAAAACCCAACCTTCACCAATAGATTCCAATTAATATTAATAATATTATTAATAATATTATTAATAATATTTATGATGAGTCACGACTCACGAGCACGACACTGCACGAACTGCAACAAATAACAAATAAATAACAAAATGGCGCTTTCTTATTTTCTTGCCTTTGTCTTTCTTTCGTCAGTTTTCCTCTCGCATTTTTCAGCACGCTTCTCTTTCGACTTTGTGTTCATACACGAAAAGTTGTAAGTGTGTGAGTGTAAACTCGTCTAATCTCAGATTTGACGTTTCCAAATGGAGCAATAATCGGCCCTAGCGAGGTATTCCGTCGGAGCAGATTTTTTCCGATTTTCTACGAATCGGAGACTTTTTGCTTCGAGGTATTTCTCCGATCAGCTGATCGGAAATTTTCTCCGACAAATTTCAACGCATGCAATTGCATGCGATGAAGTACTTCTAATGGTTGTATTCTTGACAGATACAAATCATTTTTTTACTTGCGATTTAGGTACTATATATCAAGTTATGCATTCGTACAAAAAAAAAAGTTGAGATAACATTTTTCCATGACATTACGATGGTAGACAATGCCAAAAAAGTGGGTCCCGGAAGTCCGTCTGTCTGTCTGTCAGTCTGTCTGTCTGTCTGTCTGTCTGTCTGTATAAGGAGCTACAGCCTAAACGGATGGGCCGATTAATGTCAAACTTGGTATGTAGCGTTATTTGGCGACTCTCCAGAGGGGTTTTTGGAATTAATTTTTTTGGACCAAAAATAACGGTACTTGTCATATACCGATTTTAGTAAAATTAAAATATCTCGAAAACGGCTCTAACGATTTTGTTTAAAAAATTCAAATGTTAGTTTTGAGCAAAGGTCTATCTTTAAATGAAAAAAAAATTTTTTGGGAATCATTATTAACGGTACCTGCCATAGAACCGTTTTTTTCAAATCCGATTATCTCCGAAACTGATTATTCGATTTCAACGAAACTTTTTGTGAAGAAGCATATAATTTAAATATACCTAAGCCAAAAATAAGATTTTGAAAAAAATAATTTTTGGATTTTTAAAAAAATTTTGAAAATTTTTTTTTGAAAAATCAAATTTTCGAAAACGGGACATTGAATTTTTTTGAAATTTTGTTTTTAGATGTTGATTAGTGATTTCTAAAGAATGGCATACCAATTTTATTTTTTAACTTTTTTTCCAAAAAATTATTTATAAAAAATTAGTTTTTAAAAAAACGGCTCTAACGATTTTGAAATTTTTTTTTCTAAAAATGCATCTTAATATATCAATCAAAACTGCATACTTGTTTTGGAGGGCAATTTAATTTCAGATTTTATTTATTTTTTTTTTTAAAAACGAATTTTATTTTTTTTCCAAATTTCTATATAAAAAGTCTTAAAAATTTAAGCAACTTTAACTCTAAGAGCAAGTTCGTGCGACCCAGTCGTGCATTTTATTTTTTTCCGAACCCCTTCGACAAGTTTTTGTTGCGGAATAAATAATTTAAATGTAAGTAATAAGGAAAAAAAAAGTATTCCCTTCAAGCAAACGAGTCCGACCTCGGTCCAAATCCGCTCCGCCTGAGTCGGACCTCGACTACGAAACGGGTCCCACGGCGCGCCAGTTAGACTATCAGAAGAATAAATTACAATATAAAAAATTTGTATTCCTAGGAATAATCTCTATGAGGTTTATCTGACTATTGAAAAATTGGCCCTTAATGTATAAATTAATTAAATAAACATTTCGTTTTGTGTACTTGCACTTTTTGTATATAATTTCTTAAACATAAACTAAGAAATTTAAATTGAGGCATAATGTTCGATTTCAGAACTTAAAACCGACGTATGTGAAAGACAAAGACGA
Organism: Episyrphus balteatus; assembly: GCF_945859705.1. Lineage (NCBI taxonomy): Eukaryota > Metazoa > Arthropoda > Insecta > Diptera > Syrphidae > Episyrphus > Episyrphus balteatus. Next base: position 58,036,810 of record NC_079134.1, on the reverse strand, counting down.
TGAATAGTACTAGGATTGATTGTCCAGTTTTAAAACGGCAGTAAAATAAAAACTGTATGACCTTTTTGGACACGTTATAAAAATATATTAAGACAAAGATATAGGCAAAAAATTATACAAAGTAAAAATGACATTAAATTAGTACAAATGATGAATACACAAAATGGGTGCGTTCACGTACCGATCCAAGGGTATCCGGATACCTTTGAGTTGTTGTAATCCCATATAAAATCTTAGCTGATCGTAAACATGTGTTACAAGCAAACAAATACAAAGGTATCCAAAAAATTTCTGGATTCTCGTGTATCTTATGGGAGATTTGATGAACAGCTGATTCGTGTTCACAAACGTATCGGATACTTAGGTATCTTGGATAGGGTATCTGTGCGTACGTGAACGCACCCAATGACATTTAAGATATGGGGGCATTAAAAAACATCTGTTTAATGTGAATGCATTCAGTGTGCTCCACTTGGTGACGTCATAATCTCCAACATTCTCCCCCGCCTGGAGCTGTGCTTCATTACAAATAGCAAGATTTTGTTTTTTTTTCGTCAAGTTTCTGCTCCCCCGTCTTGGAAAATGAATATGTCTTGTAATCCCTTTGCATTCATAGATATGTTCATTGACAGAGGGTCATTTCTCATTGGCCTTGGATTATGTTACATGAAAAGAGACTCAAAATATTTATTAACAAAATTGAATAAATAGAGACAATTCGACAACAAATAAACAATTAAACATGCTAAACCGGTTTAACCTGTTGAGAACCTATTTTTATCAAAGACCATTGAATTGGTTGTTTGTTGACATCGACGACGATTTACTGGTCCTTTGGAAATGAATGTTCTCTTTGATGGTCGATTTTTTTTTTAGAAATAGTTGATTTAATTTGATTGTAATATTCTTATATTAAATTTTGATTGAGTTTGTTTATTGATAACGATTTCGTGATTAATAATATTTTGAGATTTCTTTATTGATTGAATTGTGTATAAGAAATTTAAAGATTATTATCTCTTGATACGAAGACAACTGACAGGTGCATCATTTGTTTGCTAGAGTGTGTGTGTGCAATAAATAGGCAAGTCGATATTGTTTTTTTTTTTTGTTTTTAATTCTGGAAACGCCATTGAATTGCTGAGTGGACTGTATTTAGTGTTTTTTTTTATGATTTTTTTTTTTTTATGAATGATTTTGTATACAATTTTGTACATTTAAATTGATGCTTTATAATTTTTTTTTTAAATAAAGAAATTTTAAATTGTTGATGATTATTTGATGGTTAGTTTATTATAAATTGTGATTATTTGAGTATAGTTGTGTTGGATGATTTGATGATTCGTTGGAGGGAAGTGGACACAATTTAGTAATTGGCCGACGACATTCTCCTTGTTGAGTTTTTACCACCCTAGTTAGTGCGTCTGATCCTGGATATGTTTCCGTAATGCGACCGAGAATCCATCTCGCTGGATCTTTGATCAGTACCAGATCACCAATTTTCATCTGCGGACACGGTTTTACCCATTTAGGACGCTGTTGTAGCCTGGATAGTGTTATGTACTTGAGTACATAAATTAAAAACTCTTAAATACTTACTTAAGTTAACATTTATTGAAATATAAAATAATACGAATATTATAACATTGAAAGTTTAAGCTCTTAGTTCTTGTTAGTTTAACACGTGTAGTCAGAATGAATTGTCAGTTTTGATTCGAGGTTTTACATGAGATCTTTTGTTTCTGTTCGTTTGTAAGTTTACATTATGTTTATACACGACATGACATATGACATGACATGACACGCCCCTTTTATAATAAATTGATTAAACATACATTTTTAGTCAATACTTAAATCATAATCCTTTAATTTGACTCTTGGTTTTATTACCCTCTTCGAACCGCTTGGTTGTTCAGGAATGTCCGGTATAGGTTGAGAATTTGAATTTGCTAGTATATCAGGTACGGCTTTCGATGTTTTCATATCTGGAAATAGTAATTTAATACTCATTATAGAATCTGAATTATCAATTATTGCTTTAGATGAAATCGCTTGATAAATGCTTCTATCAATTAATGAAGTTTTGTTAGAAGAACACTGTTTCGCTGAAGAACAAGTCGGTTCTTCTTCTAAAAATTGAGCTCCAGGCGAAGCGGTGGTGTAATAGTCTTCAGGAGATGCAAAACTTTTGCTGCAATCTTTATCAACGCTTTTTTCTGGAAATTTGTTAGGACGAATGTACACATTATTTCTTGTGAAAAATTTGTCATCAATTGTTTTAATAACATAACGGCGACTCGATTTTTTTTTAACAATTTTTCCTGTTGTCCAAGGAGTTTTATTATTTTTGCGAAACCATACTGTGTCCTTCACACAATATTCTTTATAAGGTTTTGTTTTGAGGTTCGCGGCTTGAGATTTAAGACCATTAGTTGCGGTGGTTCGATAATCTAATTTTTTTTTTAACTGGTTCATGCAATGAAATTGGAATTCGTCTTACTGCAGCAATATGTGGAACCGCATTCTCCTTTAGGTGTTTTTTAACTGGTTTTAATGAACCACGGCCTTCAATCACGTCTGCAAACTCAGCGATAATGGATTCTGGATTTTCTTTTATTTGATTGTTGTTGAACACAAGCTCACATATATTTTTTTTATTAATGAGCTTAAAATATCTGCATGCCTCAAGTCCAAGAATTGTTTTTACATCCAGATAAGTGACTAAAAATCGCTGCTTACATTTAATTCCATTGAGTTCAACTTGCAAATAACATTGGCCAACCAATTTAATTACTGAACCTCCTAATGCTTTCAAAATATCCTTGGTTGTAAGCACATTCGGTTTATTTTTAAATTGCTGCAAACAATTAACAGAAATAACATTTGACTGAGCTCCTGTGTCAAGTTTACAATTAATCAGATTTCCATCTATAAATGCATTCACCGACCAGTCTTTCGAAGAACATTCGGATTTGCCAGCTAATGTGGAGATTGTAAAAACTTCACCCTCATCATGGTTGTCATTGCCAGTCTGAATCTGATGGACGTGGTTGTAGTTATTTTTATTTTGTAGAAGGTTTTTTTTTATATTTCGGCGAGCTTCTGCATTTCTTTGCCCAGTGATTCAATTTGCCGCAATTATTACACTCATCACCATAGGCTGGACAACGCCGGGGATCGTGCAGCCGTCCACACTTGTTGCATGTCTGATTTTGGTTAGTATTCTTTATTTGAAATTTTCTTTTTTTTATGAAATCTATAGAAACTTCTTGATTTTCTACACTGGCAGAGGACATGCAATTTGACTGGCTATGAGATAACTCACTTATTCGGCACTGCTCTACAACAATTTTTTCGGATGGAGTTTTTTCACGCATAAGGCGCTCGCGTAAGGCAGAATTTGAGATACCAATAAGCAATTTATCCCGAATGTTTCTTGATAGCGAATTGCCAAAATTGCAGTCGATAGCATGTTGTTTGACTTTGTTATAGAACACATCAAATTTTTCTTCTGGAAGTTGTCTAAAATTTGAGTTCCAAAATAAATAACTAGAAAAGATTTCATTAGAAAATGATTTAAAGAAGTCATCAAATTTAGCCAGGACTTGTTCAAACTTAACTTCAGTGCACTGTGGTTTCGCCCATATGACAAAAATAAAAAAAATAAAGTTCGTTTTTTCTGTCCCAAGTGACTTATTCTAATAAATAATAGTTCAATATTTACTGCTGCATACATTTTTTCTTACAAGTCACGTGATATCTATTTTGTTTTAGCTTTCAAAGTGAACTGATTATTCAATTTTTGTTGAAAACAGGTGTTAATAAATTTGATAAAATTCAAGTATTTTTATTTTTTATAAAAGTGAAGTTATCAATATTTTTTTGAAATGGAATTACAAAAGGAAGGTGTGTAGATTATTTTATTTATTTTTTTGTCATATTTGAACGCTTAATTTTATATTTATGTGGGTAGAGTCATGTACCATTTACGCGTTATTTCTATTTTTGTCAATCTTCAAGTAAACTTTTAAAATAGTTCTTAACCTAACTTAAGCAAAAAAAGTTGTTTGTTATAAAGAATGATATGTCAGCTTTAAGAAAAACATAATCTTAGCACCCACAATCGGCCACAAGTTGCGCAATTGAGGTTTAAGTGTTGTATGTTTTGAGCCTTTTTGAGCCGTTTTGATTTTTTGTTTTTATATTAATTTTCCTTAGGTACGATCTATTTTTGCCTGTAGTGTGATATAAGCAGATCAAAATTAATTTTAATCTTCGAAACGTGACGTCATAGATTTTTTTGACTCCGGATTTGAATTTAAAACGTTAAAATCTATGAGAAAAGTATATTTTGGTTTACTGAAAAAATAAATTCTCAGTTTTATTGAACATTGAAACTTTTCATTATATCATGTGTTCTTATATTTACTTAAAAACATAGTTGGCAACCATATAACCCCAATATTTTCAATTTTCTTATGAAACATAAATAGAAGAGATCTCAAAATTGTGATAAATTTAAAAAAAATGCATGAAATAGAGTAATTAGAGGTCTTAAAGTGTGTTTTACTAAATTGGCATTTTTTGGACTTTGTTCTCAAGTTTTTTGATTTTTTGTAAAGAACATGAATTTATGAGTTCTAAATCTTAAATCTAACACCTTTTTGGCATGAATTTAGCCCAATTTATAGCTTATATACTGTTTGGAAAATGAAAATTCTATTTTAACGCTCATTCTTTCTGCCATTTTGGAGCCGCCATTTTGAATAAAAAAAAGTTGGCAGCCTTTTTGTATTCTCCATACTTTAATCATTGAGTGTACCAAATTTCATGACTTTTCCAGAAATGGCCGTGCAAATGAATTTTGTCGCCAAAAACGTCAAATGGCACCACTGTGCAGCACTGTTAAAAGTGTTTCACCTATGATAAAGTGTGCCGGTGTTAAGGCTTGGAAATCCTCCGGGTCATCTGTTAGGGGACACAAAGGCCTAGAGTTCAACCACGCTTCAATTTGTGTTAAAAGCGTGGTGAGCTCTTCAAATGTCAGAGTCCCATTCCCGGCGATTCTTTTAAAGTGATACTTGACATTCTTCACACCTGCTTCCCATAATCCTCCGAAGTGTGGGGAAAAAAGTGGAATGAAGTTCCGTTACGTTCCTTGTGTGGATAACATCTCAGCAACCTCCTTCCAATCGTGAAGTCCAGATTTGAAAAGACGACCCAATTCAGCATCTGCTCCTACAAAATTAGTGCCACAGTCACTGTAGACATGGCTGCTGACTCCTCTTCGCCCTGCGAATCGAAGAAATGCTTCAAGGAATGCTTGTGTCGTCAAATCGCTGACAGCTTCCAAATGTATGGCTTTAGTACACAAACATACGAAGATGCAGATGTAGCCTTTGTAGCATCGATTCCGACGTGGGTGAATAGTTTAGATATCGTTACTCTGGGTGCTGGTAGTTCTCCCAATAACTGCTGGACTGGCTTACTACGAAATCTGTAACATATATTACATTTATGAAGGCACTTTTTCACCACACGCTTGATGTTGGTTATCCAGTATTTGGTTCGTATATGACAGATCATCAGTTGTATTCCACCGTGCAGAGTTTTATAGTGTGCATCTTGAATAATTAAATCTGTTAGGTGATGCCCTGATGCTAAAATTATAGGGTGTTGTTGACTGTATGGAATATTTGCATGTTTAAGTCTTCCACCAACTCGAATGATTCCGTCGCTGTCTGTGAATGGATTGAGTGATCCCATGCCTCTGGCTCGACAAATCCCCTCTAGAAACATGTTGTTTTGAACACATATTGCAATTATGTTATGCGCTTTATTCGTTTCCATCGGTGCTTCGAGGCCGGCAAGCTTTGTGTATAAATCGCAAGCAATAGGCTAAAGTTCTTACCAGTCGGCTTAGATTCGAAAAACGTTGTATTAACAAAAGTAAAAAATTGTCTGATACTTTCGCATGATGAACTTTAATTGTTTTCTTTTCTTCAACTCCAGTGAGATTATCTGGCTGCCTAGGAGGTTCAAAATTTCCGTTGGATGACAAAAAAGAAGGCCCCTTCCACCAAAGAGTTGTATGAACCAATGCAGAAGGTAGAACACCTCGTGAGGCTGGGTCTGCAGGGTTTTGTTGTGATGGTATGTGTTTCCAAATATTTACTGGTGTAAGCCGTTGAATTTCACCAACTCTATTTCTAACGAACGTTTCCCATTTTGAAGCTGTTGATTGAATCCAACTTAGGGTTATCATGGAATCTGTCCACGCGTGCATGGCTAGATCATTCCTTTGGAGAGTTTGGGCAACATGATTAAGAAGTTGTGCAAGAAGAACCGCCCCGCAAAGTTCTAGGCGAGGAAGGCTCACGGGTTTCAAAGTTGCAACTTTTGATTTAGCGATTATTATGTTGACGTGAACCTTACCCTGCACATCTTGTGACCGAAGGTAGACCACCGCACCGTACGCTTTCTCCGATGCATTGCTAAATCCATGTAACTCAAGTTTGTTTGAAGAGGTGACAATCTGTAGCCATATAGGAAGCCTAATGCTCGTAATTGCATTCAAATCGTTGTAGAAAACGTTCCATTCTTGCAAGACTTGTGGTTCAATGTTGACTCACGCTCCTCGATAGGTACCCTGCAAACCAAACCTCAGTAGTTTAGGGGAAAATACAACCACAAACAAAGCTTATTTTGAGGATGTATGTGTTTCCTTATTTACCAAAAGCTCTCCCCTCCAAAAATAGAAGTTTTGTTTCTTCTTTGATAAATGGGAGGAAAAGAGCGCGATGTATACAATGCACAAAGTTTTGTCTCTTTTGTAATGGCGGCTCGCGTTTGATTTGACTTTTCCTACATTTTATATTTTCTAGTGAAACCAGTAAAACCTTGATAGCCACAGCCACAGCAACATCAAAAAAATTTTTTCGCTGCTGCATTTGAAGAATAAAAATAAAAACAATTTAATTTAAAAAATATATTATCTTCTCAGTGTTGAGTGTAATTTGTGAAAACTATTTTCTCTAAACAATATCTACCACACAAATTCTTCGGCACGCCACAAAAGTTTATTTCCACCATCAAAATGCACAGCCTCAGCCTTGTGCATTTAGAAAAAAAAGTAATACAAAAATGATACAAAAACAACCACCAATTGATTTGGAAAATAAAGGTATGCTGATTATAAAATTGATAAATTATAAAGTTGTTGATTTTTCTGTCTTTTAGTGTAATCAATTCCAGACATCATTGACTAAGTTTACAGCAGCTTCAGCCTTGAGCACTTAGAAAAAAAAATCAAAACAAGATACAAAAACTACCACCAAAGTGCAGACTGCAGAGTATTTTTTTCTTTTTCATTTTTCTCAAATGGCCAGGGCACAGTCGCGTGCCCAAGGATCCTTTTTTTATGTATTTTGTTTTCAAAAAAAAAACTATTTTGTGTTTTCCAATAAAATATTAAATAATAGTTGTTTAAAAGAATTTTTTGTTTGTTTTGAAGATTTTTTTATTTTCAGATGAAATTAAAATATGGATTTTAGCAATACGGATATAAACCCATGAAAGTGCTCCAAATAAGTACTTTAAAAGTACAAGTTTCAGTGCTTTTTCTGTTGGTAAAAAAGTACTGCAAAATGTCTTTGCAGCAAAATGTTATTGACGTGATATTAAGATGGAGATGTTATCGTTTTACTTTCTCAGCCGACATTGAAAAAATGTACCGGCAGATATGGGTGACAGAAGCAGATTCATATTACCAATTAATATTGTGGCGTAAGAACCCTTAAGATCAGCTTAAGGTATATCGTCTCAAGACTGTCACATTCGGTACAGCAACGGCTCCATATCTGGCCATCAAACCATAATGGAGGCTGCACATGATACAAAACAGAAATATCCTAGAGCCGCAAAAATGATTGAGCAAGAAATGTCAAAGAAAAGTCAAAGAAATACCCAGCAAACGCAGAACTACAGAAAAAACCGGTGAAATATGTACGTAAAAGAAGTACTTCTTTTCCACTGAAAAAAGATAGGAGCTCGGGAAAAAACTCAGTTATATACTTTCTGTTTATAAGAATACGTGAAGCAGCTATCTCTTTCTTGCATGCAAGATGAAATAAATTTCCCCTCCATTAATAGTACAGACAAATGTACTTAAAAAGTGCATCAGCGAAGCACTTCTGGAAGTGGTTCTGATGTACATTTTCCAGTACTTTTTTACCTACAGAAAAAGCACTGAAACTTGTACTTTTAAAGTACTTATTTGGAGCACTTTCATGGGTTTTTTAATTTCATCTGAAAATAAAAAAATCTTCAAAACAAACAAACAATTCTTTTAAACAACTATTATTTAATATTTTATTGGAAAACACAAAATAGTTTTTTTTTTGAAAACAAAATACATAAAAAAAAGATCCTTGGGCACGCGACTGTGGCCTGGCCAGTTGAGAAAAATGAAAAAGAAAAAAATACTCTGCAGTCTGCACTTTGGTGGTAGTTTTTGTATCTTGTTTTGATTTTTTTTTCTAAGTGCTCAAGGCTGAAGCTGCTGTAAACTCAGTCAATGATGTCTGGAATTGATCGCCACTAAAAGACAGAAAAATCAACAACTTTATAATTTATCAATTTTATAATCAGCATACCTTTATTTTCCAAATCAATTGGTGGTTGTTTTTGTATCATTTTTGTATTACTTTTTTTTCTAAATGCACAAGGCTGAGGCTGTGCATTTTGATGGTGGAAATAAACTTTTGTGGCGTGCCGAAGAATTTGTGTGGTAGATATTGTTTAGAGAAAATAGTTTTCACAAATTACACTCAACACTGAGAAGATAATATATTTTTTAAATTAACAGTGCTATTCTGGGCAACCTCACTGATGTCTCACAAGTCACAATAACCTCATAACTCGAGTTAAACTCGATTTTGTGACTTTTTCGTATTCTAACGAAAACCTCACAGTCACAAGAACCTCATAAGGTGTGGTGAGTTTGATTTTGTGAGGTTTTTCGAATTCTGGCGTACCCTCACAACTTGTGAGCCTCATAAAAATTGTAAAAATTTACTAGAGTTTTGACTTTTATTTCCATAAAATGTTTTGAAAACAAATTAAAGTTTTTTTTTATTTGTGATTCAACAAAAATGGAATTCGACCTTGTTTTGATTTACCCCAAGCAGTGTCCCAAACGTTTGCCATTGGATGTTGGTTGTATCTGGAGATAGTTTCTCATCGATGTTGAAATCATCGATGAATATTTGCGACATGGCCTGCGTCGGCGTTACTTTGGACAATGACTTTTTTAATCACAGGATTATGATTTTAAGCTTGATAATGTAGCTCTCTTTCATTATCTCAAGGAGTAGCCATCATTTATCACTTCGCTCAAATCGAAAGTGAAAACGAAGTTCACGGACACACAAACGAAGGAGCCAATGTTGGAACCATAAGATTTCTTTGAATTTCTTAAATTCAACACAAACGCTATATTTTGATGCCCTAAAAAATGCATTTGAATTGGAAGAGGTTGATAAATTCGACGAGTTTGTTGATAAAATTGATATCGAAAAAAGCACATTCGAAAGAACTCATATACAATGCAGATATGATTGTCATCAATTTCAGGGAACTGCCTCTTGCGAGAAATTGACAAAGCCTATAATAAAATTAGTGTCATGAAAAAGTACACCTCTGCTTATCCTTTTGGCCTTAGGTGAAAATTGTAGTTCCCTTTTCATTCTAGCAAATGAATTAGACCCAAAAGAATAATCGTTGAGATTTTTGCAATGCATTATCCACCTCAGTGTTTCCCTTCCTCTTTAGTGTTCCAAACTTCGAAACCAATGTAGATCGGCTCCTGCTTTGAAACGCTCCCCACCTTTTATAACGCTCGAACTGTGTTAATACATAGTTATGTTACACATAACCACAGTAATATCCCGCATATTAAAAAAAATAAACCATGTCTGAGAACCTCTGCAAGAAGTTAAGTTGTTTTGTAAAATAAAAGTTTGGTAAATGGCAGGCGCATCTCGGTTTCTAGTCCAAAAGGTCTTCCGTTTAATAAAATCATCAGTAAATTCTATTTCGTTGATCATTTTGACGATACGAGAAATCAGAAAAAGCTTGGACTCGCTCTCAAGCCAAGAAGGATGACATTGCTGAAGAAATAGCCAAATACGATGACATATGGAAATTCGAATCATCTCAAAGAATCGTTTGGAAGAACGATATTGGACTTGTTCTCTAATCAAAATCCAAACATGCTGCAATCTCATCGCCTTTAAGTAAACTCTTCAAGTTTGAAGATAAACCATTAGTAGTACAATATGAAGTCACAATAATGCAGGTATGACTGTTTAGTTTTTTTTTCGTTAAAGAAATTTGATATGTTTTTATAAACGAATCATAAAAAAAAACCAACAAATAAAAATAATAAAAAAAAAACACCACCAAATAAAAATTAAATCAATGATTGTGTATTCCCAGTAATTTATCTCCTAATTATGGGTCTATCTCCTATTTATGGGTAACAGGAAAGAGGCAGAGTTTCTATTTCGTATATCTGTAAAACACTGTAAGGAGATGATGTAATTTAAACAGGAGGAAGGTGGCCTTGATTTCGCTTTCAATATCCGTTTCCAATCTTTTTTGTGGCAAAGTTATTAACTTTAACCGTGAAACTTTTTTTTAATAAAAAGATACCTTTGCATATTGTTCAACCCCAAACTGTTTTGTCTTGCCTTCGTATTATAAGTTTTAATTCAAGAAACACCACAGTTAATTGCAAGATCGTAATAACAAATTTAACTGTTTTTTTTTTTTTTATTTATTTGTTTAGATATTACATATTGTAGGACATTGTCCCTTATTTATATGCTAAGTTATTCAAAAAAATGAAAATGTAAACAACGAATAAGTAACTTGTATAAATTTACTTGAATTTTAAAGAATATCAATTAAGTCGTAACAATTGACTTAAATCTTAAATACTTAATATAAAGAAAACAAAACTAGTCTTCATGAGTACAATCATTTGAACAAGAAAAACGCACAAGAATCGGAAGTTATACAAAAGTAGCAAATACCAAACGCTTGAACTTATTAACATTGTGTGTAGATCGAATTTGTCTTGAAAGGCCATTCCAAAGTTTAATGCCACGAATTAGAAATGACGATGAGGCTCGAGTACTTCTGTGCCTAGGTATAGAAATTCTATTTGAAGATGTTCTTCTCAAAAAAACAATTTTTTGAAAAATATATGCTGGCAGTGATTTGAAAATGATTTTGTGAAGAGTGCAAATAACTCTTAGCTCCAAAAACGACGAAAACGATATTCCCAAAAAAGATTTAGTAAAACCAGAAATATGCTCTCTCCTCTTTATGGAATAAACATATCTGACGACATCATTGAAGCATACCCTTAATCTTGACAGTACTACACCAGTAGCACCTGAAAACATTTCAGCACCATACAAAAAGTGGGGAACTAAAAGAGCCTTGGCAAGCTTAATTTTGATATGAAGAGGCAAATATTCACTAATATTATAAAGTTTGCGCAGGATAAAATTAGTTCGACTTATAAGATTGTTAATATGAGCTTCCCAAGAATTTTTAACATTTTAATATAAAACAAAATCATTTAGACATGGCTATCTGCCGTCTGCCGAATTGACTATTTATATACTTTTACAATATTATTTATTTTTTACATTTAACTTTTAATTTTACAATTAGCTATTTTTAATTTATTTTATTTATTTATTTTTTTTTTTATTAACAATTATCACATAATAATAAGAAAAAAAAAGTGATTCATCAAAAAAGTCCTTGTAAGATTCTATTTCGATACCTTAAAGCAATTGTACAGAACTGATACAGTTTTGAAACATTCATTTGATTTAATTCGAATATGACTTCCTCAGTGGCTAGAAAATCTTTTCCAAAAATACATCTTCTCGTTTCTCTTAGAGTAGGACACTTTCCCAAGAAATGCACAACGTCTTCCCTCTCCATCCTGTTGCATATATTGCATATGACTGGAAGATCTGCTCTGTGAGGTATGTAGTTAAGGTTTAGAATTTCAGCTCGTAGTCTGACCATCATTGAAATTTCCCTGACACTAAGCTCATCCCGGAAGTAGTTTGACTGCTGCAAATTGTGGTTAAGCTGGCAGTAGACCGTACGATGTAAGGAGTTTGAAGCTTCATCCATGTACTTCGTTGTAGCTGCTTCATCTACCTTGGAAATAATTTGATACATGTCCTTTTTTAGTTTGGAAAGGTCCTCAACATTACAAACCAAATTAATTCCACAATTTTCTGCCAAATCAAGCCATTCGCGGTACCATCCACTCCTTGAATTGATAGCCTTAAGAGCTGCTATTTTGGGTAAACGATAGTCTGCCAAATTTAAGTTTCTTATTATATAATCCACTTGCAGTTTTAATGTTTTCACAAAAAGTGGAGAAATTCCCGTTTCAAGCATTATGACATAGTTCGGTGTGTTGGCCGGCAAATAGAATGCTCGTTTAATGTAGAAGCGCAATAGCTTTTCAACAATCTCATAATATTTGCTTCCCCAAGTTTGTGCAGCGTAAAGCATAATGGATTCTGCTACCGTTTCAAAAATTTTGTATTTGCTACTATGAGCCACAGATTTGTTCATGAAACATCTTTTCCATGTGAGGTTTATCGCCATTTTCGCTTTATTGAGCTTTTCACTAAAGTGTTTCTCCATACTTAAGTTCTTCGTGAAGGTAACTCCTAAGTACTTAAACTCTTTGACCACTTCAATCAATTCTCCATTGAATTTCCACTTTTCGTTTGCGCAATTTCGCCCTCCATATTTTTTGAAGATCATCACTTTCGACTTCTCTAAATTGACAATTAATCCCCAACGTTTGGAATATTCGTGAATCCGATTAATCATTAGTTGAAGTGATTCAGGAGTATATGCGAGCAGCACAATGTCGTCTGCAAATAGCAGAGCTTTAATCAGCGTCCCCGCATAAACAATACCTCCGGGCAACCAGTCGATTAGATCCTCTATGAATATTGCAAATAAAAGCGGGCTTAGTGTGCAACCTTGCCTAACCCCTGATGCAAATTGGAACCAATCAGACTTATCTTCACCATTCCACACAGCAGCTCGAGTGTCTTCATATAAATTTTCAATTAGCCTGACAAATTTCAGAGACATTCCTTTTTCGAACAGCTTATAGATTAGCGATTTACGATCCACAGTGTCGAACGCAGCTTTCCAAGCTTCCCAAGATAAAGTTTCATCAAGTATGAAACCCAAACTCTTTACCTTACTCTGGTAAGGAATAACAACATTATCCAACACAACCGGATCCAACATGAAACTCACTGGCCTAAAATAAAAAGCAATGGCCTGCGATTTGGCTGGGTTCAATTTCAATTTATTTTCTAAAGCCCAAGAGTGAACAGAAAGAAGATCAGAATTAACAGAAGTGAGGAAGGAAGAAACTTCACTTATCGAACAAGAAAAAAGTAACTGCACGTCATCTGCAAACAGATGAACAAGCGAAAAAGAAGTTGCATTATGGAGGTCATTTATAAATATAGAAAACAGAATTGGCCCTAAAATGGATCCCTGGGGAACTCCTGATGTAATTTCTATAAAATCTGATTTATTCTCACCAACACAAACATATTGAGACCGTTGCGATAAGTATGAAAGTATTAAATTACAGGCGCTATTAGAGAAGGAAAAATATCGATTGAGTTTGTAGCAAAGACGAATATGGTTCACACTATCAAAAGCCTTGCTGAAATCTAAAAGTAACAATAAAGAAACATATTTACGATCCATATTCATCTTAATTGTGTCGGTTAAATCAATCAGAGTTGTAGTTGTACTATGAAACTTTCGAAAACCAGATTGATTGCAAAAAAGTAAGTTATTTCGAATAAGAAATTCATTGATTTGCCATTTCATCAAAATCTCTAAAATTTTTGAAGTGGCCGGCAATAAACTAATGGGCCTAAAATCTGACGGTTCTTGAGGGTTAGATTTTTTTCCAACTGGAATAATTTTTGCACATTTCCAAGCTTGAGGATACGAAGAAGTGGTTAAAACTGTGTTAATTACATGCAACAAATGGTGAGATATCCAAGCAAAAATGAACTTAATGAATTTTATTGGAATATCATCAAAACCAGTAGCATTAGATTTGATAGAAAACAATGCATTGTATATCTCGTCAAGGGAAACACAACGAAAAGAAAAGGCATTTTCAATTTCAGGTACAAATTCAACATCATTTTCACTTGTGTTACTCTGAGATTGAGAGAAATAAGAATTAAGAATTGCCGGGTCTAAATTTCCAAAGTCCATTTCATTGTCCTTAAGGCCAATAGTGTTAATTTTTTTCCAAAGATCTTTGCTGGATTGAACACATTCAAACTTACGAATGCCATATTCCCTTTTTAATGCTCTTATTTCACTTTTAACTTTGTTTCTGTACTTACAAAATGTTTTCCATGTATTCTCAGAGGGACTGCCACGATACGCTCTAAAAGAAAGATCCCTTAAATTAATGGCATTGGCACAGGTGAAGTAAGAGGATTAACTTTTTTATTAGGTCTAATAGTTTTGAGAGGCACAAAAGACTCAAACAAATACTTCAAGTTAGTGTTCAAGAAATCAACTTGAAAACTGGAATCATTCGTACTATAAAGGACATTAAAATTGATCTTCGACATACTGGCATATAATTGATTAGTATTAATCGAGCTAAAATCTCTTATTTTAATTTCAAGATCAACTATTTCTGGAATTATATCTAAAGAAATAAAAATAAAAGCATGTTTTGAAATAGCTGGTATCCAGAACTGATCTTTATATTGTACTGAATCAGGGTTATTTACTATTATAAAATCCAATAAAGAGGTATTCGAGTGGAAACTATCAAAATGCGTTGCAATATTACTGTGAATTGTGTGCATGTTACACCTACTTAACAAATTATCACAAGATATCTTTTTGTTGCTATCGAAAAGATTGTAATTGAAGTCACCCATGACATAGACATGGCTATATTTTTGAGTGAAATCTGTCAAAATAGGTTCAACTTTTGAAAATTCTCCTTTGGGAAGATAAATGACACCTATGAGAATTTTACTATTGCCAGAGGAGATTTCCGCAAATATGAACTCTATACCAGGTTCTGTACATTTCAATATTTTTGTAGGTCGAATTTGATCGTCAATATACAATGCCACACCACCACCTCTTAGCCGCGGTCTGTCATTTCTATAAACTTTGTAACCTGGAATACCTACAGACAAATCACTGTGATAACTCTTGAGCCATGTTTCAGATACACCAATCATGTCTAAATAGTGGCCACTAAGAACGGATTTGATTTCATTTTACTTGGAACTTTTGTTGTTGAGACAAAAACTTTGGCAGTTAAAATGGCCAATATTAAGATAGTTTTTCCGATGCTTGAGCGTATCTCTGAGATAACTTGAGTCACTTGACTGTGCTCCCAAAATAAAATCATCCATTGATAAGTTATACAAATTGATTATGAGATGAAAGTTAGTTATTAAAAAAGGTAATAAAGAAAGAAAATGTAAAAAGTTGTTACGATTTTTCAATTTATTTAATAAACAAAAATAAAATATTTAAGTATTAGGATATTCAAAATTCGATATTCAATTAACTTACAACAATAATTCATTAGGGCAAATATGTGCCCGCCTTTTTAATAGAAAAATAAAAGATTAAAGAACTTGAATTAATTTCATAATGTTAAAAAACAAAGATATCTTTATGTATGAGAAACAAAAATATAGAGAGGATAAATTGAGGAAGATACAAAATGAGAGAAAAAAAAAAAATAATAATAACACATTGTGTAAATACAATAAAAAAAAAAAAAAAAAAAAAAAAAAAACATTATGCAATTTATAGGATAATAAATAATTCAACGACGCAATGTGCGCTTTGTAATGTTGGCTCCAACTCCAGGTGTAGATTTTTGATTCGATGAAATCTTCGATGCTTTTGATTTTCCAACAGATTTTTCTTTATGGTCAGCAGATTCATTGATAAATATGACATCTTGTTCAGAATTAGAATTAGCGACGACAGGATTTGAAGAATCAGATTTTGTTTCGATGTTTGCGACAGCCGAATTGTAGTTCGGAATATCAGATTCGGAGTAAATAGATTTTATAGATCCATCAAGATTTATAACTTTAAAAAATTTAAACCCAGAGCTAAAGGATTTTATTTTTCCATTTTTCAACAGATCGACACAAATCTTACGAACACTGTACATTTTTTTTGTTAAATTGTCATTGAGAAACACTCTAGATACAATACCCAATTCAGGACATATTTTATCCAATGTGAGCGATGGTGATTGAGCAAAATAGTTTTTCATGACACGATCTCTTGTTGTTATTGATAAAAACTTAATCAGCAAAATTTTTGAATCACTTGATAGTCTAAAAACTTTGGAAAAATCTTCAGCCCTTATGTTAACATTGAGATAGGAACAGAGCTTTATTGCAAAGACGAAAATATCCATTTCTATTTCAGGACACCCCGACACTAAGATATCTAGTCTTTTGTTCGTAAATTCTATTATTTCAGAGCACTCACAACTTTGAGACTTAGGAATTGAGTTCAATTTAATTTTAATGTCCAAAATCTCATTATTTACGCACAACATTTTTGTCTCCAATTGGTCTGAGACTTCTTTAGACACAATTTCAGGTAAGTCTTTTTTTATGTCATCAGCAACCGAGTTCAAGCGCACATTCATTTGAGTGAATAGTGATTAAATTGTTTTGATATCATGACAGGTGAATCGGAGACAGAACAATTTTCACACAGAAGAATAGGTTCATCGTCAGTAGCATTGGCTAGAGCTAAATTGCAGCCCAAACAATTCGGCATAGCTTAGGTTTACCGATCACTCTTGTTTATTTTTTTTATTACAAAATGTATGTACTTTATGTTATTGACTAGCACTGCACTGCAGGGAGGTAATTGAAAAAAAAAAAAAAAAAAAAAAATATACAAAAAAAAAAAAAAAAAAAAAAAAAACCAGTTTCGATCTCAGAGAGAGCACTGGGTGATTTATGTGAGAGAGTAAACCACATGCACTTGTTGGTCTTATCAATTTAATGAAAATGATAATTACAGGGAATTATTTATTTAAGGAAAACTGCAATTACAAAAGATCTTAATAAATTTTTTTTCATTTATTGTATTCACAGTACTTTAATTAATAAGTTTAGATAGTTTCAATAAACTTTTAGGTTGAAATTAGGTCAATTAAAATTTTTTTTGGCAGAGCACACAAAGCACGTTGCTTATTCGTTTGACATTTTCAACTTTTTTGTTTCTCTGCATTACTAACTGGTACCCAAGGATCTTGATTTAAACTAAAGGTTTGTCTTGCTTGAGTTGATTTATGGACGGAACCTACAAATTCATTATTAAAAAGATTATTCATATGAACCTCAGAGATTAAGTATTTAGATTAGACGGTTTTGGTTTAATGTATAAGATTTCATGTTTTTTTGTTTATAAAATTCTAAATACAAATTAACAAACAACAATAAAAAATTAAAACAAACTTAGAGTACAGACGACCTAGGTTGCAGTAGATTTTTTTTTAGGTCCAATTGAATCACTGGATTGTACGCTCAACACTGCACTGCCAATTGTATTGCTCGTCACAACTGGTTTAATTAAATTGTCCAAATTCACTAACGCTCAGTTTTGGCCCAAGAAAGATTGTGGTTTTTTACAATGATGGCTTCTTGTTGATAATGGATCCAATTTATCCAGAAGTAATGCTAAATTTTAGAAGTGTTGACTTGATGAAAAGGTACAGACTTCTCTCGGTCGATAAATGCTTTCTTTCCTTTACCCTATAAAATATTTTGATTAGTCAATGTGAGTAGATTAAAAAATATATCTTCTTACCATGTCTTAATTGTTTTTATTTTTATAATTCGAAGATATAAATCCAAAAGTGTGCATATTGATTTTTTTTTATTTTATTTGTTTTGATCAGCTGGCTGTCATACTTAGAAACTCACCTCATTCTGTGGTGAATTTTTTGTGAGGTTTCTTATGAGGTTTTTCGCAGAATACCAAATTGTGACAACCTCATAAGAAAACTCACAAAAAAAACCTCACAAAAAATTGTGACTTGTGAGCATCACAACTCCAGAATAGCCCTGTAAATTGTTTTTATTTTTATTCTTCAAATGGAGCAGCGAAAAATTTTTTGATGTTGCTGTGGCTGTGGCTATCAAGGTTTTACTGGTTTCACTAGAAAATATAAAATGTAGGAAAAGTCAAATCAAACGCGAGCCGCCATTACAAAAGAGACAAAACTTTGTGCATTGCATACATCGCGCTCTTTTCCTCCCATTTATCAAAAAAGAGTTTATTTTTTCAGTAGAAACAAAAATTCTATTTTTGGAGGGGAGAGATTTTGGTAAATAAGGAAACACATACATCCTCAAAATAAGCTTTGTTTGTGGTTGTATTTTCCCCTAAACTACTGAGGTTTGGTTTGCAGGGCGTGGTGAGGTAAGAAATAATGATTTTTGTCAACGAGAGATTCTTTTATTTCTACCATGTGACCTAATTGCAAATATTCTTCAAGACACGCTGTGTATTGGTGACGTAGATTGATGTTTGTAGCAAGACGTTTTTCCAGGCTCATAAAACGTTGGAGTGCACCTTCATAAGACCTTCCTAATTTTGGAAATGTGTTTCCTTCAAATGGAAGAGCCACCTGGTAATGGAAATCTGCTGGCTTTTTAACATTCCTCGTGTAAATTTCTTCACATTCGATATTTTCTAGGGTATCAATGGATTTTTACCGAACTGTATAACCCCTGCAGGTGTTATTACCCACTTTTAAAAGTGGCAATAACACCTACTTCGAAAAGGCATAAAGCCCCACCGTTGTGTTTTCATTCTGAATGTGAATAATAAGCACTTTCACTTGTCATAAGGCATTTAAAAATTGAGGAACGTATGGGGGGCATGCTGCCCCCCTGCAACCCCCCTGCTCACTATAGGATTTGGAGTGTATGGCGCGTAGCATTTCAATTTTTTGGTGTTCGATCGTATAAAGTGGGGCAGTTAAAATTGGAAAAAAAATAAGAAAAGGCTATAACACCCGCAGGTGTAATTGCCATATTAAAAAGGAAATAAAGCCTGCAGGGGATATCTCCTTTTCATTTAGGTAACAACACCTGCAGGGGTTATTGCCGCAGGTGTTATTGCACTGCACCGAAAAATATAGTCACCACACGTATCAGTTAACATTGACAATAACATATCTTTAACTTAGTTTTAACTCTTTATTTATATAGTTTTTCGACTTTATTTTGCGCAAGAAATCATTTTCCGTGTATAAATTAATAAAAGTACTTGAAAAATCCCGAGCACAAGGTAAACATTGAATGTTCACAACAATATTCTGTCAGGTAAAATTGACGAAAGTCAAATTTTGTTGATTCTCATCAATGTATCAATTTTACTTGTGACTAACATTGATGGCCCTGCGAACGATCAATATTACCTGAAACGAGACTCGTTCAAGTAAAATTGACAGGCAACATTGATGGTGTGTAGGGACCTCATGATTGAATTTCCTTCCACGATACGAAAAAGTTTAGTTTGAAAACGGTGTAAATCTTCCCTTCTGACAATGAAATGTACTTGAAAACGCATACTTTAAGTGCATGCTGTGGTAAGATGTATTCACAAAAAACATTCATAAACCAGACAATTTGGTAAAAGCTAACAAGATCTATAAACAGATCCACATAATGGCTGTGGGTCCTTAGTCCATCATGAGAATTTTGCGTAGTCTTTTGTGTTATCACAATGGAACCATAAGGGTGTAAGTGTGTCACTTTTTTTTAGACATTTATTAATAGTTGGTATAAAATTTTCAGAGAACCATTTTTTCGAATATTAAAAAAAGTCTTGATATCTATAAATGATTAAACAAAATTTACAAAACCAAAAATTAGGATTAGAAAAAAAAATTGTGTGCACCAATTTTTCTAAAATACCTATGAATAGTAAATAAAATACGTAAAAGACCATTTCAAGAGCTTTAAATCCATGGGCTCATTAATTTGGAAACAAACACGAACACAATAGTTTCTTAAATAAAATGGAAAAATAAATTCAGGGCAAATAAGGCCAGGGTTTGCCAAATGATACGAGTTTTCCTGATTTTCTTATTTCTATTTATTATTATTATTTATTTTATTTCTATTATAATTTGGTTTTACAATTTTGGTAGATATAAAAAAAATTATGAGATGGCTTGGTTGCCGTCTGCAAGATTGAACGTTTCTTAGTTAAATTTTAATTTTTAAAAAGTAGATAAGTGGTTATAAGTATGTATTTTCATAAAATAATATTAGCTTAATTTATTTCTTATTTCTATCTGCTTTGAAATTTTTTTCTCTCCTTAAACCCCTCTCCAAT
The DNA here is from genome assembly GCF_945859705.1 of Episyrphus balteatus. Classification (NCBI taxonomy): domain Eukaryota; kingdom Metazoa; phylum Arthropoda; class Insecta; order Diptera; family Syrphidae; genus Episyrphus; species Episyrphus balteatus. The sequence goes on along the minus strand of NC_079134.1, from coordinate 58,016,284 downwards.
CCAAAAGCTCTAGCTGACATCAATTTTAATTTTCAAAAAAGTAGGTACATAGGTACCAGAGAACCAAACGAGTCGAGTATTGTTTACGAACATTGAGTACTTACTCGAAAAAAACGATCTCGAACAAACAGAATCAACACAACTCAAATATGTTCGAGCTTTCCTGTTTAGGAGTATGATGACTCGTAAGTAATCCTACATTTCAAACGAGTTCAAACGATCATTTTTCTTTTCGAGTAAAATCGAGTAAAATGATCGTGAACAAAATGTTTATGATCAATGTGATCGAAATTACTCGAACTGGAAAGGAAATGTTCATAGTGTTCGAAGGTGGTTTTTCTTGTAGCATAAATAAAAGAGATCAGTTTGGTACACAAAAGCAAGTTACATTTTTTTTATTTAAATTAATTAATTTGACAAGATAATGAAATGAAGAATAAAATTAAATTAAATACAGAAAAAAAAGAAAAATTAAATAAATCTTAATGCTAGATAAAAAAAATTGAATAAATTAAATTAAGTTAAAAATTATGACACTTGTATTTATGAAAAAAAAAAATATTTAAATTTTATTTATCTTTAAGTTTGAATTCGCAATCATCAAATTATTTACAGTTTCTGGGTTCAACCTCGATCGTTTTTCTTTAATTATATTTCCAGCCTGTGAAAATGCTCGTTCTGATGCTGCTGATGTTGCGGGAATACAATTCAAGATTTTATGTGCTTGCATTCTTCAAAAAAATGTTTCATCTGAGGTGTTTCAGCACTCGCTTTCTCCAAAACATTGTGTAAAAGATGACCGAAGCAATTGAAACGAAGATTATTTTCCAAAGCTTTGATGACATTGTATCCTCTGTCAGTAACAAAACGAACATAATTTATATTGTCTGTGATTCCATATTCCAAGAAAATAGTTTTTATTTTGTCAAAAATATTTTCTCCTGACAATGGTGCTTCAATTTCATCGGCAGCCAATACTCGTTCAAATAAACTTTCATTTATTATGTAATGAATAGTAAGCGCCAGGTAGGATCTCATTTTAAAGCTGTCAGTCCACAAATCTGTTGTTGCCGACAAGTTTTTAACAAAACCGAGTTCTGTTTTGACTGTTTCCACTAATTTGTTTTTAATATTTTTTACATTGTTGCTTATGGTTGTTCCAGTGGGAAGCATGTCTTTCACGTTAACATGTTCTCCGTATTTAGCACCGATTTTTATACACTCTTTAACAAATGCCTGCATTCCAGAGCCTTCTACAGTAGAAAACGGTCTAATATATTCAATGCACAGCTTCACGGACACATCAAAAACTGCTTTCGTATCGGCCATCGACACAATCACTTCTTTGTTTATATTTGGCAAGGTTTCTTTAAAACATCTGTGCCTCAAAAGGTTCGTCATTTTTTGCACGATCTGCATGCCACAAAGTTTTAGAGTTGGGCACTTTAGTTCATTTGAGTGATCGATCACTTTAGTTCAAATCACGCTACTGAACTAGTTCTGAACTAGTTCATTTTAGTTCAATTTATTTTAATCACTCCGGTTTTGTTAGAATCAAAAAACAAAATTACTTTGTACAAACTGTATCCAAATTTATGTAAAATTGACGCATTCTACATAATAAAACAAGTACAACCTAAAAATAACAGATACATATTTCTTTTTTTATAAAAATTTTTAATTTAGATAGATAGATAGATAGATAGATAGATAGATAGATAGATAAGTTCTTTATTTTTTCAAATTTTCTTATAAGTACAATATTTCATAATAAAAGAAATACAAAGCATGGCTTTATAAGCCGTCTGCCGGAAAAAAAAAACTAATTAAACAAAAAAATACAATATTTGAGTAAAAAGAGATAATATTTCACAAAATAAAGTTTCATAGTTAAAAATATGTAAATATAAATATTAAAGAAAAGAAAAAAAAATTTTTTTTTTAAATTATTATTTTCATCATAATGTGACTTTTAGTTTAGTCAAAACAAAAAAAAAAAAAGAAACTTTGAACCATACGGAATAATGCTCATCATAAAAGTACATTTTGATATATATATAGTATACAAAAGCAATAACAGGTAGTTGTATGTTCATGTTCAATTTAAAGTGTAACTTTTAGTTTAGTCAAAACAAAAAAAATTAAGAAAAAAGAAATATATTGGTGGTGGGCTTTTAGTTTAGCTAAAACAGATAATAATTTATAAGTGAGAAAAAAAAGCAAAAAAATAGGAAGAAGAACTGCATATTTCTCAATTTTTTTTTTTTTCTAATTTAAAGGGCTTTTTGTTTGGCTAAAACGAAAAAAAAAAGGAGAAGATACAATTACTTTAACATCTTGTTACAACTCAAAACAAATTCAAACACTCGTTTCGATACTTTCTTGCGTGTGAGACATAGCGTATAAGAGGCTTCCAGCCACGATCTCCGTTTAGTACACCGACACATTCCTCTTGGGAAAGAAAACTAGAACAAAAATAGAGCCTTCGGATTTCCTGTAATATTGGACAGAGTGCTAAAAAATGCAAAACATCTTCGTTTTGACCAAGGTTGCAAAGGGAACATACAGGGTTTAAGTCTGTTCTATGTGGTCTATAATTCAAATCGACCATTTCCGTTCTGATCTTGAAGATCAAGCTCATTTCAGAAACTGTAAACTCTTCTCTAAAATAGTTTCCTTCACCAAGTTTCAGATTAAGTTGTCTGTATATATTCCTGGATGTTGATGTAGTTCCTCGCGCAACACAAAGCCTATACATCGAGTCATCTATGACAGAGATACATTCATATAATGAATTTTTTAATGCTTCCACATTGTCCACTGGCAATGATATTGAAAGGTTATGTGCTACAGCAAGATCATACCAGTTTTTGACCGGACTATATCCACAACTAAAACAAATTTTAAGGAGCCTTTTTTGCAAGTTTTGGTCTGACCGCTTCATAACTTTGATCATAAAATCGGCGTTAGCCTTTAAGTTTTTCAAGAAAATTTGAGGTAAGCCTGACTCTAGGTGGATAGCATAATTAGGAGTGTTATTAGGCAACCTAAAAATTCGCTTGAAAAAATACCTCTGTATATTTTCCATTTCATCCAACTGTTCGAAACCATATACTTCATTACCATAGCAAAAACAAGTATTCACGGTGGTATTGAAAACTTTGAATTTTGAAATTGGATCTACGAGTTTATTAGCGAAGAACTGGGACCACATTGTATTTATTGCAATTTTTGCAGCGGTTGTTTTTTCTTTTATAAAGGTTTGAATGTTAAGGTTATATGTCATTGTATACCCAAGATACTTAAATTCATTTACGACCTCAATTATCTCACCATCTAAAGTCCAATTCCGCCCATAGCCAATTGATCTATTTCGAGATCTAAAGACCATTATTTTGGATTTGATGGTATTTATTTTAAGATCCCATAGATCACAATACTGTTTCAGCTTGTTAATCTGGAGCTGTAGAGTAAGCGGACTGTCTGATAAAATCACTAGATCGTCAGCATAAAGCAAGACTTTAAAAGTGATATCCCCGAACTGAACTCCCCCAGGTATGCTGTTTTCGACATCGTTCATATACAGTGCAAACATGATAGGGCTTAGAACACATCCTTGAGGGACACCTGCTTCACAACTAAATTCTCTAGATACTTTTCTACCATTCTGAACAGATGCCATCATGTTTTCGAGAATTTTTTCGTAGACTCTGATAAATTTAGTAGATAAGCCAATTGATGAGAGCTTATAAAGTAAGGACCTCCTATTAATAGTGTCAAAAGCCGCTTTTAAATCAACGAAAAAGGCATATAAGTTCTTTTTTTTATCAATAAAACGCCTAGCAGTGGTACTGAGTACAAAAATTTGATCAATAGCTGAAATGTTGGCTTGAAAACCAGCTTGAAAGCAACTAATCATATTATTATCTTCTACCCAGGTCGCAAGTCTAGCATAGAGTATTTGTGTAAACACTTTTCTTAATGAGTTAAGCACAGCAATTCCTCTATAGTTCTCTGGCAAATCACGATTACCTTTTTTAAAAATGGCTGTAATTCGAGACAGACGAAAATTTTCAGGAACTGTCTCTTCACTGAATATTCTATTTAAAAGTTCTAACAGATATTCCAAAAACTCAGGGGTAGCATTTTTATAAAACTCTACTGGGATCCCATCAGATCCAGATGCTTTGTTATTTTTCATTTTTTTTAAAACAGCTACTAGTTCAACCATTGTGAGATTGGAATCCAGTTCAGGAATAATGACATTGGGGAATGCAAAGCTCATTGTGTTTATATTAGGGTCAGGCAGAAGCAAAGTTTCAAAATAATTTGCAAGTAGATTTTCATCAATTGTGAACAATACCCTCCTATTCCGCCCACTCAACACTTGTACTGTCTTCCAAAAAGATTTCGAATCCTTGCATTCAACGAGCTTAGAAGCCGTGTTTTTTAAATAAAGTTCTTTTTTGAGATTGCATAACCTTTTGTATTCTTGGTTTGATTGTAAATACAGTGATTTAAAAACTGCGCTATTTGTTTTCCTATATAGCTTTAAGAAAGCAAAAGATTTTCTCCTACTTTTTTTGCATTCTTCGTCGTACCATACAGACTGAAAGGTGTTTCTACGTTGGGAAGGAAGTTCTGCAGACCGTCTAATCACTGAAGAAACTATGTTAGTTATAGAATCTATAGAGTCAGATGTCACACTTGGCATCGTAGCTAGTTGATGATTAAGTTTAATTTTGTATCTATTTGCATTTCTTTCATTCCATTTTAATTTATCATTGCCGGTTGTTTGTAGATTTACTAATAGATTTTCGAATTTGCAAAAGACAATTATAGGGAGATGAGACGAATAATTAGCTGGATAGGCTTCAAAGTCATCAATTATACTTAGCCATTCACCTTTAATAAGACAATAGTCTATTACAGAGCAACCCTGAGCAGACACGAAAGTAAAGTTTCCGTTTGAGTCACTTTGAGATGTTCCATTTAAAACGAAAAAACCAAAGTCTTCAATCAATTCTAATAAAAGTTTCCCATTTTGATTTAGACAATTGTCAAAAGATTTTCTTTCGCTAGAAAAGTGGAAGTTATTTAAGACCGAATTCTGAAAGTCACTTATACGACCATTTAAATCTCCGATAATCATCATATTTTCATGATTGTAGATAGTTAAAAAATTATAAAGCGCGTTATAGTTTATGCTCCATTCATTATAATTTAAATAAATAGGTAGAATTTGAAAATGTTTTGTATCATAAGTGATGTCAATAACTATATAATTCTCACAGATTTTATATTTAATAATATTATCCAAGCCTTTCCTTCTTCTAGAAAAGTTTCTAATAAAATAAAAATATCATATTTGTTAATTAATTCAAAAAATTCAGGCATTACAAGTTTGTTTTTTAAACCTGTAATGTTATAGCAAAAAATTTTTAATTTAAAATTATTAGAGAAAAAACTATTAGTTTGGCAGACGGCAACACTATCCTAACTATAGCAGGAACCAGCAGCTCCTTCATTATAGACGTTCTGACAACCAGGTGTCCCATGTGTCGCAAAGTTGCTAAATTGCTGTCTCGAGTTGACGTTTAAGTTGTTTATGTCGTTTATGTCAAAGAAACATGCTGCATCATCTCCAAAATTAGTTTTAATATATTCGAGTTCTCTATTTGTTTTTATCTTTAAGCCGCGGAAAGTATTGTATGCAAAAGTGTAATTGTCTATTTGCATTTTTGCTCCTTTTATGAAAATTTTGATGTTCGAGTTCTTCGCATTAAGCTTCGTCATATTTATCTATAACGTCATATAGATGTCTTCTTTTGTTGCGATACATCAATGATTGTTCTCGATGAACAAAAATTCCCGTGTTTTTAAGTTTGGGGGCTGCAACCATGATTTTGTTGACAGTGTCGGTGTTATCAAACTTCAGAACCATTGTAGTTTTTTTTGTTTCGCGGTTAGTGAATTCTTGTGAATTTTGTATATTCAAATCCGTATTTTCGTTGAGACCAAGAAGGCCTAGACAAGTTTGTGTTGCATATTTAAGCTTGTTTGCCGTCTTGTCTGAAGGAAAGTGCATGACAACAGTGTTTTCATTTGTTCTTTGTGCCACCATTTCGAGCTGTCTCTCCAGGGTCTCGCAATAGCTTTCAAGGACAGAAAGCCGTTCAGTTAAAAGAGTGTTTTGTACACGAAGAAGCTGTATGTCTTTTGAGACAGCTAAGACGTCTTCTTTCGTCGAAATGTTTTTAAGATGTTCGGCCAAACATTGGTTCACAATAGATTTTAGTTCTTCAGCATTTGTCATCTTTAAGTTGGTTACAGTTTTCTTGCTATGAGGTGTTTTTATCGGAGATATTTCCGTTGATTTTCTCTTTGGTTGCATATAGCGGGCCAGTTAAAAAAAAAAGTGCCGGTCTTCTGGGTTGGATTTAAAAAGACTTAAATTAATCCTACCTTTGTTTGTTTGTATATTTTTTTTTAACTTTTGGATGCACAATAAGTTGATAAATACACCAAAGTAATTTTGACTTTTATAGATACAATTTAATATATATTTATTGAGAAAAAACTAGAGCACTTATTAAACTATATGTGTTGCACTTCACTCTCTCTCTCTCTTTTTTCTTAATTTCGTTCATATACTTGTCGAGCTTTCTGGTTCCTGACGAAAGTCTTGAAGAAGTTCGTGCTTTCATTAAATCAAAATCATAGTAATGCAAGTACCAAGATGCTACTTGTTTTTTGTTCTTGCTCAGAAATAAGAATAAGTTGTGCTTGAAGAAGAAACGCTAATACTGGCACAAGCAACCTTGTGCCTTTTGTTTTACATCTCAATCTTGAGGTAGAGCAGAAGAACTGATTTCGCTCCACAAAGAATTGGATGCAATTTCATATGTACTTTGGTTTCTGAACCCCTATTCTTTAAACGTTTGTCGGGTTAAAAGGGCGCTGTCGGCGTATAAGACAAAGGAAGACAAGGACCAAATTTGAAAATTCCCTATAAATATGGGACTTCCTTTCACCCAAAATACATATATAAAAAAAAATCATAACGTAAAGTGAGCGAAAGCTGTTTTGTAATGTCATATTACGACTGCTCTAGGTTGCTGTTTAGTTTGTTGAAAAAAATCTTTTTCGCTATTCGCGAACTAAATTGAACTAAGTTCAATAGTTCACCAAAATGAACTAGTTCATTGAACTAGTTCGTTCGCGAACTACACAAGCCTACAAAGTTTGGTATAGTATCACCATTTTGATTTTTTATTTCGCCAAAAGTCCCCATACCTTACTTCGGCAGTTTCTTTTGTCGCAAATAGAAAATATATTATTATTAAGATTTAAGCTAATACTTTGTTCTTCCATTGTTTTTTACAAAACTATTACTTTTTTAAATGAACTCAGAAGATTACTATTTAAATATTGTTCTCGCAAGAAATCAGCTTTTGAACTAAAATATTTCATTCATAACTTTCCCTTTAACCCTTTCATGCTGATTTGTAATTTCCCCAATATACCTACCCGAAAAAATAGTAATTTTGTTTTAAAAACAATCATCCCAAATCGCATTATTGCATATTTTTTAGGGATAGGTTTCTACTACGCACCTACCTGCACAAATTAACTGGGCATTCCCCACAACCACATTTGTATTGTTACCTAACGATTAATTACTTTTTTATTTACTCAGTCATTGAAAATCCTTTTCTAAACCACAATTGTAAAATTAAAATAACCTGGTTTAATTGCAGTTGTACCGCAAACAACCAACCCTCAAAACCTAAATAAAAAAAATATGCAACAGGTACCTAGAGGACGTAGAAATTGGAAGTGGTTGTTTTCATTGTTCAAAGTGTTCATGATTTTTCGATAACGTTTGAACGTTTCAATCACTTTCAATCATTTCGAGTAAAGCCTAGTGTTTATGAACAGTCAATCTGTTTACGAGTAATTTTGTTCGTGGGTATTGTGGATCGAGTATACTCATGAGTTCAAACAATTTGTGTGGTTTTGTTTGTGAGTATTTTTGTTTATGAGTAAGATGATTTACGAGTATAGAGAGAAAACGATCGAGCACGAACGATCATTTTAAAAAATTGAAATTGTTCGAACAGGTTCGAACATACTTATTTGGATCTCCACCGTACACATAAAAAGGTAATATATTCCGAACTGACATTGGTCGCCAGATTGTCAAAACATGACACTTTGGCGACCAATGTCAGCTACCGAATTCTTAATTGTTTAAAATACCGACGAAAACGCACAAAAACCGATAAACCACGCACACCACTAATTTTTAAACAATTATTTACCATTTTCCGCGATGAAACACGAAGAAAATTTGTTATTTTTCAATTTATAATATTTTTAAATGACATTTTATAAATTAAAACAACAAAAACAAATTTCCTGTTTACTGCGATTGAAATATAAAAATTAAAGGCCGACCTGACAGATTGGTGCCCATTTTTGACAAACAAATTTTGACAACGTTCGGAATATATTACCTTATTATGTGTACTGTGATAGGTACCTACTAACTATCAAAATAGATTTTTAAAAATTGAAATTTGGCACGATCCTACTTAAATGTAGTAGTAATAGTAGTGCCAACTTATATTATGTTTTAGACATAACGTGTTTTTTTTTATTACGACCGCAACCGGGCTAAACTTCCCCTACAAGTCCCCCCCCCCCCTAGCTACGTGCCTGACTATGGACAACATGCTGCAAATTTGGCAAAAGACTTTCGTATCGTTTGTCTGCGAGTGAAAACTGCTTTTATGGAATGTATTGTTTGGTGATTCCTTGGATGTTCTGGCTTGTTGAAAATTCACTGCCTCCAAGGTACGAAAACGCATTTCTAAAAACTGAGAAAATTCTAAGAAGGTAGGTACCTAATTCTTTTGGTTTTTCCCTAGCTTGTTGTGTTTTACTTGGAAGTTTTTGAAGCAAAACGAAAATTATAAGAACATCCCACTCATCTACCGCTATATATTAAAATTTTTTAAGCTATGAAGAACTTCAGTCGATGTATCCAACAAATGCTTTATTAATTCGGCTTTTTCTTGAATACTTGGAGAATTATTAAACAAACATTTAAGCTGAGTGTTCACCAGAAATCGCGCATGATCGTTTCTTTCAGTGAGAATGGACCAGGCTTTGACATAATTGCCATTATCTATGCTAAGGTGAGATAAAAGTTTTTGAGCTTCACCTGTAACGCTTGATTTTAAATAATGGAGTTTTTGTATTTCAGATAGTGAAACATTTTTGTGTATCAAGGATACAAATAGGTCATGGAATGGTCTCCACGTGTCGTAGGTGCCTGAAAAGGCCGGAAAATGTTTGGTAGTTTAATTTCTACTTTGGATGAGGAAACATGGTTTAAAGTCGCTACTGGATCTTTTTGAAGCTCTCTTTAAACTGATCGGTGGCGTCTAACAAATCGCCATGGTAAACTAGATATGCTTCACTTATTTTTTCAAAAATGCCTTCAACCTCTTCGTAGAATCCACATCTTCTATGGACATGAAAACCTTTTGATGGTGTTGTTTCGCTTGGTTCATATCATCTTCTAACAACGCTAAACGTCCAGAAAGATAATTTTCTCTTCTTCGTGTTTTCCAGTTTTAGACAAATTAACCTGATCTTTTACCATTTTACTATAGATTCTCTATAGCACTATTTTGTCCATTGTATTTGTTTAATTGTTAAAATATAAATATGTATTTTAAACAATAAAAGTAAGGAAAAAACGAAATGACTTACTTTGTAAATCCTTTATATGCATCTTGATAGCAAAGTGTCTTATTTGGTTGGAACGCTTCCGAGTAATCCTTGCACACACACACAGCTCAGCACAATTTTCTCTGCAATTTCGGGAATGTTGATGCAGTATTATTTAAAGAATATTTTATATTGAATTCTTCGATAAATTGAAGGCTCGAATGACCAAAATGTTCGACTTCAGAACTTAAAACCGACGTATGTGAAAGACAAAGACTTATATGACAAAGACGATGAATAGTACTAGGATTGACTGTCCAGTTTTAAAACGGCAGTAAAATAAAAACTGTATGACCTTTTTGGACACGTTATAAAAATATATTAAGACAAAGATATAGGCAAAAAATTATACAAAGTAAAAATGATATTAAATTAGTACAAATGATGAATACAAAAAATGACAATTAAGATATGGGGGCATTAAAAAACATCTGTTTAATGTGAATTCATTCAGTGTGCTCCACTTGGTAACGTCATAGCCTCCAACACATAATTTTTTTCATGTGAGGCATAATTTTGATTGAATCTGTTGGCAACGCTATTTGCAACACCACAGATCGCCTCGTATTTGTATTCCTCTTCACAACCTACCTCAATAAAAAAAATATTAGAGAAAAAAATGCATTTATTGTTCAGGTTGTTTTTTTAAATACTTCCACAATCCATCTGCACACACACAATTCTATTTTTCCTCCAAAAATCCCGCCTTAAAAAAGAAACAGTTAAAGCGCGATTTTGCAATGCAAAAACACAACAAGAATACAAAAAAAAATCAGAGATACAGAAAAATAACGATTCCAATTCCAAGTTCCAACTCAAGACCGTTATGCCCATGATTTTTTTCTTTTCTATCCATACAAAAAGATCTTCTGGCAGGGGCGGATCCAGGATTTTTTTCTGGGGGGGGGGGGGGGGCACAAGGGATGGATTGGCAAAAAAACAGCAATAACAGTTAGAAATAAAGTGAAGTATCATACGACTGACTAACAAGCAGAAAATTTTAACGACACACAGTGGTCTAAAACCTGGCCAAAAATATTTAGGCACATTTCCCACATCAAATAGGTACCAAATGACCAAAAAGTTATTCGGAAGGAAAAATTTTCATTTTCTTGTTACAGTAAAAACCACTTAAGTGCTTACCCACTTACCCCTGGATTAGCCGGGAGAAAAAAAAATATAAAAAATCTGAAAATGCACTTACAATCCTGTGCTATATTAAAGTTAGTAATCTATTCTTTATTTTATTTTTTGACTTAAGTTGTTTCATCAAATAGTTTTTGAGAAATTAAGTTTTAAAGATGAAATTTTGAAAAAAAAAATGTTTATGTTTTTTAATTGATTTTGTTTAAAATTTTGCAATATTATGGACATAATTATAATATTAGTTAATGATCTAGTAGTTTTTACTCAAATACTAAAGACTTCAATCTAATAAATATTAAAGTTCCTAAGAATAACAAAAAAACTGAATCATACTTTTTTGCTGGGGAACCCAGTTTTGTTTTTTTTTTTTTATTTGCATTAACCTTTTGTAACCCAAGGTTGTAAATTTAAAAATTAATAAGTCAATCGAATGGCCTTAATCCTTAATAAAACACGTATTTTTTAAAAATTCAATAAAGTCATTATTTACTTAGTTATTTTGATATTTAGGGAGTAAAAAAAAGTTTAAATAATTTATTTTTATATAAGTGAGTTTTTTTCAAGGGGTCTTTATTTTCGGGGTGCAAACTTGGGCAAACTTCTAAAATGCAAGTTTGTTCTACATATCCAGCAGTTCTATAATACATAGTTTATGCAATGTTGTGGCGTGTCCGCTATTTTGAAAACACTAATGTTAAAAAAAACAACGAGAAAAGTGCAAATTTTTTGACCCCTCCGTATGAAAAAATAGAGTTGCATATACAATTATTTTTTTTTTTTTAGAATATCATTCAATGTCATTCGATGTCCATATCAAAATTTTTCACCAAAATCACTTTGAAAATTCACTTTTTCTTAAATCGAAAAAAAATTCGTGTGTACCCAACAAATAGCCGTTTATTTATTTGTGAGGTCTAGCTTTTCATGGGAAAGGGATGCAACAAACAATAAAATTCGCATTTTCAGCCAGAAATAGACAAGAGTTTCACTCAAGTTTCCTTTAAATATGAACTTTAAGTTCTGGGGGGGGCACGTGCCCCCCCCCCCCCCCCCTCTGGATCCGCCTATGTCTTCTGGCTCTGTCTGAGCGAGACTGCGAGAGCCGTGAAAACACATGACACTGGGTGCTTTCCTTAGAGGATATAATATATGGAGTGCTTGTGCTGTTAGTTCCGTGAAGCTTTTATAGAGGGCTCTAGTTTCTTTAATTTTTTCGATGAGTGCATGCCTCCTTTTTATTTTCATTTGATGGCTGTCATCAACAAGCTTGTTTATTTACAGCTGCGGAACCGGACTCGCACTGAAAAACGAAGGCAACGACCCCTATCCATGCATATGGCGTTACAATGTATTAGGTATAGGAACAAGCACTCCATATATGTATATATCCTCTAAGGTGCTTTCACGTACGCACAGATACCCTATCCAAGATACCTAAGTATCTGCCACGTTTGTGAACACGAATCAGCTGTTCTTCAAATCTCCCATAAGATACACGAGAATCCAGAAATTTTAAGGATACCTTTGGATTTGTTTGCTTGTTTACGATCAGCTGAGATTTTATATGGGATTACAACAACACAAAGGTATCCGGAGGCCCTTGGATCGGTACGTGAACGCACCCACTTACTCTCAAAGACCACGTAAAAGAGAATCAGAGAATAAAGAATCAAAATTCCAAAGAGAAAAAAAGCATTTTAAAATTTCTCAAATTTTTCATTGAAAAGAGCTTTTTTAAAAGCTCTTCAAAGTGGTGATTTTTAGTTTCATATGTCACCTGCGTTCTTTTTCTAACAAAAGTCAGCTATAGTTGCTTTGCCAAAAAATATTGTTGATGTGTCATTGTTAGAAATTGTTGGGTTTTTTACAAATCATTTAGGAACGATTTATTGTTAGAAATTGTTAAACTGTCAAACCATTAAAAAATTTTTTTCGAGAATACTTTGTTTATTTATTACCTATATGAAGGAATCGTTGAAAATGTTCATACTCAAAAAAAAATTAATAAGTTCAACATAAGAACAAAAAAAATATACTTTTATTTGCATAAATGTAACAAAAAATCATGTTTTTTCAATCAAAATAAATTCTCTCGCATCATAAAATTAAAATAAATCTCTTTTTATTTTCATTTTTTCCGCTTATTTTGAAAGAAAAAAAATCTTAGTGTTCGTTTTGAAAAACAAAACATCCACTTTGACACATCAACAAACTCATATCATGGAGGTGAGTTGGAAATAGTTACGATTTGTAACACATTGACTAACTTACCGGACAGATCAGCCGCCATTTGGTCTGATCTGATGCTGTTTTGAAAATGTCCGGTTTGCCGGATGGATTTCAAAAAAATTTGATTTTTTGGTGGTCGGACGGACATGGTAGTCAATTAATCGACATGTCTGTCTGGCAGACAGTGATAATCCCATAAACAAAAAATACCAAGACTGGAAACTTTCGTACGTCTTTCCCCCCCCAAACCCTTTTGTGTACAGCGTTGTCTGTGAATAAATTTGAAAGCCACCACGTTGGTAAATGACGTTAACACGCACACATTTATAAATTCACGACATTCACCACACATCGGACACGAACACAACGATAGGTTCACGCATTCACCACACCTCGCAGCTTGTAGGCAAACGTCAGTTGACCGCCGAGTTTCCAGTCTTGGTATTTTTTGTTTATGGATAATCCATTCTCTCTAATTTGAGAGCAGAATTGACACTTGGCATCACGACACCTGGTGGATAGCGACGAAAATCCGAAAGTTATATAGATTATTTTCCGATTTGCCGCTCAATGTAATTTCCATAAGAAAAAAAATAAAAAAGACCTCGAAAAACATTTATTTTACGAATTAATTTTATATGTACGAGTATCAATGTTATTATTGTAAAATGATAATAATATGTGTTTATATCTAAATCAAAATATATCAAAAAGTATAATATTACCTGTGTAATTTGTATTTAAAAAGTGCAAGCGAATCGCCTGAAAACAGAAAAAAAAATACTATAAAAAATATACCTAGAAATTATTAAATTATTCTTTTATTTGTTTTGCTTTTTCACAAATAATAGTAGGTAAGCATTTTTTTTTATATTTTCAACAATTTTGAAAGAAAATCAAACCAAAATATATGCTATATTTTTTGTAGTATTTGTTGTTGTTTTCCTGCGATCTGCTTCCCTTTTTGGAGACAAATTAAATAGAAATTATTATTCTTTTTGATATATTTTAAACCTGATTTAGATATAAACACATATTATTATCTACAAGTGGTAGATGGCGTGGAAACTGGAAAGCTATTTCCCAATAGGGTAAAGACACAGTACACATAAAAAGGTAATATATTCCGAACTGACATTGGTCGCCAGATTGTCAAAACATGACACTTTGGCGACCAATGTCAGCTACCGAATTCTTAATTGTTTAAAATACCGACGAAAAACGCACAAAAACCAATAAACCACGCACACCACTAATTTTTAAACAATTATTTACCATTTTCCGCGATGAAACACGAAGAAAATTTGTTATTTTTCAATTCATAATATTTTTAAATGAAATTTTATAAATTAAAACAAAAACAAATTTCCTGTTTACTGCGATTGAAATATAAAAATTAAAGGCCGACTTGATAGATTGGTGCCCATTTTTGACAAACAAATTTTGACAACGTTCGGAATATACCCTTCAAGCAAGAAAACGGAGTCCAGAAAAGATAGCCCGACCTCCGACCGAGAAAAGCGGGGTTGCACTCACACACTTGCAACTTTTTGTGTATGAACACAAAGTGTAAGAGAACCGTGGTGAAAACTGAGAAAAGGAAAAAAAAGTAGACAGACATAGCCAACAAGAGCAAAAGCGTCATTTTGTTATTTTTTGTTGAAGTGTTTAGTCGCGTCGTGTCTCGTGTCGTTGTTAATAAAATATAAGTGTAGTTATAAACAATTATATCAAACTATTAACAATATGGAAACAAAAAAATGTATGTTGTATATATCGCTCAAAGTGTTTGGATTAAAATGATGTGTTTCTGTTTGTGTTGTAGATGTAATCTCTAATGATGAAGAAAAAGGCAGAAGGTGAAACATGCGATTGGGCATCTAAAGAAACACCAACAACAGCAGCAACAACAAATAAAATAAAATGAAAAAATGTATTCTATTTTATATTGTATATATTGTGAAAATTTCGTTTGCCAAAATTAAATAAAAAAAAACAGTTTCAGTGAAAAAAAAAAATCTAGTTCTTTTTTTGGTCGCAAATGCGAAACGTCATCCCTTTTTTATTCCTCTTTCTGGTAGGTTTTCGCTGCTCCGACTCAGGTCCGCCTTCGGCTCCATTTTCTCGGAATGGAGATTTTCACCACACCAATACATATGCAATCGACTTCGCGGTGATTATAATTTCCATACTAATTTGAGCCGCCTTCGGACCAGTTTCTGATCCGAAGTCGGACTCAGCTCCGCCTCAGGCGGAGCGGATTCGGACCAAGGTCGGACCTGTTTGCTTGAAGGGTATTACCTTATTATGTGTACTGTGGGGTAAAGATACATTAAAAATAACCCTTCAAGCAAGAAAACGGAGTTCAGAAAAGACACTCCGACCTCCGACCGAGAAAAACGGGGTTGCACTCACACACTTGCAACTTTGTGTTCACCCCTTCAAGCAAACGAGTCCGACCTCGGTCCGAATCCGCTCCGCCTCAGGCTGAGCTGAGTCACCGCGGAGCCGATTTTATATGTATTGGTTTTTTCACATTACCCAGCAAACGCAGAACTACAGAAAAAACCGGTGAAAAGTATTTCTTTTACGTACATGTAAAAGAAATACTTCTTTTCCACTGAAAAAATATAGGAGCTCGGGAAAAAACTCAGTTATATACTTTCTGTATATAAGAATACGTGAAGCAGCTATCTCTTTCTTGCATGCAAGATGAAATAAATTTCCCCTCCATTAATAGTACAGACAAATGTACTTCAAAAGTGCATCAGCGAAGCACTTCTGGAAGTGGTTCTGATGTACATTTTCCAGTACTTTTTTACCTACAGAAAAAGCACTGAAACTTGCACTTTAAAAGTGCACTTTCATGGGTTTATATCCGTATTGCTAAAATCCATATTTTAATTTCATCTGAAAAAAAAAAATCTTCAAAACAAACAAACAATTCTTTTAAACAACTATTATTTGATACTTTATTGGAAAAACACAAAATAATTTGTTTTTTTGAAAATAAAATACATAAATAAAAGATCCTTGGGCACGCGACTGTGGCCTGGCCAGTTGAGAAAAATGAAAAAGAAAAAAATACTCTGCAGTCTGCACTTTGGTGGTAGTTTTTGTATCTTGTTTTGATTTTTTTTTTCTAAATGCTCAAGGCTGAAGCTGCTGTAAACTCAGTCAATGATGTCTGGAATTGATCGCCACTAAAAGACAGAAAAATCAACAACTTTATAATTTATCAAATTTATAATCAGCATACCTTTATTTTCCAAATCAATTGGTGGTTGTTTTTGTATCATTTTTGTATTACTTTTTTTTCTAAATGCACAAGGCTGAGGCTGTGCATTTTGATGGTGGAAATAAATTTTTGTGGCGTGCCGAAGAATTTGTGTGGTAGATATTGTTTAGAGAAAATAGTTTTCACAAATAACACTCAACACTGAGAAGATTATATATTTTTTAAATTAAATTGTTTTTATTTTTATTCTTCAAATGGAGCAGCGAAAAATTTTTTTGATGTTGCTGTGGCTGTGGCTATCAAGGTTTTACTGGTTTCACTAGAAAATAGGTGTGTTTTTTATTACAACCGGTCTTAACTAGACAAAAAAAACGCAGTCTGGGCTAAGCAATTTACATGTTAAATACAACAACACCTTAGCCCCTTGGGCTTAGTTGTTTAGCCCGGAGATTTCTCTGGGCTTAACTTTTTGAAGAGTTTTAAATCTGTGCTACCAAACTAATTTTTTCATAAATTGTTTAGAATTTGTTTAAAAACGTGAAAACTCACGTTTGGAAGGGCAAAATGTATTAAAATAGTTTTGCCAGCATACATTTTTGTATCACTTTGTAAAACATACAAGGAAATGACGAAAGCGAAAAATATGACAACTCTAAATTTTTGTTGTGTCTGCTGTTTTCGGAACATTCAATATACAGTGCTGCCGAGATTTCAGGTTAAGCCCCGAGGCGTTTTTTTGTCCAGTTAAGACCGGTGGTAATAAAAAACACACCTAATGTATGTAATGTATTATCTATGAAATAGGCCCCTGATGTATTATTTCTGTTTCATAGAAATGTTGTATGAAGAACTGTCACACATCAGTATATGAACGGAGAATCGACTGGAACAGAGATACCCAAAGGAGATGGGAAACTTTCGTACGTTTTACCCCCCCAAAACCCATTTGTTTATTTCGTGTTGTTGTAATCTCTTTTGTATTCGTGAATAAATGTGAAAAACACACATAGTGTAGCCACGGTATTTTTACGCACACCTAAGCAAAAATCTCGATTTTTCACGTATACTTAGCCAAAAATGTATATTTTTTCACGCATACTTATCCAAAAATGTCTAAAGCAGCTTGTAGGTAAACCCGTATGACGTCAGAAGTTTCTCATCTCTTTTGGGTATCTCTGGACTGGAAGTATTCCAATGTTGTATGATACTGAACACGTTCAGGAAATATTAGGGACCAGATAATTTAGGCAACTTCATTTTCTGAACGGAAATAAAGGTGAATTGACTAAATTTGTTTGGATGTTTCATTATTGTCAAATATCGAAATTTACTTAAGATTTTTACAGATGGCATGGGTCAGACACCAAATTTCACTATTCTTTAGTAAATAAATAATATTAATTATATAGGTACAACTACGTGATCTATCGAAACATGAGCAACTCAAACGAAGAATACTTCTTAGCTACAGAAAAATTATCAAAACAAAAAATCAAATTGCCAAAGTACTCATTAAAAACAACTCTATTGATTGCTGATAATATTTTTTATTTAAATGAAAACAATTTACTGATGTATAAAAATGAAGATGGAGAAAAACGCCTGCTGAAAATGTTTGGCCAACTCGATTTCGAAGCCGTCAAAAGAACTATGCTGTCAAACAAACGTCATAATAGGTGTGTTTTTTATTACCATCGGTCTTAACTGGACAAAAAAAACGCATCGGGGCTTAACCTGAAATCTTGGCAGCACTGTATATTGAATGTTCCGAAAACAGCAGACAGAACAAAAATTTAGAGTTGTCATATTTTTCGCTTTCGTCATTTTCTTGTATTTTTCATATATGTTTTACAAAGAGATACAAAAATGTATGCTAGCAAAACTATTTTAATACATTTTGTCCTTCCAAACGTGAGTTTTCACGTTTTTAAACAAATTCTAAACAATTTATGAAAAAATTAGTTTGGTAGCACAGATTTAAAACTCTTCAAAAAGTTAAGCCCAGAGAAATCTCAGGGCTAAACAACTAAGCCCAAGGGGCTAAGGTGTTGTTGTATTTAACATGTAAATTGCTTAGCCCAGACTGCGTTTTTTTTGTCAAGTTAAGACCGGTTGTAATAAAAAACACACCTAATGAATGGTCTAACCCAGCTGACGATGGTTCATCAGTGATGCCACTTCATCAAAATCGACCAAATACTAGTACTTTTATACAAAATTGAAAATGTCAAGCCGTCAGCTCAATACTTATTTGTAATTTTAAAATGTTGTCTTATAATGTGTCAGGGCTTAATAATAAACTTTTTTTTGTAGATTTTTTTAACTATATAAATGATTTTGATATATTTTTCTTATATGAAACACATGTTACAACTGAAAATCTTATTAAATTTACAAAGTACTTTAAGGGTTACAAACTATATTCTATACCAGCAATAAAAACATACTCTAATACTACGTTTCCACCTACCCTAAATCCGAGATTTAGCTAAATAGATTTAGCATAAATATCGAGTTTTATTCTAATTCTCGGATTGGAAGTAGGTGAAAATCTTAAATTTAGAGTAGCTGAACCCAAATCTGTGATTTAGCGAAGCAGATTTTAAATAAATCTCGAGATTTATTCTAAATCTACTTAGCTAAATCTCGGATTTAGCGTAGGTGGAAACATAGTATAAGGGACGTGCAAGCGGCGGAAACCTGTACGGGATAAAAACTTCTCTACTAAAATCTTTTAAGTATGAAGAAATCGAAAACATTACTGTTATAAAATATATACAAAAAACCGATATGTTCATTCTACCAATTTATATGAATTGTAATAAGTGGACTGAAGAATATGAAAATCTAAATCGAATATTGCTTCGCTTAGCAAACGTGTTGACATTATTTTTTTTTTTTAATTCAAGTGGTGAATAAATGGATTAGTGAATTGTTATTGTTGTGTTTTATATTTTGATTACAAATGATTTTGATATTCATTATTATTTTGATTAATATGTGTTATTGATTGAATATGT